>NC_072029.1:16190718-16518468 GCF_027791375.1 Indicator indicator
GATGCTACCTATGTTGATGGTCTCTGGGAAGGTATCACCTATAGAGGAAAAAGGGCACATTCCAGCTTGTTGTTTGGGTTTCCACCTCAAATTCACATTCATCAGTGAATTAAGTGTAATGGTAGGCTTTGTGTTGGAGTGTCCTGTTCTGCCATCTCTGTCACAGGGTTAGTAACCTTTAGCTGAAGTACAGAAAGACATCACAGGGAATTAAGACACCTTGAGTGTCTTCAGTCATACTTGCTAAAAGTTGTCTGTCAAAGCCCTAAGAATAGACAGAAATTGATGCTTTCTATGTAGAAAGCTATTTCAATTATCTGACTTACATTACTGTTCAAATTTTATTGCTAATAGCATGCTTGCTAGATATGACATCTTAGATGTAATGGCTTCAAATCAAATTTACAATAGTATGTAGTTAATGCAGAAAATGTGTTGCTTGGCTGTATGACATTCTGCCAGCCTATCTTGGGTTCTAGCTATGGTTCATACTCAGAAGAAGAGAATGCAGGGGAGAGGAAAAAATATGGTTTGTAAACTGTTTCAAACTTTTATTTGTATGTATTTTTACTTTTAGAAATGGAGTTGTATTTTCAAAGACTGTATTAATACAGGTTAGAAACAAAGAACTTCCAAAACCTTTCAAATGTGATTAAAAAACCAAAACCCATCAGCCACCACCACCACCAAAGATCAGACTCCTTCTGCTTAATCCATGCTTTGTCATAGATTACAGAATATTCACAGAAGAGGGTGGTTCAAGTTGATAGGTAGCGTGGAAGCATAAAAGGGTGCTAGATGGTAAATTGCCTTTACATTGCACTATAATTGCCAGGTGGAGAAAAAGTACGTTTCCTTTCTTGTTTGTTGTCCTTTTGTAGCTAGATACTTTAAACTTAATCTCACTTTGTGATTCTGTTATAATATTATTAGAAACCCACTGAAGACCATAGAATCATCTTGGTATGTTTTAAATTAATGAAGAACCAAATTAAATGTATGGCCTATCTAGTGTAACCAAGTAATGCTTCTGTTGTGAATCCCCCATCTCTTCTTTGTATATTTATTGCACCTGAAACTTGGATTAGATTATATTGGAAGTGGTGCTGTATCTACATTTGAATTTATCTTGTTTGCTGTGAGGTAGAATTCTCCAAAAGCTGGAAATTGTAAATAGGGCCAGTCATAAACAGATAAGGCATGTTTCACTACGTGTGATGGGTTAATTCCAGAGAGTTGTATCTTTGAGTTAATCAGTTTGAGTTTGGAAGAAAACAGTCCACCATATGTATAGACATAAGTTTTTATCTTAATCATTAAATTAAATCCATCGCTTCTGTTGCTTACAAAAGAAAAAAGTCTGTCTTAGGAGATGACTGATACCATTTTTCCCATGTACGTTTTCTTGGCAGAAGCGTTGGCTTTAAACAGTTTCTGCCTTGCCATCATGGTGACATGTTTGTGGAGACATGTGAATCGGGGCAGGGAATCTATAATACAGACAAAAAGACATTGCCTTTATCCAGTGTCTGGCCCCACTGCTTCTTGCTGGGTTACTTCATAGCAAGAGCAGCCCACTCATCTGAGTCACATAATCCAGCCTACAGATGAACAGGTATGGCTCAGAGGCTGGGAAGAAGAGGCATGAAGTAGGATCAGATGGAGTTAGAACTCTGAAGTCAGTCTAAACCCCTGCCTGTTCAAGCTGCTCTAGGTGAACCTGCTATGGCAGGGGGGGTGGACTAGATGATCACCAGAGGTCCCTTCCAACCCCTGCCATTCTGTGATTCTGTTACCACACGTGAAACCCTCCCCTGAGCTGTTTCTCTAGCTCAGTGTATAATCCTACTGAAGGCAACTTCAGGGCAGGTACTCTGGCAAAGGAGTAATCAGTCATCATGGCTGGTGTTGGACCATGTCTGACTGTGCTGGAACAAATTTAGTTTTCTCTTCACTAAGGTTTTTATGGCAATTAATGTATTCTACAGTGAAAGAACTAAATCTTGCATATTTCATGTGAGAGAAAATGCAGCTCCATGTTTGAAACTTTGGGGAAGAATGAAGCCAGCCTATATGACTTCATGCCTTGTTAGCTTGCATCTTGGGTTACCTGAAGAATAGGGAAAAGTACTGAGAGTAATTTATTATTATGATTTTAACCAGCTATTATTAAATTGCAACTTGTCTTGTTTGTGCTAACATACTTAAACTTGTCAGGTGACCCATTGCCTGGTGTGTTAATACATGCCTTTTTTTTTTTTTCTGTGACATTTGAAAATATCTACAGGTTTGAGGTAGACAAACAACTTTGTGACTATATGGCATGTCATTTATGCTGCAGGGGGTATCAGCTCAGAAGGTACCACACCAGCATGGTGGTGGAAGCTTATAGAAATAGACAGTTATGGGAGAGCTGATGTACATAGTAAACATAGTGCTCTGGCCTTTCTTAAGCTGCCAAGTGCAGAAACTCATTTTATTTAATACAACTTGGAAAACACACAGCTTCTGTCCACTCATGGGTATCTTCTTTGCTTTAAGAGGAGCTTATTTTTGTTAATCTCAGAATGGCTGGTTAGAAAAATGTTTATAAACTTTGTGGAGATGGTGTGGCCAAGAGGGGGTTGTCCTGATTAAAACTAAAGGGCTGAAGGGACCAAGCAAATGGATTAGTGTCTCAGTAGTGGTTTAGTACTTCACCACTTGTTGGTTGGACCAAAATAACCAATCCTTGCTGCAAAATAAAATACTGATATTTACCATCTTCACTAAGGTTTAGACTGACATATTTAACCTCTTTGCAGCAGACAAAGTGTGCTAATGCACATGGTTACCAGAGATGTGCTGATAAGCTGAAGCGTGATAGCTCCATGTAGCTAAATATATTTAAGTGTCCGTACCTGCACTAACATGGCACAATGGCTCTTGTACAATAGTTACTTGTTTCAGAGTAAACATACGGAGATTTTTTTTTTCATGTGAGTGCTTTCTTTTAAAAATTTTATCTTAATCTCTGGAGAATAGGTTTGATAAAAACTTTCCTGTAGGCTGGGCACCTCAAGCATGCTTCAGTGGCGAATGCAGTGATCGGTGCCGTGGGTCCACTCCCTCTGCCTGGGTAGAATGAGTGCAGGATTTGGTTGTTTTGTTGGTTGTTCAGTCTTAGAGGTGAAATGGTCCTTTTGACTTCTGAGTGTGTTTGTGGAGAATTTCTCTAACCAGTACTCATAAGGCAACACTGAACTTCTTGTCTACAGCAGACGGTGCCCTGGGTTAAGTGTGTTTAGTTGCAGCTTGCTGTAACAGAAGAGAATTTGGCAAAAAAAATCGTATGAGTGAGAAAATAGATATAATGCATGGTCTTTTGTTTGGCAGATAAGTCAGATAATTGTTGTCAATGTGTCAACCTGTGTCTGGCAGATGTCTGAAGTTTAAACAAATTTTAAGAAAACTTACAAAAGATTGACAGAAGCATTGCACAATAGCTGCTTCGGGGTGGGGGGGGAGATTGTGTGAAGGGAAATTGAACAGAGGTAGTTGCATGACTACTTGTATTGGCAGACCAATGGGTTTGCGGGTATCAATCAATACAAGTGAAACGATAGTTGCATAATGTTTTCTTGATTTCTCTCCCTGTAGCAGTAAAAGAAAATTGGCAGGCACCATTTGAAGGATTAGGAAAGAGCTGTCTGTAGATGGACTTGCTTTCTTAGCTCGTCCGTTTCAGACTGGGTTTTGAAAAGTGTTAGAGCAGCCTAAAAATTTGTTAAAAACGAGGAAAGAGGAAAACAAACAAATCAGCCTCCGAAGTCACACCTTAATGCTTCCTTTCCCAGAATGGCCCCGAGCAGCCGAGGGGGCTCTAGGGCAGCAGCCGGCACTTCTCGGAAGCTCCTGTAACTTTTCGGCTGGGCTGCTATGTGAAATAGGAAAGTGGACGCGCTCAGGGAAGGGAGGCAGGGAAGGAGAAGGAACCTGGGAGCTCTGCCGCCCGCCTGCCTTGGAAGGTGTTTCGAGGACAGGGGCTTGCGGGAGGACCGGGACTGGCTGCCGGGCTCGCTCGCTGGGACGCGCTGTCCGCAGAGCCCAGCCGTGGCAGCCCCCATCGGCCTTCGGCCCACTTCGGTGCCAGCGCCGCAGCGTCCGCGCCGCGCTGGGGTGCGGGGCGGGGGCCCGGGCCCGGGCGGTCGGAGCCTCCGGCGGGGGCGCTGCGCCGCCGGCCGCCGTCGCTCTGCCTCGCCTCGCTCAGTGCAGACGGACCCGGCTCCTGCCGCAGGACTCCGGTCCGCACATTGGCGGCGCCCGGCTGCGTCGGATCTACTTTCTCTCTCTCGGCCCTTTTTTTTTTTTCCCTTTTATTTTTTTTTTTTTGGTGTGATTTCCCCCCCCTCCCTTTTTTTTTTTTTTTTTTTTTTTTCTTTCCCTTCCCCTCCCCTTCCCCTCCGCTCCCCTCCCCCTCCGCCCTCCTCTGCCGCCGGCTCCAGCCTGGTTCGGGGAGGATCCCGGAGACGAAGTTCCGAGGCGATCGGGGCTGTGGCAGATCGCTCCCCCGCCGGCGCCGCCATGGGGGCCCTGTAGAGCCGCCCGGCCTTGCCGAGGCCCCGGGGCAGTGGCCTGGGAAGCGCTCCCACCGAGCGGCGGGTCTGGGAGAGGAATATGGCTGATCTCGGGCAGTGCTGAGCAGTCGGTGTCTCCGCACGGCGCTGGGCTCGGGCCGTGACATGTAAATAACTTCGTTTTCCTCCGGATCGTACGGGCGGGCACCGATGCCAGCCCCTCCATTTTCCAGAGGGGATTTGTGAGAGGTTCCGCGGGGCTGGGCTATGCCGCGCAAAACCAATTCGCCGGGGGTGAGTACGGCTGCCGTGGAACTTCTTTGTATTGAGGGGCAAACTGTGACAGCGGGCGTGCGGCCATCTACGGGGGGGTCCCCGGGGAGGGGCTGCAGGGGGGACCCGCCGCCGGGACCGGGCCGAGAAATCCGAGAGGATTTTACACCGCTGGGTCATAAAACCACGTACCCAGCTTCAGACGTGGGTATAGAGGTTCAGGTTATACACTCACGAGATAATCCTCGGGCATTTGAAGGCAAAAAAACAAACAAACGAACAAAAAAAAAAAAAAAAAAAAAAAAAGAAGAAGAAGGTGTGGGGGTGGGAGAAACAACAAACACAAAAGCCCAGCTCAGGGTTGAGCTGGGCTCCGGAGCCGGTCCTCTGGGCATTTCTACTCCCTGTGCTACACCTACACACACACACACACGTGTGCCTGCACGGACACACACCGATCCTTTCCAGTTAGCACTGGAGATGGTTAGTTAGAGGATAACTCCTTTATTATTTTTCTTTTTACCCCCTTCCCTCCCTTTTTTTTTTTAGCCCTTTCATTTCCTAGTGTGAATTCTGGAGTGTTAGAAAATGAGAGAGGATTAATTTTTGTCTTCAATATTTTGAAGTACTCTGTACACACTATTTTTTTTATATGCCATTTTCATTTTGCAGGATTTCAAAGCGTATTTGTATAGTGTTAATTTTAGGTGATCCTCCCAGCTACCTTTATCTGTTATTCTAAATTAAAAGGAAAAAAAACCCCAAACTTTAAAATATACAGTATTCCTACTGGGTAATGGATGTTCAGGTCATAATATATGATGGGTTTTGTATAAGCAGTGAGCAAATAGGTCATAAGTCAAAGTAAGTGTTATGTAACTGGCTGGCTTTAGTAAACTTGATACACACTGTGAAGGAAGAGTCTATTTTGTTTTTGGTTGGTTGGTTGGTTTTGCTTTGGACAAAATGAGAGGCTGGCTGTCCCTTTCTTCGGTGGGATTACTTTGTAGCAGGTTAATTAACCCCTACCAAAAAAACCGAAGCAACCAACCAGAAAGAAAAAAAAAACAAAACCAAAAAAACCCCCCCAACCCAACAGCAAAAAAACCACCACTCCCAAAACCCCAACCTAAAACAAAACAAAACAAAACCAAAAACCCAAACCAACAACCCCCCCAAACCCAAACAACGCTCCCCCCCACCCAACAATTTATGCTTTAAAATTATGATCCAGTTAACCTGTGTGCTGCTTTGTATTTTTCAAAAAGACCTGTTTCAGTCATGTACCTAATTTTGGATGCTAAATGCTAGATATTCACCCATGAATCATTAGTTAATACTGTAACCAGCTTCATTACATAATTGAAAATGTTCCTGAGTTAGTCTGTTTTTCTTATTTAACTTCACTGTTTTCTAGATTACCATTATTTGGCATAGTCAAGAGTTATTGAAAGAACTGAATAAAGATCAGTATGAAAATAATTTGGATTTTTTGCATCTGAAGAAATAAACCAGCAGTGGGTTAATACTCCTATTGCAAAACTGAAACACACAGGCAGACATTATAAGGTTCTCAGTGACTATATGAAATACTATGTATTAAAGTAAACACAATTTCCAAGCTGGAGCTTACATGTAGGGGTCTTTGTGCTTTTTGTACATCATTGTGATGTTACTGTGTTGTGTTGGATGTTCCTGCACAATAAAGCACACTTGCTACAGAAAAAAACTGCAGCTCCTAGAATGTTTAGTGCAATAATTTAACCATTTACTTGTAGCACAGGCAGGAGACAAGATGCACTGTTCTCAGTGCTGATGTGATCAGCTGCAATGAATACTCAAATTAATGATCATTCAAATTAATGAATGCCAGCCATTCATTAATTGCAGTAATAATTTCTGTACATTTATTTTTAAAAGCATTGGGTGTGTGCATCCATTGCTACTTTATTGTAAATGTCTTGACAATATACTTGTAGTTTGAGTATATATAGTTCTTAATTGCTTGCCTTGCAGATCATCTTTGCAAACTGGTTTTATGACTCTTCCTATGTTGTATCTGTTCTATGCAAAGTCATATGTTTTATTGGTGGCTTTAAATCAAGATTTTTTAGGGCAGAATACTTTTTTTTTTTCCTAGGAATAGTTAGTGCAGTTTGGTATAATTATTTTGTCAGTCTGTGTACTCAGTTGCCTTAGATCCTTTTCTTTTAAATTTTATTTTATTTTCCTTCTTTTCTTCTGTGTTATTCTTTCCCAAACAGAAACTCCTGCAGAGTTTTGGCAGAATGTTCTTTGAGGAGGGGGAGGGCAAGAGGTGGCATTGTTGTCATTTACATAATATGCCAGTAGAATCTACTAGCTGCATCATGAATGCTTTCTTAATGTGATTGTTCATTAGACTTGCCTGAAAATGATCTCTTAAAGGTAAATGGCTGAGCAAAAATGAAAGCGGGTATGTATTGATTTCTGCTTTTGTTTCAGGCTGAAAGGACTATTCAGCATGTGCTTTCCAGGGTATTTCCAGCGTCAAATTTAGTCAGCTATTTAAAAATAATGGTAAAAATACTCTTTTATCATCACTGTGATCAAATCTTAGAGATTTGCAGCCCTGTTTTCCTGTTCTGAAGTGAGGATAGGAAACTCTTAGTGTGGAATAGTAGAAACTTTGTATGCCATTCCTTATAAAATATGCAGCCTGAGAAGAAGGGAAATTGGTTCTGGAGTGTTGTCAAAAGCACACTCTAAATGAGCTGAAAGATACTTTTTTGTTTTGTTTGGGGCATTCCTATTTTAGTAATTACTAAAGCTCCTGGAAGCTCAGGGAGGTAACGTGTTTTCAGAAAGTAGCATTGAACCCCAATTTGACAGTGGGCCTTTAGCTAGTCTTTTATAATTCTGTCTTTCCTCTGTGAACTCCTTTTGGCGTGTTGTTGTTCTCTGGCAGTATCCCAGCGTGTGATATCACAGATATCAGATGTCTTCTTGCGATTCATGGCATTTGCTGTGCCGCAGTGGTGCACTCTGAGATGGCTTAGGTGAACCAGGAAATGTCAGAGCAATTCAGTAGGAGAGAGGCATGAGAAAGAAACAGCTATGTAGTATTGGGAATAGGTGAGCACTTTCTGCTTAAGAGTCTTGAGATCTTTGTGTTTGGTAACATGATGTGGAAATGTATTCAGCCAACAGAAGTGTCTTTGACCAAGTGGTCTTCACAGAGTTTTCCCTAACATCTTGGCTATAGATGCATGTCAGAATGAGTGGCAAAACATCACAGTTAAGCTTTTTCCTTTGGAAATTTGAAAAACAGATCATAATTATATGTGGCCTTGTTGGGATTTATCTTCATCTCAAAGCTGAGGTCCAATGCCAGGCATAAGTATAGATGATACTGCACATATGGGGGATATTTGACTCCTCCATAAGATCTGCTGGAAGTTAGTCATAGCGCATTGCATTTCTGTCTGTCTCTTGGATGAAGTCTCCTCGTCTGGAAATGTTACACAGTAAGTGGGGTTTGTGCTGATGGTGCTTTTGTAACAGAGCTAGAAAATCAAATATTTCACGCTGGCTACTTTGACCCATGTTTTCATCCTAGTTACCAGGTATTGAAAGGTAAATACTGTGTAGCATTACTTAATTAGATACTAGTAGAAGATGAAGGCATGGAAGAAGGGTCTACTTGTGTACTTATTTGTTTGTTTAGTCATGACTTGCATTTCTTGGGTGTGATTCTGTTTCAGGAATGAATTCCTTGTTTTAAATGGAATTTCATGTGTTCTTCCTAATCACAAACACTTCCATATTATTGCTACTCCAGATCTCCCTTTCTCTGTCTTTTTTTTTTTCCTTTTTGTTTTCCCTTTCTTTTGCTATCCTTATCTCCAATTTTTATGCCCCAGTGCTGGAAAAAGAGAATGCATATCTTTGGTAAGACTCTGTTTAGGAAGAAGTGCATGTGAGAATAGGTTAATCCTTCTCCCTGGTTCATAGCTAGGCTTCTGACTTGACCAGCTTATGATCCAAATTATAAATTGCTCCCGGTTAGTGTCTAACATCAGATACCATAGAGAAAAATGTGACAAAATCTGAAGTGGGCAGTTCTGGAATAATTATCCCTTGGGGGAATCTGTTTGAGATGGGATTAGACCAGAAAGACAGAGCTGGTTTTTTTTCCAGAATTCAGAAAAATCTCAATGGAATTCTTATTTATGTTTATAGTTCTGCAGAAATCTGCCTTCTTCAAATCAATTGACTTGTGCGGATATTGAATTTGGTGGAATTTGAAGGTTTTTTCCAAGCAGAAGGAGCAGAGTGAAAGAATACGATGTAACTGGCAGAACAAAGAGAATGGGACAGGAGGAAGGGATGTAGTGGATGGGATTTATACAGGGATAGCATATCGGGAACAATTAGAAGAAAGATTTTGTTTGGAGCTTGGGTGATTTTGGCAATACAGTTTTGTAGCACTGTTGAAAATGAGTTTAACCATCAAGAAGATTCCAGTGGTGGTCAAGGAGAGTGATGAATCAATGAATCTGGAGTATTTTCTAAGATTTTTCAAAGGTTACTTGGCCTGGGCCAAATAATAGAAGGTGTGCTACGTGTTGTCAGCTTTGCCCTGCCTTGCCTTGTGTACAAAAGGTTTAGTCATAGTTGTGGCAGAAATAATTCATTATATATTCAGAACTGTCATAAAATGAGGTCTGGACTGAACAGTAAGTACTCTTTTAACTCTTTTAACCTTTGACAGATTTTTCTGGTTTGAAAGAAGGCTGATTGCACAAACGGATGAATACAAAAGGAAGGTAGAGGGTTTTTGGAACAGTCAAGGGTTTGCAGAGATCAGAAGAGAGGAATCCAGAGTTACAGAAATGTAATCTTGAAAACAGGTAGAAGATTGAGGATGAGACACATAGACTTCAGTCTTTCACCTTAATCCATCTTGTGCAATAGCTTGTCTCTGAGCAGTCTTTCTTTTCATGCTCATTTAACCATCTTGTCTCTTCTGTTTGTCCCTTATTGTCTTCTGTTTTCACCTTGCTAAAGGAAACAGAGTTTTAATTAATAGAAAAATAAACAGTTTAAAGAGCAGTATAAGACAGTGTTATGCAGCTCCAGAAGTAGCAGCTATTACAATTTGCAGTCTAGTTCTTGAAAGTGATAGTGAAGATTTTTGAGATTGTTCATGTACCTTTATGCACACAAACAGATTCTTGGAACTGGACTGAGGAGGGGAGTCTGGTCTCCTTATTTAGCTTATGTATCAGTGTACTAAATGTCAATTAATTAAATGTATTTAGTTCTCCCCTCCCTAATATGTTTAGGTAGTAAAATCCACCTAGGATGATGTAGACTGTTTAACTATGAAGAGTTTGTAAGTTAATCCTCATCTCTTTCATTTGTCAGAAACACATGTAGCTGTTGAGTCTGTCTTGATAGCTATGGTTCAGTTAGTGAGATGGTTACGCCATGTTTCTATAGAAAATTTTGGAATTCTAGTGCTGAATCAGTGAATACCTCCTATTTGGGGCAGTTCTGTTGCCTCTCTTGGGGATATTTTGAAGTCAACTGACTTCTGTTTGGTACAGTACCAGAAAGTCAAGTTTCTGAACTGTGGTGACTGGCCAGAAATGGCTATTGCCAGTTGTGACATGCACTGCCTACCCTCCTGTTGATGAAGATTGCTACTATTTCATGTAGTGATAGCTGAGAGAGAAATGAAGGCTGGGGTTGGAGGAAGTTCTCCTGGTAATTGGTAGACCTACCAGCAGTCCATATGTAGACAACCCTATATTATGTTCATGTAGACCTGGTAATCCATATGTAAACAACCCTATCTTATGTTCATGTGTGTATTTCTTTTCTTATGGCTGCCTAATCTTCAAGCTCTGCTGATGACAGCTTCATGAGCACTACAGAGAAATTTTCTTTATTGATGCCTCTGAACCTCCAAACAAAGAACTGTTAGTGAATAAATACTGTATGGATTGCTTTAATTATTAATCAGGATGATAGAGTATTCTCTAAGGTACATAATTCTGTTTCAAAGACAACTAAGCCAATAGAAAGTTTTCCATTGAAATAAAATTGTCATGAGAATAAATGCCCATTGGTAGGGGTAAGAATTTGATAGTCCAGTTGTTCTATCAACTGTTTTGAATAGTGCTAACTGCTGCTTTGCGTGATCAAAAAGTGTGGGAACCAGGATGCTTTAGAAAATAAAACCAAACCAGGTGTTGCAGAGTAGTTTTGCATTCTTCAAATTTCAAGAAAACACGGGATTGGTTTTCTGTCAGCTTAGATTGATGAAACAGTGCTAAGTTGAAGTCATAAGAATTATAAATGGCATAAACTTGTTCTTGATTTCTGTACCATTCTTTTACTGGCTGATTAGTCGGTCTTTTATTCCCACTGCTTCCAGACACCGACAAGAATCATAGTTCTGTTGTGTGCACAAAACAAACAAACAAAACCCCCACAAAACCAAACCAAACAAACCAACATCAACAACAAAAAAAAGAAGGGCAAGTGTTAAGCCACTCAGTGAGAACTGGGCTTATTTGATTGTATTCTTCCTGAGCAAGACATTTCATGCCTTGGAGACCAAGCCTAATGTCTGATACACAATTTCATCAAACGCACAGGAGCAGCTTGAGTACTGATATTATGTGTTAAATTTTATCAGAGCGATGTAGGGCTGAATAATTTGGCACATGGGAGTCCATGTCCTATCCTTGTACTTTTCACCATCTCCTGTGCCAAAATTTCCAGACCAGGAAGCAGATAAAGAGCTACTTAGTTGGCTCTCCTGGTAAGTAACGTATTTGTAGAAGACTTGTGCTGGGGAAGGCTCTCTTGAAGATCATCTTTGTAGTAGAAAATCGAGGATCGTTGTGGTATCTTGAAGTCATAAGAGTCATTTTTTCTCACTGTTCCATAGCATCCTCTGACTTTGAAAGTATTTGTGGGGAATTACAAAGGTGTGCTGTAGTGCTATAGTTTGGGGCAGAAAAGCAGCAGTAGTGGTATGTCTCTTAAGGCTGTAAGAGAAGCAGAGATGGAGATGAGTGTTTGCATCACTGGTAAAACTGTTATAAGTGGGTAAACCATGTTATCTTTTAGGCACACATAAGGAAATATGTGCTGCTTTTTCCTAAAGTGTCCATCTGCACCATAAGCACTTGAAGTCAGTAGAGAAAGCACTCTCTTAATCTGGAGTACGAAATCAATTTACGGAATCTTTTTGCTGGTTGCAACCTATACTGAAAGAAGACATATTTTGAAATAATCTCTCCTGGAATATTCTCTACAGTCCTTCCAATAGTTTCCTAAGTTGGCTAAATGAAGCAGACTTTCTGCAGATCATCCTATACCCAGATTGGACCTGAGCAGCAAAAGTGAAATTTGCTAGAAGAGCTCCATGGCCATTCCAGTAGATGCACTCCAAGACAGAATCACCCAGGTCATAGGATGCTGCATAACACAACTTTGTCTTTTACCAAATTTCCGCATGAATATTCATCTCATCCTCATGGAATGTGGGTGGATGAAGTTAAGCTACTTCTAAGGATGAGGATGAATTTGCCCACAGTCAGTGAACACTAATTGTTTCTCATAAAATTCCATCCTTAACTCTTTGGTCTTGGCATTCAAAGATGCATGCCAAATTTAATCTAAAAGATGAAACTGAGTGCCATGGGATGGTTAAAGTCGTGGGCCTTATAAGTGACAAAATATAGTCACAGTCTAGCGTCTTTCCTGTACCCCTGCCCTAGGCTCACCTCTTTGTCTTCCACAGATAGTAAATTGCCTCGTACTCCATCTCTTTTCCCCAGGGGACAACCATCTTAAGAGCTTTCCCCCAGCTCTCTGCAACCAATGTGAAGCCCTCTGTGAAGCCTGGCTTCACAGATAGATTCACAGATTTGCCTTTAAAGACTGAAGAATCTGCAAATGTGAATAAAAGCGTTTGTGTCCAGGAGCTTGTTTCATACTTAATTATGTAACTTAATCCAGGGTAGGGGGAAAATTGAACTCCCACAAATCTCTCTCTGTAGTCTTTTAACAGACCACGAGAAGCAAACAATTGCAAATTCCCTACAAAATGTAAGGATAGAATGCTGATACACTAGGATTGCATATTATTTAAAATTAGAAGATAGCAGCAAAATGTCACTTTTCTTTCATGACATGACACATTACATGTGATGCTTAGGTTATTTCTGAGGCTGTGCAAGGAATTTGGTGACTTAGAGCAATCTTTTGAGCTGCCAGAAGAGCTTAGTGTTGCTTAAATGCAAGAAAAGTAGGTGTTTTTTGACAGTGAAATCATCTTGTTGAAAAGTATGACGTGAAGCTTGCTGTACTTAAGGTGTTGGTTGGTTTTTGGTTGTTTTTTTTTTTTTTCACTCTAGTAGGTGATGACCTCTTGACTTACGGCATAGGAAAATCTTTTCAATTCAGTATGGACAAATATTCCAGTAAGCCCTGTACTGATTGGGGAGGTAGATAGGATGCTCTACATTTTTCTTGCTTCTCCCTCCCCCCTTCCTGCCTCCCACCATGCAGAACTGATTCTCTGTAAAGCTACATTAGAGTTTCTGGAGGCCAGAAATCAGTAACAAGTCCTTAAGAGGAATGAAAGTTTTGCGAACCACTGAGGGCTTCATGATTTCATGTTTGCTACTCACAGTGCAGGATGTTGAATACAAGGCTGGAGATGAAAGGTTGGTGTTGTCCAAGATTGGTCTTTAGGTGTGATGTTAACTTGGGCAATACGACGAGCTTTGTTTTCCTAGCTCTTAGTTTAGAGTATGTAAGGTAATATGCAGAAATTACCTTTTTCACAACAGCAGCTATACTGAGTCAGATCAGAGTTCTGGATATCCCTTCATCATGTTTCCTGCAGTGGTTAGTAGCAGAAGCATAGGAAAGAAGATAAGGACAGGGCAATTTTTGAATGTGGCCAGCCCCTTCTTGGTCACTGAAACTTTAATCATGCTGAGCACGGAGTACCAGAGTTTAACTACATACTGTGCCTTTTTTGTGGTATTTTCTTCAATCTACTGGCATCGGTGCCATGCAGTATGTTTTGGAAGAGACACTAAATGCTAGTTCTGTGATCAGCTTTTCAATGTGAACTGTGATTATCAAGTTGCATGGAAATATATGTGTGGGAAAACCAGACTATATGCTTTTCAGAGAGGTGCACAAGTATCAGCCATCTAGTTGAGAGAACCAGTTTACATCTGTAAAATGTTATTTAAACTGAAAAAAAAATAGGTTTTGTGTGTGTAACAGAACTGCTTTTGGAAGGCATTAAGAGTCGGATGGACTGTTAGCAAGTTTTCTTCTTGTTCTTAGGGCAGTACATTTGATGACTTTTTACAGGCTTACAGAGTCATGGGATTTTGCTTTCTGATGTTAAATGTGTTTATTACATAGCTTAGGTTTTGATCGATTTTATTAGGTATACAGAATATTTGTATCTGGATAATGAACCTGGTTTATATATCCATATATATATATCCACCCATAATTGTTTGTGTAGAACTGGTTATTGGGGAGTTAAGGTTTCAAACTTGATCATGCTGATGTCTGTGAATCTACAGGTCCTTAAAACCCCCAGTGCATTAATACTGTTACCAACCAAAGCTGTTGCAGATTTATTTATTAATTTTCCCTTCCTCAAAGTTACTGTAGTGGCCAGTTTGAGCATTTAGCCACCAGATGCCAAGGGGACTGTGTGATACTGCAGTGGCATCTCAGTATCTAATGGACCAAGTCACGTGTAAACCCTCATTAAAATATGATTGAAGTATCCCCTTTTGTTTGTTAGATGGAGCCAAGCCCATGATTTGTGCTGGATTCTCCATTATGTTTTTGCTGTGTGTTTTGCAATGTCTCTCTTGTTTGTGAGGCTGATTGTTACCACCCCAAACCCCAGCCCCATTCAAACCTCTGCTGAAGATGTATGGCATTAGCTGCCTTTCTGTTATTCCTCTGCTCTTACATTGACTGATGATTAAATGCGAGGAGATGAAGATGGAGTCTGCTTTCATTTAAAATGTAGTCTTCTAAAGAGAAACATGAATATGAAGCTCTTGTTGTTGATTGGGAATGTCTTGTTTTACCATACCTTTGCTTAACTACCCCAAACAACTTATTTGTTTAAATTTAATCAAAAAGCTAGTCCTACAGTTAGAGAGCCAGCATAAATTATGTTGGTAATTTGCCTTGACTACCCATGGCTGGGCGTAAATAATGAGAGAATAACAAAAATTTAGGACTAAATTAAAAAAAAAAAAGAAGAAAAAAAAAGATTTAGCTATGCTAAGACAAGTCTCCTTATTTTGCCTGCAAGTAGAAAAGTCTGAGCTGTTTTTTAGGTTTATTTTTTGTGAAACATGGAAATTTGTATGCTTCAGACTCAAATGCTCATAGCATGAATCCACAGATCTTTGATCGAGTATAGCTTTGACAGTACGTGTGGAAAGCATAAACTTATTGGAAGCATGGTATAGTTGGTCAGATCCTGTGATCAGTGTAAACAACAGAAGAGGTCCAGCTTTCTAGTGGTCACTGGTATTTGAGCAAAAGAAGAGTATTATTTCCAGATCACCATGTTGAAAAAGGAGATAGAAAATGCTATATAACTTCTTAGATCTGGCTTCTCTTTTGACACCCTGTGAAATCAGATGGTTTGGCACTTGTAACTACTGTGGGTTTATAAGAAATAAAATAAAATGTATATGTAGCAGTGGTGGGGGAGGCGTCTGTTCTGAAAACATCTGAGATGCTGGAAAGTGGGTCCCCAGTGGGAAAGAGAAATTGCATAGCTGGCACTGAGGCTTGCTTCTTATGCATGTGTGGCCATATTTAGAAAAGGATCAACACTAGGAACTGAATTATTAGAGAAGTGAGTGGCTGGAGGGATTGAACGTAAAGGAAATTATTTGTATCTTGCCTGTTTGTTTGAATTTGGCCAGATGATAGTGTGGGAGGGTTGCTAACTCTAGACTAGCTGCCTGTGCAAAGTGAATCTTAAGATTAGTTTCAGAAGGTAAATGTTTGTTTGATGTAAAAAGCTCTATAGCTGCCGTTACCTGGGTTTGTATGTGGCTGCCTTCTACCTGCAGGTAGAATATGAACATGTGTGAATGAAAATGACTGACTTGACTGGCAAATGTTGTCCGGAAAGACCCAATCCAACACTTGATGAAGGAAAGTGCAGGATGCTTGTGCTATAGGTAGCACTGTGGGAAGCTTCTGCTTTCTAGTACATCTTGCAAACACTCACATGTATGTGTAAAGCAAACAATGGACAGTTAAAAAACAACAAAACACAGCACCACATTTCTTAGAATCTATCTATCTATCTATCTATCTATCTATCTATCTATCTATCTATCTAAAAGCTGTCTTATTGGCAAGTACTTGTCAGCATAGCAATATAGTTCATTACAGTTATTTGCACCTATATGGCAGGTTTCAGTTTATTATAGTTTGGTTGCAGTATGACAGATCACCTAAACAAATAAATCCCGTTTCGGAGGGATTAAAACAATGCTTTTAAGGAGGCAGCCAGAAGGAACACTTTCAGACTTTTTAGAAGTTAAACTCTCTGCTCTGTCCTTTTTTAAAAAAGAATATTTATTTTTAATTTTTACTTTTTTTTTTTTAATTTAAAAGAAGTGGTTTTACACTCACCAAGCCTCATTTTGAAAGCCTTACTTTTCTTGTTTTGGCAAAATAGTTGATCAACACGCTGGCAAGGAACTGATGTGAAGCAACAAAGATTTCTGTCTAGCTAAAAACTGTATTTGAAGCCATCTTGGTGCACTTTGTGAACTAGAGTAGAAACTCTCTGTGTAAGAAAGGCCATTCAAGTTAAGTTACACGTTTTCCTCCCCAAAATTAGCATACCAGAATACTTTATTGCGGAGTGTTTAGAACACTTTGTACAAGAAATAACAGTAAGCTGAAGATTGCTAACTGAGGAGCTGTAATGATGCCAACTGACTTTTTTTTTTTTTTTTTTTTTTTAATGAAAGCTTTGTATACATAACAGGATGAGTCATCACTGGAGAGTTCTGAAAGTGTTTGGCATCCCGAAGAATCCTTTTGTATGTCTCTACTGCACAAAAAAAGTATTTTTGTCATGAAACTCTGCCTTAAGAAGCGTTGCAATAACTGGAAGCTTTAGGGGAGGGATTCCTAATGTGGCTTAAATCTTGGCTTTCTATTATTGTGTTTAAAATATTTTGGTATTCTTAGATATTCCTGAAAAATAGGATGACAATTTCTATGTATTTTTTTGTCTGTACTTTTTTTTTTTTTTTGAAGATGTGGGTTTTGTTTGACATAATTTTTTTTCTTTGAAATTTGTTTTTAAAAGTGTGCTATAGAAACATGGTTTTCCCTAGCTTTAATGCAACTTGTAGGACAATACTATAACTTACTTTGCTTTATTCAAAGAGAGTCCCTGTTGTAAATCTCTGGTAGCCGCTTGTCTTGGTCACACTTAGGTCAAGTATATTTTGTTTTTATACATTTGCCATGTAGAAGAACTAGTTGGCCTTGGTAGTTGTGTTGTGGCTCTTAAGAAACTAATATCTTACAAAGTTAAAGTTTGTTTTCTATGTGTTTTAAGAACATCAGTAGTTGCTGTCCTCACCCAGAGCAGTTACTTGATAAAATGAAACAGAAACCTTTCTCAGTGTTTTAGGTTTCAGATCATCATTGTATTTTATCAATGGTTTTTCCTAATGCTGTGAAACCCAGTTTGTAAAATGTTCAAGTGTGTGCAAGGCAGCAGAAAGGGAATTTTGCAGCTGGTGAGATAGGCTAGCAAATTTATTTTTACCTGAGATTTTGATAAATGTATGAAATTTATTAGTGTGGGGTTTTTTTTTTTACTCCCTAATTCATTTCTTGGCCATCCATGTTATAAGATATGCTGTAATCTTAATAAGTCAAAGCCATTGATGGATTATTTATGCCTTGTAGTAGTGATGATATAGATAGATTTATTAGGAGTTAAATTTAACAATTTAGATTTTTGTGATTTCTTTTGAATGAACCCAAGTATGAAATCTAAAAGCCTTCATAATAATTTAGAATTGTGTAGGGTTTTAATTCAAATTCTCCTAATGCTACTGATAACTGAAAGCACAAAAGACAGAAGATGAAATACATAGGTTAATTATTCAACACTGCCCATGCAAGTGGAATAGGTTTGAGTCAGGCTTTCGGACTCATGTGTTTTTATTTTCTTGTGGCCTTCCAAGCCTAAGCACATAAACAGTTCTTTGATTTGGAACTGGAACAACAGAAATTTATTTAGCTGATAAAGGTCATATTTGGTGTTGGTTTTTATTTAAGCTTAGAGTTAGTCCAGTGGCATTGCTAAGCTAATGGTAGCACACTTTTTTCTGTGTATTTTTTTTTATTATTTTTCAGTTGAAGTTCTTAAATTGTGTGTTACCAAATTAGTGTTATTCTACAGTAAATTAAATACTGTTCTAATGTGAGGTGTGTCTGGTGAGACTTTCCAAGGGAAGTGAAACCTTAAATTTTGATCTCATATTTGGAGGAGGTAAATCTATCTTCAAACTGAGGCATAAGATTGGATATAAGAAAATAAGGTGGTGGGGTGTGTCTGTATCTTGAGGAGGTAACATTTTTGGAGTTATTAACTTTATGATTGCCTGACATCTGCTCAGAGCTCTACTTCAAAATATTGTAACAAAGCATAGTTTCCAGCTGTGCAGATGAAGAAAGCTTCCCTTCAGGATATTGAACCAATCACATTACTTTTACTGTAGGATCCAGATACAAAGAAGAAAACCATTATTTCTCCTGGTATGAGATGACTTTATGGGCTTGAACATTGGTGTAGAAAATATCTTGGTGTCTTAGCTCTTCTTGAGAAATGAAGTATCCTGGAATATCTATTTTCCAGTGTGCTGAATGCTTCAGAGCCTGTTGTAGCTTTCTTAAGTTCATGGTAAAAAAGTATTTCTAGTGTCATTGAAGCACAACAAAGATAGGAAAAAGAAAGGTGGTGAAGATTGTTGAAGGTTTCCCACCTCATCACTTCTGAAGAACTGTTCCCAGGTAATTTACCTGCACATGTTTTTTAGCGATGGAAACTTTCTAGTTTTGTATCTTACAGGGCATTTAAGGCCATGACTGCAGAGATCTGTTCTGCTGGCAGCAGTGGCTTAGGCAGTCGCCTTTTATTGCAGCTGCTCAGCTCTGTTCCTTTGCCAGTACAACTGCTAGCATGCCTGTGTGGAGAACCTGGCTGTGAACTTGCTTGTGACAGTATAACCTCAGTTTGTAAAGGGTACGTGCAGCTTGTGTGTTACTTCAGGTGAATATTTGACCATTGTCCAAGTCCTGTTAGTTTTGCTTTGACCCCTGCTAGCTTTTCCCAGAAAGCTATTTTTCATGTTTGTAGATTCTCATAGTAAAACCATAATACTTAGAGAAGCATTGCTTTTACAGAGAAGAGGTCTCACCAATGGCAATTTGTTTGTGTTTTGTTTTGGTTTTTTTTTTGGAGGGTTTGTTTGTTTTTTGGTAGTCTTTGACCTCACAGCTAAAAAAGGTAATGTTTCCATTCACTTTCCTTGGTATAGTTTTAAGTTGGCAAACTTGTGCTTTTATAATTTGTTTCCACTTAACACAACTCTTGCTAAAATTATAGATCTTGTACAATTTTAACATTTGTAGGTAATCTGATATTTAAAAGGGTTCAGGTGTGCAGAAAAAAAGACAAGATTTGGTATAGTGTTAACATCTTTATCACTCAGTAGCATATAGTCAGCAATCAAATAGCTCCTGTTGTGCCTACATCTGTATTAATTGACAGTAAACTAACCCTTCCACAAGTCAAGGCATGCCATGTCTAGGCTACACACTCATCTCATCACATTTTAATTATTCAAAATTACCTTAGTGCTTTTCAAAAGCTGCTATCCAGGAACCCAACTTTGGCTTATCTTGAAGAGTTTCATGCAAAAAGGAAGTGAGGTTGCTCAAGTTAAAAAAATAGCTTTAGAAAACAGCTTGCTCAAGATAACAGCTGAAGAAGTTGTGTTGTGATGTGTTAGTGCTGAGCTATTAAAGATGAGAAAATAAGTGTTAATCGTATATTTGACTTACAGTACTTGCAGCAGTTTACAAAATGGTTAGGTGCAGGTACTCTGCAAGTGTTCTGTGGAAATTTGACTTGACAAAACAATATAGATCGAGCCACAATTCCAGTGTGGTTGAAACTGCTTGTATCCAGGAAACAAGGAACAAAACCCATCTAAAAGATTGAAGCTGGATAGAAACAGTTAACAGCAGAATGTAGGGATTAGTGTTAGGTTCAGCCTTACTGTTGTTAATGAGCTGGAAGGCAGCGGAAGCAGCAAGCTAATGGTATTGACAGACAGCATGGAGGCAAATGGGATTGTCAACACAAGGAGAGAGAAAATGGAGAGGAACATAGGGTGGGAATATAAAAAAATACAGAAAAAGGAGAAGGAGATTCCTCCCAACCTCCTCTCACAAATAAAACCATGAGTACTGATCCCATCAGGCTTTTCCAAACACTACACTGACAGTCTTGCAGTAAGAAACTTGCTGAAAGGGGACATCAGAGAAATGAATGTTTTTTTTTTCAGGTTGTTAAGTGCCTCAAATGTTATGAAAATGAATGGATTGCTATTTGTGATACGGCTAGACAGGCACGTTGAAAGGATAGTGCTGCTTCGAGAAAACAGCTAATGCTCACCTAAGTTTAAGAAGAATGTGCCACATGGGAAAAAAGTGTTGGTGAAATTTAGTTAAAAATTTAGTTAGTAGTTAAGAACTGAGCGTATTTAAAACTAGCAACTTGCTAGTTTTATATTAATATGAAATCAGTTTTATCTTGTAGATGATTCTATAATGGTAGCTGTGCCTTTTAAGCAGAGATTTTTAATGTATTCAAGGAACTTTGAAAACAAAGCTGGAGAAAAAAGGGTATTTATATAAGGATACCGTTTTCTAGAAAGAATCTCTGTAGTCCAAAAGGATGAAAACATGTAATAGTTATTATCACTCCAAATAAATAAATAAAAATATCCACTGTGGAACTGTCCTGAATGTAACCTCAGCTGCTCTGCAGACACAGACATTGAGACCAGACTAGCAGCATTTACCAGCTGTGTGTAAGAGCTACACTGCACGTAAAGGGATTTCACATTTTATTATGTGGGAGGGATGATGTCAGTTTGGTTGATTATGCCCCTTTCAAGCTGCTGTGATAATTACCTGCTTGTTACCAGAAGTGTCGAACCCATTTTGAGTTCTTGTTTGCTTTTGCTGTCATGCCCTAATTGCTACATAATTTTGTCCCTGCCAATTACTACCTTGGAGTTGAATTTTACAGTGAAAAAGTTGTAAGAAGCAATAAAGTAATTGTTTTTTAGATCTTATAATTTCAGTAGAATATTCTATTATGTTGCAAAGTATATTGAAATACATGCTGCTTACTTCTGCAAGACGGTGAAATCCCATGGTTCCCTCTGAAATCAAGAGGATGTGGAAGGTATGACTTTGGGAGAGCAAGCCCCTTGCTATTGAGATAGCTGTTGTATGTGCCTTGCTGGTTAAACATGCAAAAGTGAAGAAGTGTGGAAAATTAGTGGTTTCTAACTTTATTTTGGAAATAAATATATGTACTGTATTCTATGGAGGCAGAAACACTTGGGTTCGGTGTATTTTTTTTCTAATTCCTTGCCTTGCTTTTCATCCTGTGTTTTATCCACTGTGTGAGTTTTGAAAGTTGCCTTTGTAAATATTAAATCATCTAATATGGTCCTTTATCCAAGGTTTTCTATAAATATGTAATGTAAATAGATTTCTTTAAAGGTGCTGGGCCTAACAGTGTTTTATATTCTGATTAAAACTACTTGTTTGAATTATTCAGTGGAACAAAGCTTACAGTAATTGCATTAAGAGCTGGCTGACCAAGCACTTTGTTGTCATTGGGAACTGTTGTTGCCTTGCTTTGGATTTTTTGGGTGGTCCTCCAGCAATAAAGTCTGGTGTTCGTCAATATTAATAACAGTTACTGCTGTTGAAATCTGTATATGGAATGACATGGATGAGCAGAGGGAAGAGGCAAAAGTGGGATTTAGTTTAAGCAGTTAAACAATGCTTTTCAGAATGAGGAAGAAGGTTGCTGTCATCATGTAGAGGTGTAGATACGGGGTTACTGTCTGGAAAGGAGCATTTCTGGAAAGAAATTTAGAGTGTGGGAAGTTTGTAGCTATGTCCTGAGGTCTGTTTGTCACTGAGACTGAGGGATTGGCTCCTGCCATTTTAGTGTGATTCAGACAGCCACAACTGAAAGACTGAACTGTTGGCAAAAAACTGACCAAAGATTGTAGAGAGCTTGAAGATTACTTTGGTGAGAAACAAAAACGTGCTCAGTCTGTGAGGTTGTGGGATAGTGGGGAATCCAAACCCTAAAACTAAGCAGCAACGTGATTATGGTGGATAATCTCTCCAGTGAAGAAAATACTGAGTTCTTAAGGGTTCCCTAATGTAAAAGGTACAAAAGCCAGTGGTTGAAAACTGAAACCAGAGAAGTTAAAGTAAGAATTGAGCACAAATTCATAAGGAGCAACAAATGATAAAGGGTATGGCAAAGTGAGTGTCTTACTGAAAGATGGGCTTCAATCAGTTACAGTTATTGAGTGATATTTGTGGGTATTAGACTCGCATGGATAATGATTCTGGCTTTATCCCCAGCCAGGCTGTGAGTGGTTGGACTTTGTTTCAATAGCACACTTCCTTAGCAGCTTTTTCATGGATGGTGTAATGAATCTTGAACATCTTTGTGGCCAAAGATTCTTTTCAAATGTAATCTTTCATATATTGATTGCAAAATAGATGTAGCTTCTAAGATTCTGAGGACAAAGTATACCTCAGTTGTAATCCTTTTGTCATGATGAAGGTTTTCAGGTACTTTAAAGAGAAACTTCAATGTGTAAAAATTCAGGGAAAAAAAAAAAAAGGTTTAAAAAAAAAAAGCAGAAGTAATATTGTAACAAAAAGTAATGATTTTACTGCTGAAATTTGTGTGGCCAAACTGTGAACTAGCTCTTGCTCTGTCCTGTCATGATAGCAAGACAGTAGCTTTATGGTTGCACCTGGACATAGGTGCTTCCCTGGCTGTGTCATCTTCACAAAACATTGCAAGTTGCTGTTTTAGAGCTGCCCTGCCAATTTTTTATACCTAGAAGTACTCTTGAAAGGTTTGATTAAGATAATTTTTGAAGCTCTGTGGTCTGGTGAGTAGAACTGAGTTTTCGTGCTGCAAATGTTAATTAGAAGCATATGTGTGTGTGTAAAAAGCAAGCTGAAGTAAAAGTATAAATACCGAAGAAGCTGTCGTTCCAGAAGGTCTATGCTCAGAAAAGATTAAGAAAATATACAAACAGTCCCATTATAAATCAGATTCAGAATCATTTCTGATTATCCTTTGTTGCTTATTTTTTCTGGTGGCTTCTGAAAAAAAGTTACAAAGTGGTTCAGAATGTAATTTCCAAATCTTTTTAGACTGCGTCTCTTGCACCTTCACCAAAAGAAGCTTCACCTCACTGTTTCTTCTCCTCTTCTAGGAATGCTTTCCTATCACTATTCCTTACCCATGATGCTTCCAGCACAAATGTTCTTAAATGCCCAGTGAGTGAAATGGGATAACTGACCTGGATGAAATTAGCTGTGATTTGCTGGGTGTAAATTCAATCAGTGTTAAGCCTTAAACTTTGTTTTAACCTTATTTATGCAGCTTCAGGTTAGCTTGCTTGAAACTTGAATATGTTGGCATTTTTCTTTATACAGAAGAAAATTCTGAGAATTAATTTCTTACTACCTTAAAAGCACATTTCCTGGCCTGTTTAAATTGAGGTTTTCTGTGGAACTGGAAAGAAATTGCTGAACTTTGAGGACCTTTTGCAACGTGCAGTGCAGTAAATGGAATAAGCTTACTGCTTGTGTGTCCTTGGATGATGGCCTCAAAGGAACTTGACCTGGAGGTATCAGTTGGTCTTCTTGGATGACTTCCATTGTAGTAGTTGCTGTAACAAGGTTCGCTGGATACATGCCCTTATCGTGTGACACAGATACAATTTTGTTTAGAACTCTGACCTGTATCGTATGACGTAGGCCGGGCACTAGATCATTCTTTTGGTAGCACTTCTGTTGCAGCCTGATCTCATCTCATGTTAGGGCTGTGTCAAGGAGGTGATCAGGTAGAACTCCTCTAGCATCATGTTCTGGAAAACCCGTCTGTTTATTAATACGCCTTTAAGGAAAAAATGAAAAAAGGTAAATAAAGGAAGTGAGATAATAACAGTTCTAAAAACAAAAAAAAACTACCGAATGTGTATGTTTTATCTTAATGGATAGAAGACTGGCATAGAGAAAAACCAGAGGAAGTAGCTTTGTGTGGTTTGTAGTGGCCTCGAATAAAAAGAGATTAAATTTGAGAACATTGATGTACAGCACTGATCACTGTCCCACATCAAGATGGTAATTTAACAGTCCTTTGAGCAGAAGATTAGAAGTTCTCTATTATAATTATTTGGAGCTATGTGTAACCTAGCTATGATTGTCAGAAGGCAGATGTGTGTCTCCAGGTTAGTGGAATCCTCTTCAGGGATGGGGAAAAAAAGTGCTGGATGGTTTTGTTAACAGAATGCAGTGTTTGTGCTTCTCCACACCCCTGGAGATTGATACATCTGTTTATATGGAAGCTTTTAACGTGTTTGAAGACTTGTATGAGTTGTGACTGCGCTTCGAAGCGTTGCTGATTATGCTGCTTGTATTGTTTATATTTCACAATAGTATTTCTAGAGTTTTATTTACTCTGGTATAAAAATAGTTTCCATGTTCTGGCTTTTAGGATTTACTTCAAGTTTGAAAACAATTTTGTTAAAAGAAAAACAATTCTTATGAATTATAAATGTACCCTGACACCCCTCTGATTACCCATTTTCTTTTTAGGTCTATTTTTATTCTTCTGAGGTTTTCCAAGCCTTCTGAATAAGTTCTAATGGATTTTTAATTAGTGAGCAGAACTTGTGTTTTTTTTTTTTTTCCTTTGGCTTTCCTAGGTTTAGCTGTTTTATTGAAAGAAAAATATTTCATAATACTTGTTGACATCTGAAATAAAAATGCATTTCTTTATAAGGAGTATGAAGGGTGCTAACAGATGGAAAAGATATGTGGTGATATGACATTCATTTCTGTTGTGTTTTTTTTCCTGTCTGAATCCATTTTGGATGGGTAATGACAAACTGTAGTTAATATGCAAGAACTACTTTTCTTATATGACTAATTAATTCAGATATTATTAAGAAAATTGTACCTAATGTGTTTGAGGACAGCATCTCGCATAAAAGCAGGTTATTTATATCACTTTAGGTACTGCCCAGCCTTAAATGTCTTCATCCTTTTCTAGTTTAAGCTTAAATGCTCACTGGGGAAGCAGTGGGGCAATGCACTGATACTGCTGCCTGTAGGTTGTTCAGCACCTTTTGTAAACAGAAGTTCAGGTGAAATTGGAGGACAGACACCTTTCTCAGGGAATCCTGTACCACACATCTGAGGGGGAGCAGACGTGGAGCTTGGGGATATTGGTGGGATCAGAAGTATTTCAAAAGTATAAGAATTAATGGAGTTATTTTCCATGTAATCTACAGGAAGACTTGTTTGTTGTTAGGTCTAAAGATATGAGTATAACTGACCTTTGACAAAAGATAATGAACTTTATTTGATGAGAAACCATGAGATGTTTTGAGTTGACTGGTGCATTTTGATAGATGTAAGTTCTGGAAACCTCTTAAAACAATGCCATGTGAGTGGGGTTTACTTTGTTTTAAATACATTGATATAATAGGTAAGAGCTGATTATATGCATCCTTTTTTTGAGTATCCTAACTGAATTAGCAATGAAGTAAGGCAACGGTTAGGGAATTTGATGATCACTGGTATGCAGGCTATCCTTGCTGGGTATAAAAACAATTTGTAGTAGAAAGTTCAGTATTTAGATAATTTGGTTTTATACCTGCATTGTGTGTGCGTATTAAGCCAGGCAACACAGTATAACCAGTGACAATATTTAACATGAGCAGACAAAAGCATTTTGAAAGAATCTTCACAGCCTTACCATGGTAAGACTCCAGCAGACTGCAGAGTTCCAAAAGGACATCTTTGAAAATGACTCTTAATTAATGGTGCTAAAATTACAAAAATCTGTTCGCAGAGACCAAAACTTTCACCAAGTTCCAAGTACTTGGCAGCTGTTTCTCATGTACAATGACTCAGATCTGCTGAATTTTATGTGCAGGATCCTGAAATCACCAGCCATGAGCATTGCAGCCCTTACCATTGTATTGCCACCTATATTCAGAAGAGAGTGGCAGGCAAACCCTGCAACATACGACAGAGCACGTAGCTGGATAATTCTTAGCTCTTGAACAGGTGATCTTGGTGCTTTTGTGGGTAAAAAATTCTGGGCATCCTGGCTCTCACAAGATTGGAGGAGTTAAAGCTTGCCATAGCTGTGGTCATGGAGAAACAAATCTTGTATTCAGATGTAAGCAGGTGCTTACATCAAGAAGAAAGTGTGTTTGCTGCAGTAGCATATTTTGATGCATTTTTTTGTTTATTTAAAGGAATGTTTATTTAAAGTACAATATTTGATGGTGCAGGTGCACACATGAAAGTCTTGCAAAAATCTTAGATCTGTGTTTCTGACAATACCAGTGGTCTCTCCACTGGTAATGTTGCCATTTCATACCCTTTGCTTGTAAAATTAGAACATTTCAAAACATTCAGTGGTCTTGATAAGCATTACATAGCAAATTCATTGAGGAGCCTCATGGTAACCCTTGTCTGGAGAAGTAAGAATATAGCCATTACCAAGTATGGACCCAGGTAGATAAGCAGGCCTAGCTGGGGTTGGCTCTACTGGCTGCTGATGCTCCCAAAGATTTGTCTAATTTGGTTCTGGGAAAGGTTTTTAAAAAGTATTGCAAGTGCTGAAATTCTGATGTGTTCTGCATTTTGATAGTGAATACGGCTGAGTGCCTTGGTAACAAATGGTGTGAGGGATGGAGTTTGTGTAAAACTGCAAATATATATATGGGGTGTCAGAAGGTCATAGTTGCACCAGAATTTTTAAAGTATGATTGTTTCTGAAATGTGCATAATGGTTAAGGTCTGTCTTTGAGCTACAGAACTAAAGCTATGTACTGCCAGTCAGACCATGAGGCTGCCTGTGAGTGGGAAGGTAGTTCTTGAGAAAGAAGAACTTGTAGCGATTTTTTATGCTGTGTATTGCTGAGTTAATGTGACAGATATCTGACTAAAATTAATTTCCGTTTACAGAATTTATGTATTTCTAATCAGTCAGTTTGAAGGGTAAAAAGAAAGCTGATAGATCTGGAAGCCTGTTCTGTGTTTTCTCACTCTGTTGTTCGAACTGTCTTCAAATCTGAACAGTCCGTATTTTTCTTACGTAGTGGCATCATAGAAAGCCATGCAGAGGTACATTGCAGTGTACTAGCCCTAGCTTCAATATTTAAGTCTGTAACTGGCTGCACAGAGCTTTGATCCCATGTGTATTATATGGGCTCATGTGAAAAGGTGGTTATTGTATGTTCCACCAAATGTTGACAATGAATCATCCTAGTTTGGTTCTTGTCTGCTGTGACCCTCCATAACATCCTCACTGAGGATGTTGCCAAACAGGCAACAAGTTGGGAGGACAATTTCATGGTCATATTAGTAAGGCTCTGTTTCATCTAGGATAGTCTTCGTCTGCTTTATCTTTTAGAATAGCAGTTCCAGACTCAGACTGAACAACTATAAATAGCTTCATGGAAGAACAGGGCAAATGCAGAACATAGTCACTTTGGCCAGACCAGCCTCTTCAACCAACAGAGTGTAGCTTCAGGGTCCTGGATCTGGTGGGTTTCTGCAAAATTGAGTTAAGACTGGGAACCCACATAGTACAGGTGATTATGCATGGGCACTTGAAGCTGAAAATACAGATTTCATATTTACTTAAAAGCAGTAATTTATTTGGCCTGTAGACTGTCGTTAGAACTGAGAAACAAATTTGTTTTGACATTCAAAACCTGTCTTGGGATGGCCTCTTTTCTTCAAGAGCCCTGCATTCATCCTTTGGTTTCCCATGTATTAGCTTACTTTCTGTCAACAGTAACTGTACTCTAGAATGAAAGCAAGGATGTTTCTACCACATTCAGTACAAATAATCTTTAAAAGACTCCTATTTGCATTTCTTTTGACAGTGTAGGAAATCTTTGACAAATCTCCCTTTCACAGGGGAGTACTGGAAAAGTTTAGATTAGAATCATCAAGCAGAGGCCAGGTTCTTTTTATGCTTTTTCTCAGACATCCGTGATCTCAAAGACTATAGTATTTTTTTATTTTAGGTGCTTAGTGCTCTCAGTGGTAACTGTATAAAATATAGATGTGAAAAAAAGTTCAGCTCTGAACATGTTATAGCCTGCATGAATGAATAATGCTGAGGGAATGAAGAATGTCTTCTAGATTGTTACTGGTTAAAGGAGATGTAAGATGGGAAGTGTCAATGTTTTGGATTTAAATGTAAGCTGGGTCACTTCTGTTTGATGAAAAGGTTTTCAAGCTTTCTGAATTAGAAATATTAAGATAAACATGTTGATTGTACCAGGAGTATATTTTTGAGATCTTTTAATAATGAAACTGAAGGTTGAGTAAATTCTATAATGAGATTGTAATAAGTCTGGTTCTATAGATGTAAATCAAGTATGGTATCCTACAGCCTTTCTATTACTAAAAGGTCAACATTTGTTCACCTTTGCATCACTTACGGTGTTTCTGTTGCACGTTTTTTCCATACGTCAGGGTCTTTCTGCCTTTAATATGTATGTAGCTAACAGAAGAAGTAAATAGAAAGAAAGAACATGATGATGATTTGGGGTTTCCTTTAGGTAATGTAAGAAAGAAAATGTTATGAAGGGCAAGCGCAGAAAATATTTTCAGCTGTTACTGATTGCTCAATTTAAAAAACCCCAAAACCCTCTTAAGATCTTTTAAATCAGACTTGGTTTGAATCTGTAGTCAATATAATAGTGAGTTTCCTATTCTAGGCTTGTCAATATTTAGAGCTATTGAAATGAATTCTAGTTAGCTGGCATCTGCCTTGTGTCCAGTGCCTCAGCTCTTTTTTCTCAACTCTTTGAAGTAATAGAGACCTCATTGAAAAGGAGCATTCAGAAAGTGAAAAAAAAAATCTTTCCTTGTAGGTATTTCAATGAATTGATTCTTGCTTGCTGTGATTCCCTTTGCACAGGGCTAGCTAGCCCAACCTTAGGTATTCTGGTTTGCACTTAGAGCTGTACTTGTCTTAGGTTCAGCAGTACTGGAGCATGTGCTTTTGCACACCTGTTAAAATGATTCTTGGAAGGCCTGTAACAGCTTTCACTTGTGGAACTCTCGTGTGAACATTAATTCATTGCTAGCCATGCTGATGGCAGCACTAATTGAACCTTTTTATAAATCATTCCCATACCATCTTCTAGTGTCAGGCTGTGGACAGATGTTCATTTAACAAGACATCTGTGCTGGTTTAGGATGTTACTGTATCCCAGATGTTACACTGCTTTTTAAGGTTATTGGCCCTGTTTCCTATATTTAGTACTATCGTTTTACTCAGCAGTTTGCAGAGCATAGGAAGGGAGGTAGTTTCTCCCCTGAATGATCTGGAGGTTTCTGCATTTGAGAGAAGGAAAGCTCTGGAACAGTTTGTGTGACACGTTCTCAAAAGCCTGAAACAAAATACATTGGATGACCTGAGCATGGTGTCACCTGATTTTGTTGGTAGCAACTTAAGAGAGAACTTGCAGAAACTGGTGTCTGGCAATAACTTCTGGGTAATCACAAACTAACAGCTTGGCATTGACAGGCACCTGAGAGTTGTAGCTTTGCCAGTTATGTCACATGGTTCTGGGAGATGTTGGCCCATGACCTTATTCCTGATCACTTTGTGCAAAGAATGAGTAAGATCCAAGATGAACTTTTGACCTACATTGCACTTGTCAGAGTTTATGGTGTTATTGTTGTCACCTGCAAAAAAAACACACCCCAACTAAACCAACCAACCAACCGAAACACACCCCCCCCAAACAACTAAAACCAACAACAAATCCCTCCCAAACGTGTAAAAAATGTCATGCATCAAAACAAACAAACAAAACCCCAAAACAAACAAAAACCCAAGCCAACAAACCAAACAAAACCCAAAACAAAACAACCCTCCCCCCCCCAAAAAACCAAAAACAACAAAGAAAGAAGAGCAAAGAAGTGGTATCTGGTTACTTTTCCATTTTGCCCAGCATTGTGCAGCTGTGCTGCTCTTCACACAATTCAGCAGAAGCCATTCAGGTGCCTGGAGGTCACCCACTGTTAGTGGTCTGGGCAAGGCTTTGAGACAGCCTCAGCAAGGCTTTCCCCCAGAGCAGAGGCTGTGCCTAATGCTCTGTTGAGCCCTGAAAAAGGCCTTTTGGGGCTCATTCCAGTGGGCTAAATTTAATTAGTTGTTCACCCAGAAAAGAATTATGATACTTTTGTTTATTGTGGTGTATTTAGAGATGGAGATTAATGATAGGCACTAGCTAAGAAAGCGAACTGATAACAAATTTAGGAGTTGGTCACAAAATATTTTGATAAATGCAAATAAGATTTGCTATTTGTATGCAAATATGAATAAAAATATTGTAGGCAGTAAGTATGTCCAACTGGAATCCTGTAGATGTAAAAAGGGTAGTTTTGTCTTTTGTTTGACTTTGTCTCATGAGATGCGGAATGTGCATTAAACCAGTGGATCTGGTCTTTTAAACATAAATAGATGTGCTTTTGTTTTTTCCTTCTAAATTGAACTGTCTTGTAGGAAAAAGGCAAGCAAGAAACCAATTGCAGAAACCTTGGCAGTAGTTCAGCCTGTGTACCAAGCCCACTGCCTGTTGTACTGACTAATATTTATTGTTGTTTTCTTGTAGAGTCTGTATTGGTCAGGCTCTGCCTGTACATTTTGTTCTTAGTTTGGAAGCTGGAGATGTGGCTCATCTGTGTTCAGTATTTCTGCTATTGTGAGCTGATGCAATTTCTACAATGATATGTAAGAGCAAGATGTAGTTACTCTCCCTAGTAAGAAAGCTTTGGATTGATCTAAAACAGAACTGAGATGATAATGTTCAGTATAGCAATTAGAGTTCACTACTGTCTGGCTGCATATGAGCAAAGGGGAATAGTCACTGGCTATTGTTCTGTAATTGTTTTAAGGCAGCCAAAGTTGGCCTTGCCACTGTCTTGCCTCAGCAGCCTTTTCACATCCTCCTTCAGAAGGACGAACTTCAAAAGAAGTAGTCAAATCCCAGGGAAAGAACAGAGCACAGGTTGCTTTTCCCACTATATTTATGGTGGAGTGGAATAAGTAAATAGCAAAGTAAATATTTGCAGGATTTGTCAGTGGAAAAATCTAGTGTTGTGCAAACTAGTCAAGGGCTTTGTCTATAGCACTATCAAATAAAATGTCTAAACTTAATGCAAATAACTTTAAACAATCCATTCTTATTACAAATGTTGAATGCAGTGGTTAGGTATACTATATGGCTTTCTCAAATGGTATTTTCTGTGGAAACATTAATATATGGTTGTCAGTACAGTGTATATTTCACTGTGTCGTGACTTGAATTGTCTTTTTCTCTAAGCCAAACATAAATTTGTAGGCTGCAAAATCTCTTCTGATGGTTGTGAAATGAATGTAACTAGTAAAAATAAGTTAATGATATAATGCAGGATTTTTTTCCCCACCATTTCTTCAGTTTTATTTGAAACCTGCACAGCCTTATGAAGGCTTTTTGCAGCATATTTGAGGGCAGAGAATGGCAAGAGAACACTAGACATGGTTGTATCTTTTGCTGAAAGAAGTAATTATGTTTAATTAATTGAAACCTCTAGTTTCCTTAGTGTTAAATAGATTGCTAAAATACGATAGGGAGGTTCAAGGAATGAATACAGCTCTTGTTTAAACTGTTTAAAAAGGCTTTGTGAGCTACTTTGTGTTTAATACACAAAATGTTGTTTTATTAGAAAATCTAAAGCCATGTGTAAATTATTAAGTAAAAATATAAGCAATCATCATCTTCATTATTCAGTGACCTTCACCAATAGGGTTGTATTGAAGAATACTGAAATGGGATACTTGTGGAGGAAGCAGAATTATCATTTATCTTTGTGGTGATTTCAAAGTAATCGTGGTTTAGTACAAACTTGTAACTTTGCATTGCAGACAGATAGTTGGTAGAAGAATTGGGATGGGATTTAGAAATGATTCCTGTTATTAGCTGCTTGTGTTCTGTAAAGCTTTTGAGCATTTCTGTACCAAGGGAAGTGATTTCATTTACCTGCATTCCCCTCCTGGCAGTTTTGGAATGATTTAATCACTTAAAAAACCCCAACCAAACCCAACAGCCTTTTTCCTCCAATGTATAGCTAAACTCAAACCTTTCAGAATCCTCCATGAAAGAGGAACCAGAACAGTTTTGTTGGAGGGAGGCAAGCAGGGTGCCTGTGTGCTGGCCTGCATGGCATCCTGATTCAAGGCATGTTGGTTGGGTGAATGGTTGCCTGGGAGCTCTGAGACATGGAACTGCTGAGATGCCCCAAACTGCTCAGAATTTGTGTACTTGGAATGAGAAGCTCCCAGGGTCTCCCAGGCTTTCCATCAGCATGTCAGGCAGGTTGCCAAGTAGCCTAAAAACTTGGGAGGCAAGGTGCCAAGCTCTTGGCTCCCTTTCAAATGGGCTGCTGAACAGCTGGGAATCTGGATGCTTGGACTTCTCAACAGCCCACCACGTTAGTTGCTGAAGCATCAGGCAGGGGAAAAAAGGCTGAAATTTGGGGCACAAACCTGTCAGCTTTTGGTCAGACCTTGCTTGAAATTGAAACAGATCTGCCAGGTGTTTCTGTTTTGATGTGCTGTCCTCACATGATGACTTTTAAAATGTGATAACATCTAGTCATCTCTCATAACATTTTACTTTATGTGTCAAAATATTTGCTTCACTGAAAAGAATACGTTTCAACTGAATTGCTTTACCATCATTATTATTCCACAGAAATGGCTTCTAAGAATGCTGTCCTGGGTTAGAGTGGGATAGAGTTAATTTTCTTCTACTACAGTGCTGTGGTTTGGAGTTACTGTGAGAATAAAGGTGATAACACACTGACATTGTAGTTGTTGCTCAGTTGTGTTTATGCTAAGTCAAGGACTTTGCAGCTTCTCACCCCACCAGTAAGCAGGCCTGGCGGGGAGGCACAAGAGACTGAGAGGACAGCTGGTCAAAACTTGCCAAAGAGATAATCCATACCATATGATGTCATGCTCAGTTTATAAACTGGGGAGGATTGGCTGGTGGTTGCTGTTCAAGAATTGTCTGGGCATTGGTCAGTGAATGGTGAGCAACTACAGAGTGCATCATTTGATTTGTTTATTCTAAGTATTTTATATTTATTGTTGTTCCTATTTTCCCTTCCTTTTCTGCTCTATTAAGCTGTCTTGATTTCAACCCACAGATTTTATTCCCCCCCAATTCTATCCCTTGCCCCACTTGAAGGGGTGCAGGGGAGAGGGAATGAGTGTCTGTGTGGTGTTTAGCTGCCTGTAGGGTTAAACCACAGCAGATGCTCTGGGGGGACTGGTATCATTTTTAGCCTATGTAACTACTGGCCAGATTTTTGATTGTGTTTTCTCATGTCTGCCTATAGTTACCTCCTATGTGGAGCAACACGATGCTCATATCTTTAAATTGTAACAATTTCTGTATTTTTGGGTCAATGAAAGTTTGTTACTGTATTTTTCTTGTAAGAATAATTGGAAAATCTTCAGGGGCCCACTGCTGATTGAGGTGTACGTTGTTGAGAACAACCTAGAGTGGAGAAAAAGGGGGAGAAAACTTCAAATAAATAATGAGTTAGCTTAAACATTGAATAAGTTAGAGCTGACATTCATCCCTCAAAATAATATAATTTAAATGCTAATTTAAATTAAAAACTTCAAAATCTAAAAAATGCTTTCAGTTTTAAATGTGTTTTTTCTTTTCTTATGTCTGCAGGCCTCGGAGTAGAGGAAAAACTGCAGTGGAGGATGAAGACAGTATGGATGGTTTGGAGGCAGCAGAAACAGAAAACACTGTGGAAACAGGTGATGAGAATGTGATGTTGATGTTGTCTGGTTATTGCTTCTCTCTTGGAAATGCATTTAATTATGCAGGACGGGCAGACAAAAAATATACCTTTAGTTTTATAGCACAAAATGTGCATTTGGGCAGATAGAAAAGAAAATAGCCTGTATTATTCAAACCTATATTAATTAAAGTTATTTGAACCTATTGCTTTTAAACAGCCTAATGGGAATGTCTTTGTAGTGTGTTATGTAGAGGCTCTTTTACCTGGTTTTGTGAGTCTGTAGCTAACAAAATTAAAAGCTCTGAAGCACTAGGTGCTGTTTTTAGAATACCTGCCAAAACACAGTATTACTGACTGACCTGTACCTTCAGCTGACTACAGCAGATTATATACAGAATGGATAGTGGGGATAACAAAATGTGAATGCTTCCCAGTGCTTCTTGGGAAACAAGGTAAATCTCTGTGCTTGCTTTTGTAAATATTTGTTATGATAGTTCCCAAATGCTCCTGTTACCAGAGGGATCTCATTGTACTGGACTGAGTACTGTTGTCATACGCTGTGATTTCTGTTCTGGCAGGTTAAGAGTCTGAGGAGACAAGCAGATGAGCTAACACACAAGATAAAGGCCATGGTGAAAAACTGTCATCTCTTTGCCAGGCACATGTCTGTAGCCATTTGCCTGTTTTTAACCAGGGACTGAATATGTGTAGAAGAATAAAACCTGCCAGGAAGGATGGTACCATGGCCAGTTGGCGAAAGTTTGTTGGCTTGACAGAAACAAGCCTTAAAAATGCATTGAAACATAAGGGTTTATAAATTTAATTAGATGGGCTTACATATGTAATGAGGAAAGTGGAAGGAAGCACAGAGGCACTAACAGCAGAAGCTGGTGGTCAGGGCAGCAACTGCATGGAAATGCCAGTTGAGTGGAGAATTACTCTTAAGTAAAGGAGGTAGAGTTGTGAAGTCCTTAAAGATGGAGACAAGAATCTGTGCTTTGTGTAGATTTATAGGGACAACAAGTGAAGGACTTCAAAAGAGCCATTTTGCAGCAACATTTTATAGATCATACAGGAATATGTTTGCAGTAGTGGAAGCTACAAAAGAGGAGGCTGAAATTAACCTAGTGCACGGAGGTTGAGCTTTGACTGTGTATACTGGTCTCCCACTTCTTATGTGCAAGCTGGTGAACAGTGGTGAAGGCTTTGTACTCAAGCCTCTAGGCTTTGAGGAGTGTCATGAGTGTTTAGTCACAACTTTTGCTGTATTTAAGTGTTTTTAATGGTTTGTGGAGGAAATCTAGATTAAAGCTTAATGCAAGGATGCTGCATCATTTTATTCTGTCAGTTGCTTTTCTGCCTTTGGTAATAAGCTGCTGGTGGTAGTGAACCTGGCCTGTATTTTCCAGCTTCTACAAATAGGTAATTACAAGTTATTAAAGTTGAAAGTGGAGACGTCATACCCAGTATTGTCTGTAGAAAAAAACGAGTAGGATAAAGAAAGGCTAGTTCTTATTGTGTCCTATATTCTGTTTATTACTCTTCCTATCCCATGTGCTAGAAAGAGTCTTAGGAAAATCAGCAAAGGGGGCCAGAAAGTGTGATTATAAGTGGTAAGATTTGTAAATTTAAAATGTACTTTTTTAAATGGCCCAAACCAAAAAAAAGAAATTCAAGCTTAACAATTGCTGGTGCACTACACTGTAGGGAATTTAGGATTTTTTTTGGCTTTGCATGTCATTGTTAACAAAGCTCTTCAACAGAAATCTGAGAGCAGTTTTTGCTTTGGAGGAGGGAGGGACACAGATAATTATTTTTAAGGCTCCAAGGGTGCATATAGATATATCTCCATTATCCTTCATCAAAATCATCCTGACTGTCACAGAGTGCTGATGCTCATTTCTAAAGATACAGGCAGCAGTGGAGCACTGTGCTAGAAATCCTGAAAGACAAAAGACTCCACTGGGTCTGCTGCTGGAAGTTATACACCATGACTTCACTGCTGAGCCCAAGATGGTTTTGCAAACTGTACTCTGAAGTGAGAAGAAGCCTCATAAAAATACAGTAATCTTAAATCCTATTTTGACAGGGAGCACCAGAATAGATTTAAGAGCGTTATTGCCTTGAGCAGTCTGATAGAGACAGAAAATAGAAACTGTGTTATTTTAAAAGTTGATCAGCATGTGACTTGATAGAGGTTTAGTTGTATTAATTGAAAAGGTGTCTGCCTTAAAAACTTAGAAGCACTTACCTGTGTTAATAATAAACTGTGGGAGAAGGAGGAATCCCAGTTTGTTGCTTCATGTGAGACTGCTAATCAGATTGAAGTATATTTGTGTTCCAAATACTTAGCCTTGACTAAAAAGGCGTTTTGTTTTCTTGCAAAAAGTGGTGATGTCAGCAATTTGCTGTGGTAGTTGGCAAACCAAACCACAATATCTGAAAACTCAAAATGAGATCGTCTGAACATACGAAACATGCAACTCTTGACATATTTTGAGTCTGTGAATTTCTAGCCTCTTTTCTGTTGTCTGATTCATGTGATGAGTGTAATGGGAGTTCTTTTACTCTGTGTGAAGTTTTTTTTCTTGTTTGTTATATTTATGGAGTTTAGCATTGCTGGTGAAATTTCTCTCATTTTATGAAAATTAATTAGTCCATGTCATAAATGTTGTATTCAGTGTATTAAGCTCTACTTTTTGGGAAGAGAGTGATGCACAAGGAATGAGAACTTTCCCCACAGGAAGGGAAAAAGGAGATGCCTCATATAATCCCACCTAGAATAAAGAGGTGTTTTCTAGCTGTGAAAACTTTTTTGGGGGGGAAAAAGCAAGGGAGGATGTAAGTATTAAAGATATATTCTTTCAATTTGTAATGTGTAAGTTCTCTTCGTAACCTACTCTGCCCTAGGGAGGCCACATGTGGGATATTGTGTCCAGTTCTGGGCTCTCCAGTTCAAGAGAGACAGGGGACTATGGGAGAGAGTCCAATGGAGGGCCACAAAAATGTGAGGGGTCTGGAGCATCTCTCTTATGAGAAGAGACCTGGGTCTGTTTAGCCTGGAGAAGAAAAGATTGAGAGGGGATCTTGTCAGTGCTTCTCAACCTCTAAAGAATGAGGGGCAAGAGGATGGGGCCAGTCTCTTTTCAGTGGTGCCCAGTGATGGGGTGTGAGGCAATGGGCATAAACTGGAAATTCTATCTGAACATAAGGAAAAACTTCTTTACTGTGAGGGTGACAAAGCACTGGACCAGAGAGGCTGTGGAATCTTCTCCTCTGAAGACTTTCAAAACACTCCTGGACATGATCCTGTGCAACTTGCTTTTGGTCCACCCTGCTTTAGGAGGAAGGTTGGACTAGATGCTGTCCAGGTCCCTTCCAACCCCTACCATTCTGTAATTCTGTGTAATGCTGCAACAAATGTTTGGTTAAAAAAAAAAAAAAAAGCCTTCCTGAAGTGGCTCTTTTGTAATGCTAAGGTACAGCCATTTTAATGGCCGTCCAGGAAAGTTGCTACCTTAACAAAATTCTGTTGTGTGATATGTGAAAAGAGGCAGAATTGGAAGCTAAGCAGGGTAAGCTGTGTGCTGCTCTGATCACTTCAGTATGGGTCATTATCCCTGCCAACTGCAGCCATTTCTGAGCCCTGCCTGTTTTCTCCCAAGTGCTATGTTTGCTTTAGTATAAATTGAATGTAGAATTCTTAAAGATGGAAAGAGAGGAGGGATTTGCAATTGGAAAAAGGAAATTTTGGAATTTGGAACAAAAACCTACTTGGAGATAGCTCAACTTTTTCCTAGAAAATAGTGCTGGTAACTGCTTCTACTCAATCAGTAGACTCTCAGCTTCTTGTCCCCCTCAGGACAGTCTCGTTTTTCTTACCCACCAGCCCTGTCTCTTGTGTATTTCTTGGTTGTTTGCAGGTTGTTTTGGTTTGGTTTTAATTTATTTTGTTTTAGTGATCATTTTGCTTCTCAGCTTAATGTAAAACTTAATACTGCTGCTGTGTCATTAGTGACATGACAATGGAATTTGCATTGGCATTACCAGTCAAGCATACTGAAAGAGTAACATGTATCTCCTGTGCCTGTACACTCTTTTCCTTAGTGAAAATGGTCCTGTTTTGTGTATGTTTTAGTTCTAGGGACCTGTCTTAATTTTTGGTAATGCTATGTTGAGGCTGACTCTCCAGTTTGGTAGATGAAATACTGAAGACATTGAGACCTCAGTCCCACCTAAGTAAAATCATAGTATAAACCAGATTGGCTTTGGGGTTTCCATAAGAATCTGCCCTGCTAACACTTTCCTAGGTCAGGTACAAAATAAAAGAAAGCAGTAGGTAAAATAAATTTATTTAGGATAATAAAAGAGGTACCACCTGCAAGGCAGTGAAGATCGACTGTAGAAAATAAAATTAAACGGTAGTAGTGCATGTAGAAGAGCACACAGGGAAAATCTTTGTATTAACAAAAATCACTCTCAAATAGCTGCTGCTACCTGAGCAAGTGGTGCTGTAGTTCTTTCAAGAAGTACAGTAGCTTTTTTAAGTAAAAAAGGAAGTAAAATTCCAAGAATTACTGGCAGTGGGTTAAGGGGAAGAAAGCATCAGTGTGTTTGTTGGGTTTTTTTAATTCCTGCTTTATAAAATTATGCCATGACTGCATGTTGAGGGCCAGGTGCAGTTCTACTTCCCCTTCCAAAAGGATGAGCTGTAACTGGGAAAGTACAGGAAAGGCCAACAAGTACAAGAAAAAGTAAATAATAGGAAAGATCAGTTAAGGTAAAAGACTTCAGTCTGAAATGGCATTACTAGAAAGCAATTTAATAGGATCCTCCAAAATGATAACTGGTATCAAATGATCTCAGTCATCTCAAATGATGAGAAAATTAGCAGGAAATGTTTTATTTTGTTTTGCTACACAAAAATGAAGGGACATAGGTCATGTTCAGAGCACAAAGGTAGGTAAGTTTGCACTCTGCATCTACTTAAATTATAGAATTCATTACTGGTGGATTCTTTGGCCATTAAAAATGTACATGAGTTTCAAAAAGACCCGAAGATATTAATGAAAAAATACTTTAATAATTGCTGTTGAATACCCTTCCTAGATTAGGAAGTCTCTCAGTTGCAAATCATTGGGAGCTGGTTATCTATAATACAGTGTCTTGTGTTTACAATGCCCAAAATTATTGTTTAAATGATTCTCCATTACAAACCTTGGTTTTATTTCATAGCTGGTACAAAATCTGCACAAAATCATTCCCTGTATAAAAGCTATTAAATAAATAGTTCTATTTAAATTAAAAGTATCAAAATACACACATCAGTGTTCAAAAAAGAATAACTACAGCCTTTTCTCTCATCTCCATATAACAACTGTCACAGTAAGTAAACAGCCACAGTGTCCTTCAGGTAGGAAAAAAGAGGTAAGTGGTGGTTGTAAAAGAAAATACTTGTGCAGCACTTGCAGAAAACCCCACCAAAACACTTCTGACACAGTTATACATTTTATTGTTTACTGTTCTGAATAAAATTTTACAATGTTGACTTAGGATGGAGAAAGCATGCCTGTTTCTGTAAAGAAATGGTTCTCTCAAACTTCAGTATGCTTTTTCCCCTCTTTCTCCCATGCTTGTGGTTTTAGCAGGTATGAAAATGTGGCTACACACTCAGTGCAGCCAAATGGTGGTATCTATTAGCAGTCATCAACTGCTACGTGACTTTCAGTGTAGCTTGGCTTGGCTTGGTGTTGTCTGGAGGGCTTGCAGGTGATCTGTATGGAAGCAGTTAGCTACAGCATGTCCATTTGTTCCCCCATGTTCAGCTGCCAAAGCCTATATGTGCCAGTCTGAATTCCTCAGGCTCTGGTAGGAGAGGTGATGCTTCTTATGAGATGTGTTCAGAACAGTAACAGAACTATAAACGCTGACTACTGGAAACATTCTTTGTTCCTAAATTGGGACAGCTCTTATGATGGCTCATGTGGGTAGGAGCTTTATTTCTTGTACTGTTAGAGAACTCATTTAACTTTAAGAAGGCCCTTCTGTCCTTACCAATAGATGGGGGAAAAGCTTTTGATGTAATTGTCTTCAAATAATAAGTATTTTTTAAATGGTATGTTTTCTAGTATTTTCTGAATGTTTTAATAAAGGATAGTGACATTAAAAAAAGAACTTAGAGACATTTGGGAATTGTGCAATTAGCTTTTTTAATTCTCAGTTCCCCCATCAACTCATTATACATGGGTAAGACCTTCATTGTGACAGAATCAATCATGAAAACAGGATACAAAATAAAGCCTTATATATGAATCTCAAAATGAGCTTCACATTTATTAATCATTCATGGTTCCTTCATTCCCAGAAGCCTCAAAGTAGGATGCCATAAAGAAGTCTGATGAATGTTCATTAAATACAGTGAAAAGTAGTTAATGTGTTGTGCCAGATGCTTCCAAGAACATCTCTGAGGCAGCACTGAGTATGTCTGCTGTCCCTTTGCTGTGCCACTGCTGGACTGCAATCTCCTAGAAGTTTTAGTCATGAAACGCACTACTTCTGTTCTTCCTTTATCTTCTACTGTAAAACTTTGCACAAAGTATGGCATGCACAACCAGCAGAAGCACTATTTTCATAGTGTTTGGTGAGCACCATGTTTTCAGTCTTCCAACGGCATATTGAGACACAGTTTGGTTTATTGCAGAGACAGCAGTTGAGATGTTGTTTGTCTCATTTAGTATAATTTGGGTCCCTTCTTTTCTAGAGAAGCAAACAGCAGGGGAAAAAACACCATAAGGATGTAAGCTCATACAGTTATAGTGTGTAGTGAAACAATCTGTGTCTTCTCACACAGTCCAGGGTTCTTGAGAATGAGTTAGTACCTATGAACTTTGTCTTTCCAGTGTAATGGGTGCCCATTAATGCATAATGAGATGAAAACTGGCAGAGAGTCAATAGCTTTTGCGTACTTGAAAGTTTCTGTGGGCACACAATGAAGCAGAGTCCCTTTTGCAAAGTTTAATGAGGCTAAATAAAGTTGACAAGATGGTTCAGAGCAAGGCCACTGTTTCTGGTGGTCTTCTTGAGCACTTCACTTGTGGTTGTCCTGAGTTGCGTTGTGGGTTTTGATTTTAGTGCTCTGGTGTCTGCCTGTCGTATAGGTGTTTATGTTTTGCACTCTTCACTGAGATTGTATTTAGAAACTTGGAAGGTGCACAAAATTATCCTTCAGTTCCAACATACTTTGGAAACACACTATGGACCATTATAAATGGTTCCTCTGGACACTGCCAGTTTCAGGAATCCTTGTCCAGGAATGATAGCAGGGATTGTTTGTTCAACATGCCAAAAAGTAAAGGTGCCAAATTCTGTTTTGTTTTCTGTATGGAGCCATTTACTATGGGGATGCATTCTGAACAGGATATTTATTTAGTGTCAAATGATTGTCCAGAAGTTTTAATCTTTTTTTTTTTTTAATTATTATTATTTTAGGGGGGAATAGGCTTGTGGAATGTGTTTAACATGAGTCATTTGGCTTTTGGAAAGGCAGTCATTTATGGATGTCCAAAAGCATTTCAGATGTATGTTACTGAGTAACTTAACTGAAATAGGTGAAACAATTCCATTTTTACTCCAGTTCCAATAAATATCTGGCACACCCAGTCACGAATAGGAATTTTGTATGCTTTTTTCCTTAATTTTGTGTTTCTCTTCAGTATCTTAAAGCCCTCGGTGAAGGCATCTGAAAATGTTATACATTGTCATCTTAAATGAGTTCACTCTGGGTTAAAGAATAATTTTACTTCAGTCTCTGTACATCAAACAAGAAAGATGTCTCCTTCTCTGTGTGCACTAGCAGGCATATAATTTCAGTATTACAGACCAAGCTGTGCAGTTTTATATTCTGAGAATCTTCCTCTTGTATAAATAAGATTAAAGCTTGTGGCAGGTTTTTGAGCACACCCACCCATGTCGCAGATTCTTCTACCCATCCATGTCTCCATTTGAATCATTTATCCTTTGCAATGTTTGATTGTGTTTTGACATGTTGTGTATTAAGGTTTTTTAAAAAGTGAACGTATCTTCTACGAAAATCTTCTAAAGAGGCTGTTGCTTTACTCTAACTGGGCTTCTTTGAAAGAGCTGTGTGCGTTGCCCTCTTAGCTCAAACCCACCTTCACTGGAAGCTTCAGGTGGTGTGTGTGACCCAGGTGCAGGACCTTGGTCTGGCTCTGCTGTGGGGACAGATGTAGCAGTTGTGAGCACTGATTTTAAACTAGATGTGCCAACGATCAGAGTCCTGTGATTTTTTTGTTATTTGGGCTTCAAAATCAAGGCATGAAGGAGTTTGGAGATAACCAGTTTTATTGCTCTGCAGCCCTTGACCCTTGTTCCTGTGCATTCTGCTGCACTTGGGGCAGCACATTTCCATGTCCTGCTGGCAAATCCCTGAGTCATCCTGCAAAGGAGGAAACCAAATTGGAAGAGGCTTTAGGTTACGTACACAGTGGCAATGTGGTGTTTCATGTTTCTAAGCAGAAATAAACTTCTTGGGCAAATAATAGCACTGTCAGCTGTAGGCCTATATGTTTCTATCTAACATTAATCTAAATTAAAAGATGCTGCAAAAATTGTTTATATTCCTACAGCTCAGAATGAAGTTTAAACTGGCATAAGCTGTGTCCTTTCTTCCTTCACTTCTTCAGCTCCACAACAGCATACAGTTAGTGTAATCAGGAATGAGTTAGTACTGGGAATTGATCAAATTTAAAGCTAACCTGGGAGGAAAAAGGGTTTATTATACCCCAGATTAGTGTGTTCATTCTGGCGTTTGTTCAGGGATGACTGAACAGGTGCACAAGAGCAGATGTGGGGAGAATGACAATGTCTAGAACTGCAACCTCATATGAAAAGACTGTCATTGACCAACACTCCCCCTGCTCTGCTCCTCATTACTTATTGAACATCTTTAGTCCACAGTGGTATATTGTGTTATGGAAACAACTTTATAAGCATTCACTTTAATGTTTTAGTGAGATGTGAAGGGTAATATTTCCTGCTCTCGTTTTTGTTGTGTCTGAGAACATAGTTACATGGGCTAATCAGCCTATAGGTTAAATGGATGTTTGCAGCACAAGGGAAAGTTTACAGATGTTTTTATAGTCTAAATAAATTAAATAAGTCAATATTATTCTTATTTTTAAACAGAAGTCAAAGAGCAGTCTGCAGAAGAGGATGCCCAAACGGAAGCAGACAGCACCAAGCAGCTAACACCAGTCCTTCAGCACTCAGTATCTGAGGAGTCTGCAAGCTCCACTGCTTCTGTGGGTGTGGAAGCTAAAACCAGGTTAGTGAGCAAGGAGGCTGGTGCCAAGCCAGGGTCACAGGGGTGGGAGTCAGGTCATGGGGTGCAGAGACTTGGGACATGCTACTGCTTCTTTGAAATGCTGGCAACAGCAGCCTCTTCTTGAGACTGACGGATTAACTGGCATGTAGGGAGACCAAGGTGAAAAGCACATTCCTTGAGTGTTGTCCTCAGATTACACTGGTAAACCTCTAAATTCCAGCATATTAGCTGTTTAAATTAAAACAAATTGAAGTGATAGGAGATAAAATGTGATTACTGAAGCTTCCCTACTGAGGAAATGGTTCTATATAGAGTGATCTCTGAAATTTCAGCTTGCATGCCTGTATTTTCAGGAACCACTTGAAAGAAATTCCTTGTCATTTTTACTGTGTTCTTCCTTATTTCAGAATTTGTAATACAGAAAATGTTTCTAGTTGTTTGTTGTTTGGTTGTTGGTTTTTTGGTTTGGTTTGGTTTAGTTTTTGTAAAACATTTTATCAATATAAATTACCCCAAAAGCAGTTAAAGTATTAATTACATTATTAGAGGGAAACCAAAACACACTGTCTGTGATCACTGTTGAAACAGTGTCACAGAATTCTAGCAGAGCTTCTCTGTTGAAGCCCTGGTAACAGCTTTTAGTCCAATAGTAGGTCTCTTCAGCTGCAGAGATTGCTGTTACCAGTTAGCAGACAGTTCCAGGTGTAATTATATTTTGACAGACTTGATGAGAATTGTCGTCATTCTTTTACTTTCCTCCTAATCCAACACAGAGCATATTTTCCATGCACAAAAAATTACTTCATCTACTTGCTGCCTACATAATTTTCATGTTTTACATGCTCACAATCTTCTTAGGTTCCAAGAAATATGTTCCTTTACAGAGAATTTTGGTTAAATATATCTTGTGTGTATACCTGAATGAAATACACAAGTGTCTGTTCTAAATAGAATTTCTAAAGCTGGTATTAAATTGCAGTAAATATGTAAAGCTACTTGAACTGAACAGCTTTTTTAGGTATTTATTTGACCCTGATTTGGGTGATTTGCAAAAGTTTTTTCTGGATCCTCCCTGAGACTGGAGTGAAATAAGAACATTCTAGAGAAAGCCTGATCTAGTTGGAGGTGTCCCTGCTCACTGAAGGGGTTGGACAAGATGACCTTTGAGAGTCCCTTCCAACCCAATGCAATCTGAATCTGAAAGGCAAGAGATAAGTTAGTCAATGTTAGAACCTTTCTGAGGTGGGATACGGGAGTTCAAGAGAACTACTGATTGCAAATGGGATTGAGGTAGGGAATTTCATAACAGATTTTGTTAAGTGTAGTGATGTGCTAAAACCCATTAAAATAAGCAGTGTCTGAGCCGTACTGGGGTAGGAAGGCTGAAAGGGGTGAGGCATGTGTATGTGTGTCTGCTCAGAAGGAATGAGTTACTGACCACATGTGGGGAGGGGCAGTAATGTCAAACAAAGATAAACTATCAAGACTGGCAGTGGGAGAAGTAATGCTGCCAGCTCTCATATATCATGAGCATCATGAGTTTTGGAGCCTTTTCCTTTGGTTTTTCCCTTTTTGTAAGAAGCTTCTGTCAACCTGGGACTTAGAGCTGAGTGGAATCCAGCTTCTTCGAAAGGAATCTGCTCCCTTGGTTTGTGCTGCCTGCAGAGAGCAGGGGAAGTGCAGCCCATGAGGCAGGCAAGCAGCCAGAACCCGGCTGCGACTTGCAGCAGAGCCCACTTCTACCTTCCTCCTCTGCTTCCCACATTGTCAGCTCCAAGCATTAAAAGCTAACAAGAATGGCCTAGAAACACAATTTCATAGAAGAACAAAACACCTTTTGATTCATTTTGCTTTCTATCTACTTCCAGAGACTGTAAATTTCATTAATTGCACATTTGCGGTCCTTTTGCCATAATCATGCATTCTTAAAATGAGTAAGTAGAAGCTGAGATTTTTCACACAGCTTTTTTTTTTTTTTTTAAATTTCTAGTGCTTTGGTCTGCTAAATATCTGCTCTTGTGAGACTGTCACTAAAACTACAAAAAAAACCCCTGGCAGCACACCTTCCTGCTTTCCTGCTTCACTTGTAATTGGACAAAGCATGTAATTTTCATTCCAGGCCAATTGCTCAATTCTCCCTTATTTTGTTGCTGTTGCTGCTAAGATCAAATTTGGAGCCTGAAGATGGAGGGCTGGGATACTTTATTCCATCAAAAAGAAGTGGTTGGTGAACATCTGTTGATTTTTCTGAACAAAGAAATGGTGAAAAAGTAGCAGTGAATTTCTTCCATCACCTTTTCTTTTAATCTTCAAAGAAAGCACATTATAAAACTAGCAACACTCAGTAGAAAAAGAAGTTGTGGAGTGGCAGAGTTTAGATAATCTGGACAGAATAACACTGCAGTGGTGGGAGGAGAGGCTAGATCTTTAGACAGGAAGGAGTTAGGTAATAATTTTTTTAAACGTATTTTTAGTATTAAATATTTTAAGGTTGCAGAGTCAAGCACATATTGTAGGAGATACCAGTATTAAGATTAATTTTGAAAGGGATTATTTCTTTTCCTGCACATGTGTTATGATACAATTTGTAGTTTTACATGAACACTTCTCTACAAGAATTCTTTCTGCAGAGAAATGGACTTTATGCATGAAACAGGGCACTTGAAATCACTGCAGAGTTCCTTTACACTTTCAGATCTGAATCTGTCTATGCATTTACAATATCTTCCTCTGGTCAATGATTGACTTCTACATCTGCAAAAGTAGAGATAGCATTCCTTTGTGTTACAAAAATTAATTATTTTAAAATAGTGAGGTAATATTTCAGCACTATATCAATGACCAGTCTAGCCCAGAGCAAAATTACTGATTTGGTTTTCAGAGCACAATTTTAATGTTGTCAGTAGGTAAAGACTAAGACCACACTGTAAAATGAGCAAAACGTTCAATATTTTTTGGTTGTCTATCTTGTCTGTTCATGCATTAACTAAGGAAATGATCTCCAGAAGACTTTGATGATGGATTGTTGTTAAAGCAGCTCTACCTCAGATTCATAGGGCAGGATGGACATGACCTTTGGACATCATCTAAATTCACCTCCTTTTCCAAGGCATATACCTACAGCTGTCTTTCCCAATGGAAGCTTACATAAACTACTCTTAAATCTTCCAATAATAAAATCTCCAGATCTTCCCTAAACAATCCCTGCCAGTCTCTTCCTTGTTTTTGCTGTTTGAAACACTTTCCTCGCATACAACTCACCCTCTCCTCATTCTGGGTTTATCCCATTACTACTTTTGCCATCTGCCAGGGATGATAAAGGATAGATTTGTGCAAAAGGCTCTGGGCTTGTTTCCCCAGAATGCTTTACTTCATAACAAAAATCCCAAATTTGATCATACTTTCTTTGTAGCTAATGTTTTCTGGAGTTCTGATTCTTCTCACTGTTCTGAGTTGTCTGCACCTTTCCTGAAGCACAGAAGGCGTATTGCACAAAGAAAGGTTTCACAGGCAGCCTTAATCCTTTTCTTAGGTTGAGCAGTTGAAATTGTGACCATAATGGTTTTGATGTTCCCATGCAGCACTTGGGCCTGGTGGGATTTGACACCTATGATCAATGACAGTCATGACCACGTCTTTAAATTGTACAGACCTTTGCTCCTTCAATTAATCTCTTAGGTAAGATGGTCCAACTGCAGAAACCATACTTAGAAATGGCTCCTGCCATGTGCGAGCAGGTGCTCCAGTTTATGGAGTCCCACTCTAAGCCCCTCACAGGGGCAGTTCAGTGTTTCACCCATCTTTCCAAGGTTGTCTTCACCTGAGCCTGTCCTGCTGCTTACATGCAGCTCTCCTGCCTCTGGTGGGCAGCAAGCCTAGTGCTGGCAGACCAGCTCTGTTTTAAGCCAGAAACCTCCTTTTCACATAAAATGTAGCATGTGGGTCTTGTTTTGAATTTACAAAAATGATACAATGGTACATCTTCACTCAGGAGAAAGCTAATTTCCTCTTCAAATAACACACAATAAAATGAGTGGTAGCAAAGTAGTTTGTGCATTAGCACAACTTGGCATAGCTAGATAGTAAGTCCCCTGCAGTGATTAATTTGGCCTTTTAATATATTTTAAAAATACTAACAAGGGTTAGGTGGAAGAATAATTCTCAAGGCCAATTCTCATCAGTCTGCTTCAGCAATCAGTAGAAGTGATGCTCCAAAGTTCAGTTTTTCTCCCAAATATTCCATTTTATGGTGCTGAGCTTGAATTTTAGTTGTGAAAAAAGAGATGTTAAAAACATTTTAGGTTTCTGTAACAACTTTGCTGACACAGCCCAAGGTTTTATACTTCTCAGTTTCAGCTTTCAAAAATGCAAAAGTATGCGTGAAAAAATACATCCTGGAGGTATTTCCAGATACCGAGGAAAATTATTGTATGATTTGTTTAAAAACAAACAAATTCATATGATACCCTCTTTACCTTCTTTATCAAGCCAAAACGTGAAAGAAATAGATCTTTATCTCTGGACTTTCCAATTATTTTTTTTAAGCAATCTTTATCATGGCAAATGATAGTAGTGATCGTCTGTAACTTAATATTAAATGTAAAGGCAATGGTTATAGCTGGTGCATCTGACTGGAATTGCCATGCCTTGGGTTTTTTCAGGTATAAGACATTGCCTTTTCCTGTTTAAACAGCACCAATGATCTCTGCTTTTAATGAGACTGATTGAAAAGGTGATTGCACAGTAAAACTGTGGTAATTGGTGTACCACAGTAGGCTGGGAGGGTTTTGAGGAAAAACTAAGAGGAAAGCATCTCTTGAGCTAAATCCATTGTATTTCTCCTGCTGTTGACAGTTTTGTTCATCTCTGTAGGATATTTAGATTCCCCTGTGCATGTTCTCCTGAAACAAGGGGACTTTTAACACCTTGATGCAGAACAGGTGGCTGCAGAATTTTCTGTCATCTGTCCCCTTCATCATTTAGTACTAAAAGGGTTCTATAACTTTAAGCATTTTACCAATAGAGATACTTAACATGGGCCACTTGCTGTCTTTCTTGGCATTCAGCTGTGTGAGGTTCCTAGAGACATGGAAGTTACCCCCGTGGAAATGAGGAAGGGCTCTTTCTTTATTCCCCCTAGCTGTATGCACAGATTGCAGGTGGATGACAGTGCCCCATATCTTTGCAGACTGTCATGCCTTCTACCCAGGTATGACAAATAGGCAGGAGAGTCTGAGGTCACATCTGATACTGTTGAGGGTCACACAAATTCACGAGGACCAGTCCAAAGATTTCCACCAGCTGCAGAGCACAGTGCTCATGCAGGCACAAGTGTAGATCTGTGAAATAAGGGACAGTGCATAAACCAAACATGTTTACCTAAGTCAGGCTGCACATCTGCTTATTATTATCAAGGAGCCTTGACTGACACAGGGTACCCCAGTGCCATTTCCCAACTCATGAGGATCCGAGAGGGACTTCTGCTTACTCCTGGGAGTGTAACTACAGAAGCACTTGGTGTGCTCTAAGTGTTGCTAATCTTGACAGTCAGCCTAAATTCTGTTAAAAAAATAACAGGGGTTGGGGCTGTCAATTTTACCTCAGTTCTCTGACTGAGTATTTGCAAGCAAACCAGAAAATGTTTCTCCTCTGGTTACAATTTATTATTGTGCAACTAGTTGCCCAATAGTGCATGTGTTGAAATGAGCTCCTTTCAGTGGGAAAGGCTGTGTTTTAGGGTGAGTCCCAAGTGCTTTATGTCATTGGTCAAGTACAGGAAATAGTTACTGCTCTTCTGCCTTGCTCCAGGATTAACTGGCTGGAGGGCATTTGGTTTTCCTTTGTTGGGATGTGGACTGGGGAGGATTGTAGGATTGTAGCATCTTAGATTCTTGTCAAGGGGTTGAGTAAACTCTGCCTGAGGAAGAGGCCTTGATGAGACAAACTCAATGAAGTAGGAACTTGTAGATGAAAATCTCTGCAGCAGAATTCTGAGATCTGTTCTGTTCTATTAGAAAGGTCATCTTTTGAACAGGATCTGACTCTGGATCTCCTCTAATGGCTTGGTAGGACACAGACATAAGCTTCAGACATCAGCAGTCTTATTGCCTCTAACTGCATCCCCCAAACCCAACTGTATATCTGGTTTGTTCCAAATATATTTTTTGCTCAGTGTTACGTGTCCATACAGATGTATGAATGTATGAGATGAGGTGGGATATATAAGCACCTACTGGTAATAAACCACATCTGGAATGTTAATCCTGTATGGAAAGCATTTTTTAATTTTTTAATCCTGTATGGAAAGCATTTTTTCTGGGAAATTTTAGGAATTAGATTAATAGTAATGAAATCATTAATAATGGTGAATTTATCTTTTGGGTTGGAGCATCATAGAGTTACCTTAAATGGAATACTGATGAGCTCTATCTTTCTTTTTTTCCTTAGTAACATATAAAAAGATACATGACACATCATCTCTTGCTTGTTATCCCAATTTGAATTAGCCTGTTCTGAAAATATGCTAATTATGATAACAGATCTAGGATTTGATCTTCAGAGTTGCTGGTATCTCAATTTTATCTTCAATATGAGAGTTCTTGCATCACAGATTTAGATCCTCTAATTGCATATCAACATATGGAAAGTAGATTTGTAAGTACTTTTTGCAATCCTTGGATGACAGGATGAAAAAACTCTACCTTCTGCCCATACAGACATAACTTAAAATATTTACTGAGCACTTAAACCTAAAAGGCTAACGTGAGGGAAGTGGCCGCTTTGTACTGCATGACAGATCAGCAGAGGGACATGTGGGGAAGTAGACCACCATGGCTTTCTGTGGAGGGTCTTTAGCATCCAGATGCTAGGCAGGGTGTACACTGCCACTGGTTATTTCCGGGTATTTAGGTGCCACATACATTTGAACCCCTCTGCTTAGCCTGCCTTCAAAGTGTGAAATCTTCCTTTTCCTCTTTTATAATCCCTCCCGTCTGTCTCAGCCCCACAGTCTCTTGGGATTGGCCTGGGAATGTTCTGCTGCTCCTGACTTCAACTTCTACATCCCTGTGTTCACAAACCTTTACCAAAGTGTTCCCCCAGGCCCCACCCTGTGGCAAACACTTGAACACTTGCTTCAGCTGCTGTCCCCAGCTTTGCTGGAGCAGGAGCACTAGCATAAACCATATGATTCTTGACAGCTTCACAGCTGTCCACACCACGCTGCAGAGTAGCTGTGAAACTCTCTGCTCTTCTTGTTTCACTTCACTCTGCCTGCAGAAAGCTACTGCTGGAAGTTGTGATACTGGAGCTGCCTTTGTGGGCTCCCAGAAATATCTGCTTTATCCCTGTATGCCATTTTTCAAATCATACTGCTTTAAAAGGTAGGGGTTTTTGTTTGTTTGTTTGTTTTGCTTTGTTTGAGTTTTGTTGTTGTTTGGTTGGTTTAAATTACTGTTTTGTATTTCTCTTTAATAAACCTTAACAATATTGCATATTTGCTATGACTTCACTTTAAGGAGCTTTGTTTACTTAGTCATAATTATCCTTGAGTCTTTTAATGAGCAGTGATAGTCTGTCCTAACAGGATGTATGAATAATTATTTACTCCACTGTGGATAATCTTGTGTTTGTAACTGGTGTAATTTATATACCATGGTGCTGCCTGTTTAAATCTCTTAAGTCTCCTCACAAGTCTCTCTAGTCTCAGCTAGAATAAATAGCTTTGCTTTCCCTTCCTACAAACTCTGCCTGCAAGGCCAGATCAGATTTCACTGGTAGTCAAGTGGTTATGCTCACTGACATACAAATAAATAATTATTTGTTGCCCATCCCATTGAAAAATAGCCTTAAAATAGACATCATTTGTACTGTTTAGCTGGAACTGTTTGTTTTCCCCCATTCTTATGCTACATTTAATCATCTTTTCTGCCCAGCTTTTTATCTTCAGGTACCATGTTCTAAAGATTTCTGGAACATGTCAGGCATTTACCATCAGCGCAGGGGGTTGTGCTGGTGATGCTGGTCCTGTGTTCAGGCAGGGTCAGTGAGGGATGTGTGACTGAGACCATGAATAGGAGGGTGACTGTTTCCTGACAGTGCTGTGGTGTAGGGTCTTAATTTGAGTGCTGTCAATGGGACCTGGTTTGCCTGCCCACCAATCTGCATGTCCCCAAGGATCTCTCTGCCTTAGGGAAGGTGCCATCATACCAATAGAAGAAAAATAAAAGTATTTTGCTTCATTCTGGCCTTGTGACATGCCACTCCCTTCCTTAGTACCTGACTGTATTACCAGTACTGTAGAAGCAGAGCAGTTCAAAGGCATTTTATGTACTCTTTTATTTTCTTTCTTTTTTTTTCCTTCCTAGTATGGCTCTATGCTGAGGGCAAAAAGACCTATCCCAGACTATGTTAAACCAAATCTAAGAGGCACTGCTGGATTCTCATGGTCTTCTGTTCCAATTTGGAGTTTTCTACTTCTGCTTTCTTCTGTTGCAACCCTTGCCTCACCTGGCTGAAAATCACAGGCCACTCATTCCATCCTTTCCAAATTTAGTGAATATTATACAGGAGTTTAACCTTAAGGATTTCTTTTCCTTCCACCTTACTTCCCTCTGCTCACCCACCCAACACGAAGTGTCTCAAATCCAAATGTGCCACCTTAGAGATGCACTGAAATCTATTTATGGGATCGAGGCAAAACCAAGTCTGTATCCAAGTGCCTGATTCCCTGAGGCATCTTTTTGGGGTCTTAAGGGCATAAATATGAAGAAAACAGAATTGCTCATTTAAGCATTAAAAAAATGTGTTAAATGGCCTTCCTTTAATGCAAACTGCATTAGTTGCAGAAGTTCACATTTTAAGTTTGTGGATATGTTTATTATAGAAATATTTTTCAGTAGCTTCCATATGATGTGACACAAGGAGTGCTGTCAGAGCTGTCATTTTAACACTGTTGCTATGTTATGCATGTTAAAACATAATTGCAAATGGTGTAGGGATATTGGAGCGGTCATAGTTCTGTAAATACAAATTTCCTCTAAGTAAAACTTTTAGGTATCATTTTGTTTTTAAAAGAAATGAGGATTATTTTTTGTTTGTTTTTAAATAAACAAGGGTATTTGGATTTGTGCATATCATATGTCCTGGTATGTATGACTGTAGCTTTTGCTGTGATTTCTGTCATCATTCCATTTTTCTTCTGTTTCATTAAACATGATATATGGATAGTATTTGTGTTACACATAAGATATATACACTTACAGAAGGGTGTATGTGCAGTCATGCTCTCTATTCAAAAAGGCAGAGCTTTGCCTTTTCAATGATGGCAACACTGAGTTCTTTTAACGGGTGTGAGGTGTTAAGTTTTTCCGTCTCTTATTTTTCCTTGTTTTCTGAGGCCTTTCAGAGATACAGAATATTTGAACAAAAAGGTTATATTAATCATTTGAATATTGGGGGGGGGGGTGGTTGTTGTTAAACATGCAAATTTGTGAACAAAGAAGTTCCTCCAATGTAACTTGAAAGTAGCTGGAAGTAGTATATGCTGAATTCCAGCACCTGACAGTACTTGGGAACTTCTATCATTTTATTGTAAAGAGTTCAATTGGCATGAAAGTTGCTCATTGATGGTGTATCCTCTGATGAAATAATTATTTTCCCTTTCACAGCGAACAACTCTGCGCCTTTTGTTACTGTGGAGAACGGAGTTCATTAGGACAAGGAGACTTAAAACAATTCAGTCCAACTCCTGGGTATGTTATCCCATGGAAAAACCAGCCTTTAAGCAAGAGTGAAGCCAGCGACAGCACCGATGGAGCTTGTGAGAGAACTCCACGGCAAAACTCAGTGCCGCGCAAACAGAGAGGACAGAAGAAGTAAGTCAGTTCTACAGTAAATGCTTCCTCTGTTTTATGTCTTTACACATACTGTACTGCAATAGTAATTTGCATTTGGGAAAATGCAGGTCATTTGGGGGAGAAAAACTTCGCTGACTCAACATGCAGGCAGTGTAGGAATAGCTGTCTCCTCTGCTTTTAAAGTGGTTGGTTTCTCCCCACCAATGAGAATCTTGACTCTAGAACACAGAAAAGATATAGTTACTGCAAAGCACAGATCTACTTGTGTACAAATATGGTCAAGAGTAGATCAAATTGGACAACTGACACTTTATGTATTTTGTAGATTAGTGAAACTGGAAGTTTCTGCCCATTTTGTTGAAGCTTTTTTGTCTTGCCCTTCCGGATCTGGCTCTTGTAGTGGCAACAGTATTATGCACGCACATAGCACATTGTTTCCTACCCTTCAGAAGTGGGTTTCATTGGCAGGTTCCCCAAGAGGGTGGTTTTTGCCACCAAAGGGCAGTGTCCTGAGGATTTTTAGGTAAGGTCCACCTTCCAATGTGCCTGGAAAATGGTAGGGATGCACACAACTCCACAGGGATGTACACAGCTCTGCAGTGAAGGTTTGCCTGCGTTTGTCTGGCAATGGAACTTGGGATGCAGCTGATGTGTTACTAAATTTACCTGCACGCGAGATACTGCGTAGGTACAGGGGTTCTGTCACAGAATCATAGGAGTTGGAAGTGATCTCTGAAGATCATCTAGTCAAAATTCCCTGACAAAGCAGGATCACCTAGAGTAAATCACACAGGAACATGTCCAGGCAAGTTTTGAATGCCTCCAATAGGGAGACTTGACAACTCTCTGGGCAGCCTGTTCCAGTGCTCTACTCCCTTTGAGGGTGGCATTTTTTCCTTACGGTTTTGTGGAGTCAGCTGTGTTCCAGTTGTGTCTATTGCCCCTTGCCCTGTCACTGGACACCACTGAGAAGGGTCTGGCTCCATCCTCCTGACACTTGCCCTTTAGCTATTGATCAGTATTGATCAGATCGCCACTCAGGCTGCTCTTCTCCAGGCTAAACAGCCCTGGGTCTCTCAGCCTTTCCTCCTAAGGCAGATGTTCCAGTCACCGTAGGCTTGCGCTGTCCCCGGGGCTAGGCGCGGTGTGAACGCCAATGGGGCAGGGTATGCGGCCTTGGGGGAAGCGGCTCGGAGCAGGGCTGCGGGAGGCGGTGGCCGTGCGGGGCTGTGGGAAGCCGCCAGGCCCGGGGCGGGCCCCGCCGCGGAGCGCCGCGTTGGAGGCTGGGGATTGGCTGCGGGCCGCGGGGCCCGGCCGGGGAAGCGGAACAATGCCGGCGGCGGTGGCAGTGCCCGCCCTGAGGCGGGGCCCCCTGAGGGGCCGCTGCCTGCCGAGGGGCCCGGCAGGGCGCTGCTGCTGGTCACGTCTGACCGACTGACCGTCCGAACTGATTTAACTGATGATTGTTCGGTTGGTGCTGCTGAACTGCACATTCGAACGCGTGAGAAGCTGTTGAGCTTTCTTCTTGATGGTGTTGCACAGTACACAGCACACGTCTGTGTGGTAGTGTCCGTGGTGTGAAAATGCACGTTGTGTAATGCCAAGAGGGAAAAACTGCTTTTCTACAGCTTGTGAAACTAACCCCCTGCTCTAGGACAGCTATTTTATACATATATGCATATAAATTAAATAAAATGAAATAGGAAAGATCAGGATGGAAAGGGGGTGAAGTTTGTTGTTGTTGAGAAGAATCTTGGACTAAAGTATGGGGAAGAAAGACTTCATATTGCTTTAATTTTTACCATCTTTTGAAAAAAAATCTATTCACTTTCCTCAAGTGTGGGTTCATGTACAAGTATCTAGCTAACTGAACAAAGGTTGCTCGTTTCTAAGTTTGTTTTTCTGCTTCCTTATACAGATCTCGGTCAAGTATAGCGTCATGTACAAGCGTAAGCACCCAAACTGCTTCTGACGATCAGGTTGTCAAATTCTGGGATGAACTCAGTTTAGTTGGCTTACCAGATGACATTGATGTTCAAGCCTTATTTGAGCCAACAGGTAAGATATGTCGCTGTTCTCGTTTGTTTTGTTTTGTTTGTTGTTTTGTTTTGGTTTTTACCACCCAGTAGTAATACAGTAGCTACAATGGTAGTGAGTGAAGCTTTTCAGCTATTGATTTTTGGTGCTCTGGTGTCTGTCAAGTGTTTGATGATGCTCTCATATTTTTTTGCCAACAGTACATGGTGGTTTTCTGTAGTCTGTTCTTCAAGTACTGGACAGTGGTGGTCAGCTTTCTGTGGGAAAATATTTGTGATGTATTGCTGAACAGATGTTCAGGTGGTGATATATTCAGTACCACCAACCTGATCAAGTGGAAGGTGTCCCTGCCCATGGCAGAGGGGGTGGAACTAGATGATCTTTAAGATCCCTTCCAACCCAAACCATTCTATGATGATCATGATTCTGTTTTGCAGAGAATAGGGAAAAGAAACACATTTTAATAAAATGTTAAAGTCCTAATCCTGTAGGATTGCCTAATCTCCTGCTTTTAATGCAGGGTTATCAGAAATAATGGAAGATTTAAAAAAACAGTGTTGCTAGAACAACAGAGGCATAACAAACTTGCATGTTTCCAGTATCCAGAGGTTTTCTGTCAGAAAACTGTCTAGTTTCACATCTGCTCTTTGGTTCATGGAACTTGTTTTTTTTTATACTTAGTTGTTAATAATTTTTTTCAGAAAGCATGTCCAAATGCTTTGATGCCAATAATCCACCCATATTTTGCCACAAAAATGGAAATGTATTTGTGCAGTAATATGGATGTCCTCTTTCATGAATGTGGAAACTCGTGAATCTAATTAAAACAACTACGAAAAAAATTAGTGTTTGTTTTAAATAGTTATACTATAGTGTGTATGATTAGGCAGAGAGATTTATCAACCAACTTTAAAAAATTTGTTATTATTCATAGATGACTCTTCCCAAGTCTTCCTTTGGAATCGTTTATCTTGTTTTTCCTAGAACTGAATTAGAAACTTATTGTCACCGAATCAGAGTAGTGGGGGGTTAGAAGGGGGGCTCTGGAGATCATCTCATCCACCCACTTTGCTACAGCAGGGTTGCTTAGATCATGTTGCACAGAATGGCATCCAGATGGGTGTTAGATCTCTCCAGAGGAGACTCCACAACCTTTCTGGGAAGCCTATTCCAGGGCTTTGTCACCCTCTAAAGAGGTTCTTCCTTATGTTCAGATAGAACTTCCTGTGTTCCAGTTTGTGCCGATTGCTCCTTGTCCTGTCACTGGGCACCACTGAAAAAGAGTGACCCCATTCTCTTGCTCCTTGTCCTTTAGAAGCATTGATAAGATCCCCTCTCAGCCTTCTCCAGGCTAAACAACCCCAGGGCTCTCAGCCCTTCTCCGTAAGAGAGATGCTTCAAAGGTGCCTGTTGAATTCTGCATTTATTATGAAGACAAACGTTTCTCTTTGTATCCCTGAAATGTGTTTATTGTATCAACACTGTTTTCTCAGTCATTTATGTCGTGTTTCTGATCATGCTCTATTTTGAGCTTTGAAAAGTTTTGTGTATTATTCTAAAGCATTGTGTGAGCATGTTCTACCTGAACATACAGATGTGTATCCAGCTCTTATGAATCTGAAGTGTACATGCATAGATAAATGCTGTTTACAATGCAATGTAAGAACAAACGTAACTGCGTGTCTGTCTCACACAAACATGGCATGTATGACTATGATTATCTATACGTCTCACTATTATGGTTACAGGATCGTACATCTGAGAATTAGATAAACAGAATGTGCTGAAATGAAGAGGCAGGTGTGTTCCCTGAAAAAGGAAATTGCAGTATATTTAGTGTCTGGTGGTAACTGCAATACATTCAGTGTAGGATAATAAGGGCATTAATAGAACAAGAGAAAAAGGAGGAAGAGAGACTATTCATTTTATCTGGCAAGTATTTACTACTAGAGCTCAGTTCAGTATTTACAGGAAGTGCTTGACAGAGTTGTACAACCAAAGCTCCTTTTTCTTTAATTATGCATTAGGTCATTGCTGGGCTCATCACCGCTGTGCGGAGTGGTCATTGGGAGTCTGCCAGACTGAAGAGCAGCTATCGGTGAACGTGGACAAAGCTGTTGTCTCAGGGAGCACAGAAGTGAGTAAAATGTCTTGAATGCTCAAGCGAGTAAGAAAATAAGCAGTGGGGTTGAACAGAAGATAGTAGACTAATGCAATACAGAGTATGACCAAAGATATACACATAGGGATCTCTGAGCTCACGTTTATAGTGTTTCTTTGGACAGGTCTTCATGTCATCTGCTCTTGCAATTTGTTTAAAAATGCTTGTGGTGTTGCATGGAATGTAGCATTAATTAGTTCTGAAGTCACTAGAACATAGGAAGTACCAGACTGACCGAAACAAAATACAGACCAAAGAAAGGTTGAGTTCAAGTTAGCAAATGCCCTGCTTGGTGGAGGAGATATATATTTTGCCAGTTTATATTCTGAAGTTACGTGGCTCCAGTATGGTAAAAAAATTGTTGATAACTTTCATACTGGTTTCTAAAAGCAGGTTGGTATAGGAAAACCACAGAGCCTACATTGTAATTTTAAAATACATTTAGTCTTCTAACTAGGTGCCTTTGAAAAGGATGGTGTCATATTCTGATAGCATTTTGAAATTATGAAGGTACCTATTGCACATTGGTTTTAGCACACTTAACTGTTTTTTTTTTTTGGGGTCATACTTAATCTTGTCTCATAATAATTTCATTTTTTTCCTATATTAATCAGACATGCTATCAATAAATCTGTGCAATTTTTTATATTTCCCCCATGATTGTAGTTAGGCTTATTTTTACTTGATTCTTCATGTTTTTCATGCATTATATTAAAGTGAAGAAAAGGTTGCAGATGATACCAATAAATATTCTTCATTGTATGGACTAAAAAGCTGCTTTGAATCAGTCTTTCAGTGTGAGCCATATAATACGGCTTTCCATGCATCTTTTACTTCTCCTCATATTGATAAATGCTTTGCTTTGAATAATTTGATTTCTGTGTATCTGCTTTCAGAATAAAAGACTATTAAGAATGAAACAGACAGTATTAAGTTCTAGAGGAGCCTAGTCCCATCTTCAGTCACTTTCATTATAACATTCTGGTTTCTAACAAACTCTTTCTGCAGTGTTCAGGCTTGCATTTTGCTCTGTTGAATTCCATCCTATCTCAATTATTTCAATGTGTTTCTTTCTGCGTGGTACCTTCCACCTTCCCTGTGCCTCAGGGTGCCGATGCCTCCTCTTCATGTCATCACGCATTTTAAGTTTTTTGTAGATGTTTATAAGGCAAATATTTAACTAACAATTTTTGAAGAATGCCATGTCTCTCTGCTGTGGCAGTTTCTATTCCTGCCATGTCTTTTCATGTGCTGCTCTGTAGCTTCTCTACTAATCTTTTCAAATTTTGCAAACAATTTTTAGGTCTCCCTGTTGCACGTTTCAGCAATACAGAGATGAGAGAAATTTGAATCCATTGTCATTCTACATATTTTCTATTCAAGCTTTTCTGAAACTGTTGAGAAACTTTCTTTGCTGTAATACAGCAGTCAGCTAGTGAAGAATGACATTGGTTTGGCTATTCTCTTTTATCCTTCTTGTGACATCCCCAGGGAGAGCAGAGTATAACCACAACCAAGATTGATTTTGGAGAAATAGCTAGACAAAATGGGACATCTTTATCCCACAGTAACACCAGGGAATTTTTTGCTTTTAGTTTGTGTTTTTTTTCAAGAAGTAAGGAGCTAACTCTTCTGTAGTTCTCTGTTCCTGATCATGGAGCAGTGCTGTGGGGATTGCTCAAAGAGTTTGTCTATAACTGGTTTGGAGCCCAGGCAATCCTGTATTTGATTGTCGCCAGGCTGTAGTGCCTGGTAATAATTTTTTCACTGCTTTAAAAATTATCACTAAACTAAAGAATGCATAAAAAAACACAAGGTGCTGCTTATCATAAAACCTCAAAGTAAGAAACTTTCTTTGCATGAGATGTTTGATAAAGTTTTGAGTGAAAGGTTTAGCAATTAATTTAATGTCTGGCTTTGCATTTACAGCTACTTGTGTTTTGCTAAAATTTTGGGCTTTCTGATGTTAGTGCATTTTAAAAGTACTATTTCTCTTTACATGTTCTGAATACTGTTGGCAGTGCAGATGCAAATATGTTCTCAGGGCATACAGAAAAGTAGTTTAAATAAAAACAATCTGTATGCTGTTTCCTCTGCTTGCCACCAGATTTGCTTTGGGGTTTTTCGTTGTTGTTTGCTTGGTTGTTTGCTTGCTGTCTTCTTGGAAGTCCCTCTGGCATGATATGGGTTTATGATGTGGTCTGCATCACTGACATCTTTCCTTAGCTGGGAAAGTATGTTGGTGTTTTCCTTATGTTCATGTACAGATTAATTTTTGGTATGTAATAAACTTTTACTTGATAGATAGTATAGTCCCCTTGGTATAGGTCTTTTAATTTGTGGAGAACATTTTGAGTCTGTTCTTACCTTGAATGTCTCTTAATTTGTAAGTTGCGTTCATGTTTCTCATTAGTTTAGACTGTCTATTGTTTGCAAATCTGTTTTAACTGGATATGACAGTGTTTCTTATTACTCTGTTTACCACTTGAGATGTCCTTTGGCTTCACTGAACTTGTGATTGCATTAATAAAGCTTGTGTGGACATATTTCACTGACCTATTCCTGAGTACGTATGTTAATTTATTTTGGTTTTCTTCTTGGCCTGTCTTTGCTGAAGGTTTAAAATGCAGTGCTATAGACATCTTGGTATCTGTGCATGTTTCCCAAAGTACCCTACTTTGCATTTCTTTCTTCTTCAGTTCTCTCTTTTGATTCAGTCATTTTGAAGGCCTGGCAAAGACATCTGACCAGTTTGTTACATGTATTTGTGTCTAGATAGATGAGTTCTTTGACTCTTTTCAAAAGAGAGATTTGCCTCTCTTTAATATTAATGAGCACACATACATTCATCTGTATATGTGAGCTGTCTGAAGTCTTGTGCATCGTGGTATTTTATACCAACTGACAAATGAAAGCTGGAATATGCAGTTAGGTTTATGGTAGTGGATATGTCCTAGCCTTTATGGGTACTAATGGTGACTCATTGTTTGTCTAGCTTACCTTGCTCATCTCAGCAAGTGGGAGTCCTGGAGTCATGGATTTTCTCAGGACCACTTTCTAAGTTTCAAAAGTCAGAAAAAAGAACAGGTTATCCAGGCAACAAGCATAGTGGCAGAGCTTTTCTCAAGATGACTCTTTCACATACTTCTCTCTGGAGTTTGTATAGTTTATAAGTTAGAGTCTGAATGACCAGACATGGCAGGTCCTTCCTCCACTATTTTATTAGGTCTTCATGGGATTTTTGAGTAATTTTGTTCAATTTCTCAAATAAAAGAGCTCTTCAGAATATAGACAGGGGGAGAGAAAACTTCCAGTTATTTGCCTGATCAAAAACTTAACTAAATTTTCCTATAATTTTTAAGTGCTCTACTCAGTACATTAAAATGATCATATTAAAGAAGCTGTCATGTTGTCAGCTTTGTGAAGGTAGACCTGTATCTGTAAGGTGTTTCTACAGATGTTTGTGGCAAGGTGCAAAGATGCTATGAAATGCAGATTGAGTAAAAGAAACGAAGCAAAGGAAACTAACTGAACAGAAATCAGGGTTTTTACTGAAAATAGTAGTAGATGTAGACAAGCAGAGTTTTCTGGTTTTTTTTCTTGTATTTCTGGCTTCAGTCTTGGGCTTTCTTGACTATGCTGCTTTTTGATACTTGGAAGTGTGAATTTACTGGGATTACCATTTAAAATGGAGGTCTTCAGGGCTTGCATCTGCTTAGCTTTTAACAAGAATGGTTTCTGAAATATTTTCAGGTACTTTAAATGCTGCTTTATAGTTTCCATGTTTATTTTACGTATGCTGAGTAGGTGGCTGTTTCTTTACAGTCAGATGAGGAAATAATGAAGTTTACTGCTTGTCTGCCTTACATTGTCTAGCCATAGCTCTTCTGGATGCTGCAAAGTCCCAAATAAGGTAGACTTATTTTTCCTCCATTATTTAAGTAGCTCAACTCAAAAAGTGAATTTAAGGTGGACACGGTAGATAATGTGTTTGAACTACTTTTGAGCAAACTTTGTGCAAGAAAGGAATACAATAGTAACTTTCCCAGCCAACTTTCTCTTCTGATAAGATCTAGGAAGCAGTTTGCAAGTCTGGGAGAGTTTGTCAAGGGCACTAAATTCAGAGAAAACAGTAAACTAAGAAGGAGGTTCCTATCTACTTAAAGGCTGAATAGGGAAAACATGATAGTAACAAAGTGTCTAAAGCCGACATTCCAAAATACCATATTCCAAAATAGTCACGTTTCCATTTAATAAAATGTGGATTTCTGTTTGCCTTGGAATTCTCTTAGCTCTTTGCATATTGATCTGTTTCACAGCTTTCATTTTTTCCCAGTGATAGTCGAGTGTTTCTTCAGGACAAAGACTCTTAGAATCGTAAAATGGTAGGGGCTGGGAGGACTCTTGCAGCCAAACGGCTGAAATGTTGTTGTCTTCTCCCACCTTTTTTTTTTTTTTTTTAAAGTTAATCGGGGCAGTTTCTGCTGTCTGTACAGGACAGCTGTTGCCCACTCCTGCTGAGTTTCTGCAGGCAGCGTTTGACATGTTACCATTGCTGAGAACTTGTAGGAGTTACTGCTTCACATAGAGGCAAGCTAATCAGTAGTATCTTACCTCGCTCCAAACTCCAAATGATCTATCTGCTGTTTTGACACTTCTCTTTCCTGTAAGCCCTTTTCACATGGTACGCAATCTTGAAAACCTGTTTTGAAGGTAACTTCTCTTGAATTCTGCCAGCAGAGAGAGAAGATTGCACTGTTTGTTGGTGCTTCAGAGTTGGGGCAGTGTCAGAAAGTTTGCACATTAAATACCTGACTCTGTTTCATAAAGCCCTTTCCATCTACTGTTGTTAATTCTTTGCTTAAGGCTTGTTTCTAGATCACCATAGCTAGACCATAAGGAAGTAAATTGAGAGAAAACCTGGGAAACATTTTAAAGGTTTACACTTTTTTTTGAAGTGTTTGTCTATATTTTGAGTGTATCTTCACCCCTTAGCCTCAGTACCCTTCTCATCTTGTTGAAACTTGCCTGTGTTTTTAGTGTATGTGTGTGTTCACTTGTCCTGCTTGAAGCTCAATACTGATTTGGCTAAATTGATACTTCCTTGTGTTGTTCCTTGTATATAAAGATAAGCATCACCATCTTAATGCAATATTAACTTCATACACTTTGGATGATTGTAGCCATGTAGCCATAGCAATTTCCCAGATAGTTTTAGGTTTTGTCATCATAAAAACTTTATGTGAAAAATTATGTAGATGGCAGAATCCTGAAGTTAGGGATGGTCTTGGCTTCATATGTTTCAACCTATCTGAGCAGAGCATGTAGTGGTGTCTTTTTGCCTTTTTTTTTTTTTTTTGAACGTGCAGGATTTGCAATTCCTGGATGTTCTGAAAGCTCCCTTCTTCATTGGTGGAAGAGCCAGTAATTCTTAAAGTCAAGGGGAAATGCATAAAGAACATAATCTATCATAATTTATACTATTTCTGGGCAGAGTCCTGTAAATTTGCCCATTTTTCAAGGAGAGGCTTTGTAATGTGATACTAAAGAGCAGTTCTGGTATTCAAAAGGTCCTCTCCCAGCTCTTGAGGGTTATTTTTATGGTACTTTTGCATGTACAAGGCACTTGGCTTCTCTTCGCTCCCTTGATGGCAATTTGGGAGTGACTACCTGGCTGCTCGATGGGAGTGGTTTTTGAGTTTATCTTACTGAGGGTTTGTTTTTTTTTTTAACCCCTGTAGCTGCTTTTGTCCTGCAAGTGAGGAAGGAAGTACTGCAGGAAGTATTCTTCCAAAATAACATCTCAACTCTTTTTATGGGTTCCCATCCCTTGGAGAACTGTAGCACACAAAGTGCTAGATAAAGACTAGAGGAATAGTGACAGTTTTGTATGCTTTTGGTCACTTTAGTACTTTCATTCTGTTCCTGGCATGTTTTACAAATGCTGTAAGAGTTCAGCAGTGGGGGATGTGAAGTGTTTCAGTTTTCCATGGATTTCCCTGTTGTTAATTTGGAATTTGTAGCCATTTCTCTGCCAATGATGATGAGCTTTGTATTTCATAGTGACTAAGGGTACAGCTTTGGTGGCATTTTTAACACTGTAAATTACCCTCCATGAATTGTTCTGTTCCATAATGCTTTGGATTTTGGACACCTAAATCCTGGTCAGTTGTTTCTTGGAGAACATGGATCAGACTGTTCTTACAGGTTGTTAATGACATCAGAAATGCTACATCAATTATTTTATAGCTGTATTTCCCAAGCTCTGCTGGGCAGCCACAATATCTTAAAATTATCATAGCTGGGTTTGGTTTACTAAATGTAATTCTTCTGGAAGACTTTTGTACACCATAAATTATGTCAGTACAACTTTGGTAAATCTATTCAGCCTCCAGAGCTGCTATGGGACCTGTACATGTGTTCAGTTTTATTGCAGGTCTTGCAGTCTGAGAACAGATATTTACCTGCTTTTAAGTAAGATGTGCAACTTTATTCTCATTGGTACTGTCACTTGAGCAATGATGAACAAAAGCATTCTTTTGTTTGAACCAAAAAAAGCTTTACCATGACATACTGTGGTTCATTTGAAGTCATTGTCCTGTAGTAGCTGCTTTGAAAAGCACTCATCAAAACAGAGGGTCCAGGCATAGGGAAGAGTGACAACAGGCAGACAAGGAAGAAGGCTGATGTTTGTAAATACTAGGAGTATTAGAACAAAAAAAAAATCACCCTTTCCTGTTTTCTTGTTACCTATAATCTGAGTCTAGGAGCCAAAGCAAATAACGCATAATTTAATACACTTTACCCTCCCAAACCTAACCACCTAGCTTTTTTACCTAGTAGTTGTTATTTTTAACTGTACAGCCACTTTTGCAAGGTTTTATGATATTTTTTGTGTGTGTCAAATTATCTGATAGGATTTTGTCTATTTATTTTTCCTTCTGCAGTGAAACAGAGAACAGAAAAAACTAAATTGGAGTTCTTGCAAATAAGGAATTTTGTTTGTTCTTTATCAAGCACAACACCTTTAAAGCTACGAAGGTTAGGACTCAGCTTTCAAAAAAATTGTTTTCAGTTTCCCCAGTTGTCTCATAGGCCAGAATTTCTAGTACAAAATAAAATACATTTTTCTATATCCCTGCTGGTATTTAAGAAAATGAAGTAATAGTTAACACTGAGTAAATGTGAATCAAGACCTTTACACATCTCTGCTTCTAATAGGTTTTTGTAATTATTTTGGCATGTATAATATGGATACCTTGGGACCTAATTAGACTCCACTCTTGGACGTGGATCTTCAGTGACGTATTTGAAAGTTTGAAAGGCTTGCTATGAAACAGTGATCTGTCTGAATAGTATGATCATAAAATGAGAGGCAGTAGCCTGTGCAAGAAGTGTAACTGATGTAAAGTCTAAGAATTTTGGATCAAAGAAGTAGAAATAGATTTTAATTTTGAATTTTCTATTTATTGAGAAGGAAAATTGCATCTATTTTCCCAGTGATCTGATTCAATTGTTGCTTGCTTGTGAAGGCTTTGATAGTGGAGTAAGTCTTTGTGTGTTACTGAAGGAGAGATTGTTTGTAAATGTTGGTTTTGATAGTCTGCTTGAGGTTTGTTGAATGAATAGCTGATGTTTTTTCTTTCCCTACCAGGTTCTAGATGGACTAATATTTCAGAGTTGTACTATCTCATGTGAGATGCTGTTACTATTGAGTAAATTTTCAAGTCAACCAGCCAGCGAAAAAATGTTTGAGTAGAAAACTGTATTATAAGTGTGAAGACATACTTATTTCAAGGCTATCTGATAGATCCCGAATGTAGCACTTTCAAATAATAAAAAATTAGCTTCTCAAGAAACAGAAAAGGTTCTTTTCTTTAGAGACACAGAACACACTGTCCTGGTTTTGTGCTAATATACAGCAGAGTATAAATATACCAAATTTTGCAAAGTGTTTGATTTAGAGCTTTTTCTGGTTCTTGTTTTGGGAGTTTGATTCTTAACAAGTGCAAGTATTTTAATGTGACTTTTCAGTCTTTATAGTAATTCTTTTCTTCATCAACTGATATAATCATGTTTCTGACCTTTTAATTAGGAAAAGGAGCATGTGCTAACATGAGACAAGTTTAGCTATAGTTAATTTTCATATTGTCTTCAATGTGTTGATTCTGTTTACAAGAGGAAGGCAGGCATTAATTTATGAACCACAATTTGGAGGAACATTCATCTTCTAAGATGCAGCAGAAGTAAAGATGTACATTTTAAAACTAGTTATTTATTTTTGAGATTTTTCTTTTGATTTGCTTTGTCTGGAGTCTTCTGTGAAGGAACAGCTGTGTTTTTATCCCTACCTTTTTGTTTCCAGGTATATGGAAAAAAATTGTGAATGTGTCTGTATAGCAAATAGTATTGTCAATACCCACTAATACACTGATGAGAGTGGTGAAACTGCATCTTGCTCCCTCTTTGGCTTAACCCTTGCCAGCTGTTAAAAGGAAAAATGATTAGTACCTGTATTCTAATACATACCTTTTGGCTTTAAGTAATAAACTTTATTCAGACTAAGAGAGGGCTTTTAATAAGTGGATGTATTTTTCCAGTGAATTAATACAATTTCTCTAACTTCATTGCCCAGTTTCCCCTGCAGTTCTGCAGACCTGAACAGAAGCACAGTGTCATTTCTGGCAGGTGAATCTCCATAAATGAGCTTTCCCATAGTAACTGCATTTCCGGAACACAGTAGCAAATGAGGAGGGAAAATTCTTGGGCTCCTTAGCATGAGATATCATTCCTTGAGATGATTCATACAGCTTCACCTCAAGGAAAGCGTTTGATGTTTCAGCCTCACCTGTTCCTTTTTTCTCTCCCGTTGCAGTGGTGCTGCTGGCTTCCTGCTGTGGTGCCAGGAGGCTGTTATGTGGGAGCTTGCCCTGTGCGTGCTCCCCTGGCACAAGAGCTGGAAAGCAGAGTCAGCCTTAGAGTTTTCAGTCTGTGAGATTTTTCAAGATGAATGCTTTGAAAAATGCACCTTTCTTGAACTCTAGATGTCGAATAGGTAGGTACTAGAATTGAGGGAGAGAGATTGCTGCTACAAAGATGTTTCTGAGAGGGTTTTGATGCTGAATAAATGATTGGCATTGCAGATAGTAAGGGCAGTCTGTGAGATGTAGGAAGCAGACAAAATGGAGTAGGGGCACAGAAAGAGGCTGAGAGAGAAGCAGCAATGAAAGCCCAGAAATGAAAGCTGAAAAGCCTGGCTGAGAAACATGAAAGGGCCTATGTTCCTGAAGGAATTTCTAGTGCAGGTTTCCTTTACTCAATAACATTCACTGAAATAATTTACTGAAAGCTCTGAAGTGAAATTGTTTAGTGTGTGTTCCAAACTGGTGAAGTGTCTTTCAGAAAGACCTTTTCTTCCTTTTTGCATGACTTGAGTAGAAAACACTTTTTTTCATAATACACCCAAAGAAGTTCTCTGTATTCTTTTTTCTCTTGCCCCCACCCCATGTGTCTTTCTTAAATGTTACTCTGAGCATTAAGGCAGTGACATGCTAGGTTCATGTTGAGGTGGCACTCTGTTGCTGGGCATTTAATTTCAAGATTTTATAATCTAATACCATATTATTTGGGGGGCTTATGTGTTAAAAAAAGGGAAGAACCTGATTTCTGAAGAACAAAGAAAAGCCCATTAAAGGAAGATTGCACTGTCTCTTAAATCAGGATTGTACCATCTTCCTCAGCTAGTGCTTCACTTTGCTGACCCGTTCTGGTGCTTTGTTGTTGGACATTTGGGCTCTCCCTTTCTCCTGTCTTTCTATCTGCAGCAGCAGTAGCATAGTCCTTCAAGGTCTGAAAGAAAAAACAAAATGACAATGCAATGCCTCCAAATTTTAAAAGTGGACCAGAGAAATAACAAAATGTTCTTTTAAAAAATCTATGAAAATATTACAAATTAATGTGAATTAGTATCCCATTCACATTTTCAGCAGATAAGAATACTGGAACTCTAAATATACTTGTAAAAATGCAGCAATCTGCACCTATCACTTAACAAGATGCCAACAGTAAGCACAGAGAAATTTACACAAGAAAGGAAATGTAAGTATTCCTTAGCAAGGGGGTTGCAACTAGATGATCTTTAAGGTCCCTTTCAACCCAAAGCATTCTATGATTCTGTGATCTCCTCACTTTTGTAGGTATTTAAATGCAGTCCTCATTTTCTACCTTACTACAATCTCTCTCATGGCTGCTTCTTATTTAGCTTTTTTATATTCAGTCTTTTCAACAGCTAATGTAGATCGATCTGTTGGGTTTTTTAATGTTAGTGCTTAGGGGTCCAATTTTGCCTCTATGTGATGATTACATTTATGAAGAAAGACTAATCAATCTTTTGTAGTTAATATTGGTTAGTTTCAGTCAAGGACAGGTCCTTGTTATGCTTTTGAGCGTCATAGAAATTCAAAGCCTTCTTCCTTGCTTTCAGAAACTTGTTCTTTAATAGATAGCACATGAGTAAAAGGAAAAAATACCCCTGTGGAACAAGCTGGTAGGTACATTTGCTGACCTGTAGCATTGTTTGGTTAGTATTAGAACCCTGACTCTAATCTTGGTTTCACAGCAGTTTCTCTGTGAAATAGTATTTTATTTAAGCGCATCTTTTAACTTTTTTTCATGGATGTGGCTCATGTACTTTTTTTTGAACAAGAACTTTGAAGTTCAGACTCTTCAATGTAATTGGAGTTATAAGGTAGTTTTGATTATTCCAATCAAGAGTTTGAGTAATATTTTTCCTACTAAAATAAATAATACAGATTTCATTTGGGGTTTTCAACCATCCTTCAACAAAAAGTCATACAAACATATTTTAATTTAAAACTCAGGAGTACTTGTACTAGGCTATTGGCATCAGTTTGTTTTTAAGCAGTAGCCTAAAAACTGCTTCTGAGATTGGTGTACTCAGCAGCTTGCAAAATCAAACCATTAGCAAAAAATAGTTTTGAACTCCCTAAAGATTTTGTTATTGACTTCTATTAGTGTAAGTTCTGTCCCAGAGTTGCAGATTGAGCATAAATATTGCAGGCATCAGTATGAAGTAGTGCCATTAATGCAGGTGTCCTTGAGTGGTTTTTTTAATATCATGGAACAAATCATGCATGAGAGACAGCTGAGGAATCTTCACAAATGTGGACCAACAGCCTTTCGTGTGTGAGTACCTAACACTAAGTGCTAAATACAGACATTACCTGCAGCAAAGTTATTTTTGTAATGATGTAGGATACTATTGATAGTCATCTCTTTATGTGAGAGAATTAATATCACTTCTTTCCATTCCTCTCCGTTCTGTAGATCTGACCTGGGAATAAAAAGCAGGCAGAGTGTGGTAGGTCTGCTGCCAATAACTTGTAGTTGTTCCATGAATCATAGTCATGATTAATATTAATAACAAGAATCTATTTAATAATACTAATTGAAGAGCTGATGAAGTGCCATGTCCTCAAATCAGCACTTCCTAGAAGCTTTTATACCAGTGTTGTGTTTTTTTCTTTAGTGATCATTCAAAGATGTCATGTTCCTCTTCAGTACATTGGGGGGGGGAAGTAGCTGCCATTAAATAAATAAATAAATGTATGGTTTTGGGAACATCTGGCGTTTTTAGAACAATTGATACACCCTACTTCTATTGCTGTGACGTGGTCTCACTTCAGATACAATAAGAATGCATGTATTCACTCTGCAGTCCAGACAGGTTTCTTTCTAACACTGCAGGTGTTTCCACATCTAGCCTTCTCACTTCTAGTTATTAATTCATAAAATAATATTTCCTTCTTTTAAAAAAAATATTCCTCCACTCAGCTTCTCTATGAAATTGCCTTATAAAGAACTGGGAAGAGTGGCAGGTTCTGTGCAGTAAATAATGTTTCTGGATCTAAAGAAATTGCTGTCAAATATCCAAGCAAATACTGGTGCCTTTTTTTTATTCCTTTTTTTCCTTTCAATTGCTGCAGGTTGTTATGGCAATCTTAGGTGTTATTTGTATGCTATTTCCAGGGAGATGTGTTGACAAATCATAAACCTTTAAAAGTTAATAGAAACTTTTAGAGAGTTTAGATAGTTCATTTGCTATCATTATTCTTTGAGCTTTCTAAGGAAAATTCTCATTTTCCAAAACGTAAATGGCTTTGATGCGTTGAATAGGTAAGAGTTCCAGGGTTTCCAAATGTTGTACCAGGTGAGGTTTTCCTAATGAAAGTAACTTGAAATAGGTGGTGAATTGTTGGGAAGATTGTTACTATTACTCATCCATCACATCAGAATGTGCCTTGGGCACCTCCAGAATGTTTGCTCTCTGTCAGACATAAAATATTGTGATGGATAAATCCCCCAGTAAAGGTCGGACCTGGCAGCAATGCTCACTCATCTGAGAAACTAAAAGGTCAGAATACTCAAGATTCTGGTAAGACTAGAAGCTGAGCATCTCAGTGATGTATAGTTGTACTTCCACTCTTAATTTTATGAGAGCCTGTTGTCTTAGGTACTTCTAGAGGCTCATTTCTGTGGGTGAGTGCACTGTTACAGCCTTATGCAGGAGGTTGGTGTTTTTCAGCCTTCACTGAACTCTTTTAATTGAAATAAATCCATTATGTGGTAAACCATCTTTGCCTTATGGTGTTTTCATCGAAGCATTCATCTTAGTACTGTGACAGCATTGTTATCTTAACACAACCACAAAATTAGGATGATCATCTGATGCTCAGATTTCCATGCCATCAGATAAAACTGAATTTAGAAAATAGTGGTTGAATCTTGATTGTTTTAACCATCTGAAGAATCTATTTTAATAGTACTGGGCCACTCACATGAATTAGCAGAGGAGCCTATGTCTCTTGAAGAGTTTCTTTGTAGATGATTATGATTATTAAGCCTAGGAACCACTGTGTAGCAGACTTTCCACTGTGTACCATGTGGATGGTCTGTGTTTAGGACTTGTAACATCACTGTGACCTTACATCCTGATTGGTGTGGAGCAACAGGAAAATGTGCTGTCTAGAGCTTAATGCAGAATCCAAAATACGGCTTTCAGAACCTCAGGCTGGCTCCAGCTCTTTCTCCAGGCCCCTGTCTTTTGTTGACCCAAATTATTTCCTCTTCACTAGTTCTGATGTATTATTCATGTTACTTCAGTGCAGTTTTCCTTTTGATAAAGGGATGGGATTTCCCCATTTTGCTGTAAACATTGTGAGAAAAAGCTTTTAGGGCATTTTTCTAGTCCTAGTTCAGCTATAACCAAAGAGGAATAAAAATACCAAAACCTCCTTGACCTGCCATCAGAGATTAAGGAAAAGCATTATGAAGACATAGGACTGTGCTTTTTCTGACTATATGCTACATATGAAACAGAAGCTCATCTAATTGCTTGTGTCTTACTCCTTCAAGAGGGTAAGAAGCTTGTTATGGATAGCAGCATTAAAAAACACACAGAATCTTGTAGTGGAGAAAAGGAATTTTAATGTAAAAGAGTCCAGGTGGGAATTGGTGCTGAAGCAGGAGTAAATATGTACATTTAGTAAGGGAGTCTGTGACATATAAAGCACAACATTATTTCCTGGCAGTTTTTTCCATTCAATGGCACTAATATCTCTATAATTAAGAGCAATGGAAGTATTTAGAGGAAAACTGTATGCTATTATAAACCATTCTTTTTTTAATTGAACAGCTGTAATTTTTACCAATGGAACAAACTATATTATAAGAAAATGATTATTAGTTTAAAATGCAAAGTTAAATGAATGCAAAATTAACAAACAGATGGTGAAGAATTATTGTATTTTATTTTACTCCTGGGGAAAAGGGCTCATGCATGATTGTAAAAATGTCATCACACTTCGTAAACCTGAAAGCAAACAGAATTTGCAGTTGTGCACATCTGTTTTGGGACACTGCTAAAGGGTTAGAAGAATCAACGTTGTTTTCAAATAAGGGTATTCATCAAAAGGATATAATTTACTTAACAGTTATGGCTTCTGCTAAGCATCAGACTTAATGTTCTGTGGAATTCATTACAAAATTTGGCAGCTTTTTTCTTCACAAGCTACTGAGGCAGCATGCTGCAAAATGAAATGAACAGCCCCTTCTTATCCTCACCTCCCTAGACCCCAGAACAACAGCTGAATTACCTGCTAAAGGTTGGACCACTCATTTCAGGATTTTGAATTCTAGGTCAGGATGTCTCACTTCACAGTGCTTGCCCAAGGAATGTCAGTGATGGAATAGGATGGAAAAACAAGGAGCTTATGCATTTGTTTCAAATAGCTTGTGAATTAAAAAAACCCAAAACAAGAAACCAGAACTATTTAGGATTTGGAGATACTATGGTTTGGGAGGAGGAATGGGAGAAATATGCATAAGTGACTAATTTAGTCAAATTAAAAAAAAAAATCTAAAAGCCTAAACCAGATAAAACATGTAAAGCTTTTATTAGAAAAGAAATTATATTAATGTTTCAAGCTGGTAGTTTCAAAGTATGCCATCTAATTGCTTTATTTGAGCTCAATTTACAGAAATTAGTGAACTGAAGATGTAGGATTTTGTTTACGATGACTCTGTGCCATTTGGAGAGCACAATTTAGGAACAGCCAAGGAAATAGGAATTATGAACAATAAGGTACTGATTGCAGTCAGTGGGGAAGGAATACTAAGGAGGTGCTCTCTAATGAGGAAGGTATTAAAGGCAGGAAATTCCTGTATTTTTTTATGTCTGTACATAATCCAGAGTTCCTTGTCACCCCATTGCTACTATTACCTTGTAAATTAAGCAGATCATTGAGTATATATAGTGACTTTTGCTGATGTGAACTTTCTGATAAGATCAGTTAATATGTCTACAAAATCATTGCTTAAAAAATGCATTATTAAGACTATAAAATCAAACACACAAAGTTAGGACATGATAGGAGACAGATTGTCTGCACACAATTAATATCCTTTGTGTGTATGTCTTTAATTGTATGATGGCATGCAGGCCAGGTAGTGCAGTTCAGTTCATGGGGTGGACATTGCCATCTTAGTAAAAATATCTTCACTATTATATTTTTACATTTTTTTGGTCGTTTTTCAACGTGCAGGTATGTAGACTGTTTAAATACTGCTGAAAGGAAAGACTTGCTCATTTCCTCATGAGTTTTCCTATGATGTTTCTACTATAATAAACATGTGAATAACATAACTGTAATTTTTTTTTTTTTACAAATAGCAGATTTATGTGGCCTTTTTATGCGTCTTAGGCTCAGTTTACCCCAAGAGAAGTTGAATTTTTAATTCAAAATTGTCTGCTACTGTGGATGACAAATTGAAAGAGTTTCAAAAATGCTCAGACTTCATTAAAAAGTTGTGCTGGTACTGCGCTCTCTTGGAGTTGTGAGTGCACAATCTCTGTAGAAATCAAAACTATGCTTTTAGGGGGGAAACCCCAAGCTTTTAACAGCAAGGTTGAAGATTAAAAAAAATCTTCTAACAAATTATGTAGTACACTATGCAATATCATAAAGGAGCTCAATGAAACAAGTGAAACTAAAATTGTTTCACAGGACATCATCCAGCTGCCATAACTAAGTGGGTTTTTTTCCCTCCCACAAACAATCCACAACTTTTGTCAATACATACTTTTTCCCCCTGTACAAATTAAGCACAGTCCTAGATAGAACATATTTCTTTAATGCAGAGACTCCTAGGAGGTCCATTTTATGCACCAAGTCCATGTTTGATCTGCAATCCTTTCTGTGTTTTAATGTACATACATATAGTTATAGTTACACACGTGTCTGTTCATTGGCTTATCTGTGTCTCTGTGTGTTTGTTTTGTAATTGTCTGGCTATACCATTTCCTTGTGTTGGGGAAAAAAGGGAAAGCCAGACCTCCCAGACTGCAGGTTTAAATCCTTTATGGCTACGTACAGACCTCTGCTATTTGAGTTGACTAAGTGATAGTGATACAGCATAGGGGTGTCAGAGGACAGCCTGATTTTCCTCCTTGTCTTCTTCACCCAGTTTCAGTTGCCTCAGACTGGCTTTTGGTTCCAGTTGATTTTTGACCATTCTGCTCATCCTCATTGTTCATTACATCCCTTCTCCTTAATCTTGCTCTTCTCTTTTCCCTAGGTTCCTCCTGAGATCTGTCCCTTCACCATTTCCTCTGTCTTAGCACATTGGTTTCCACAGCTCTTTATGCAATTTTATTGCCCAGTTTTAATTAATTCACCCTTGAAATGTTATCTCTGCCCCTTCTCAATATCCATCTCCATCCATGGTTTCTTCTCCCAGTCTCATCAGACTCATCCACACAGTGTAGTTAGTCTCTTTTGTCTCTTTGACTGATATTTGTCCATCTGCCTGTGCACTGGATACTCTCATTCCCCAGACAACAGAAGTGACAGTAGTATCAAGAGCCTTAGGGATGTCTGCTTTCCATTCCAGTGGCTTATTGTGCTTAGACTATTTATTACAGACTTCCTCTCTCTAATCCTTCTCAGACTGAAGCAATCTTTGCAGAAGGTACGTGAAGTCTGATCAGTGTTAGAAATTTGAGGGGATCAGTCATGATCAATGAGAGTAGATTTTTCTGGGATTTTCACTGACAAACTTTTGGAAGTGTTTTATGTTTTAAAAAAATTAGTTTTCTCAAGCTTAGTCACATCTGGATAGATCTGCAAGGTGAGGGCAAAAGTTGTACCCCCACACTAAAGTTCCTGCCAAATTTCAAGTCCTGTGAATGAGGTTGTTTTTAAGATGAGCAAAATGTTTTTCTTACTGACTTTTCTCAGAAATGGCTGGAAAGTTTTGACTTCAGTGTTCCAAAAGTATTTAAGAGAATTTAAGCAAGTGTAAGTGAAGCTTTAACCCAGCATTTTATCATTTAGAAAACATACGTGAATAGAACAGAATTTATATGGAAGTCTTTGTAAGCAGTACACATACCCGTCCCTTTGTTGATAGTGCCACAGTGACAATACCTTTGGTGTGGACTTAGCTGTCCTGCCATTAGAGAACTTTTGCCAGCATAATTTAGGCAAGCTTCCACTCAAGACTCATCTAAATTTCGACCCTTCTGTGGCTGTGTCTACATAAGAGCCGTGTTTAAATTCCAATTATAGACAATGGTCAATATTATCAATGGAGCCAAAAATGGACACTGTTTAAACAACTGAATTTTTTAAGTCTCTATTATGGGACCTTAAATACTTGGCTCACGGGAAGACACAAAATGTAGAGCTTGAAGTTTAGATTTCCTCATCTCAAACCTTGTGCCATTGTGAAGCACATTGTGACTGTATCAGCAGCAAATTCTCCTTTCACTGAGTTTCTATTAAATGGCCTTGCCGATGTAACCATGCAAGCCTAGTAGCTACAGATTCTCTGTAGCATGGATATAACCTATAGAATGCTTCACTTATGTGCAATTTAGTAATGTAGCAGCTGTGCTGGATTAGACAGAAAGTTGACTCTGTCCTGGTATCTTCCGCAGTGACCAGTGACAGATGCCTGGAGAAGCTCATTCAACAAGCAGCACGTAGCAATGTTTCCCCCCAGTTATTTTATTTTTCAAGCCTGCAACAATTTGTGGCTCAGCCTATGCTCTGCCAACAAAAGGAGATGTCTACACATACTTCTTAAGACCTTCTGAGAATGAATCAAATAGAACTGGCACAACAGTCTGTTTTCTGAGCCTGCCAAAATGCAGCCTTAAAGCAAAGCTGGTGATTTCTGCTCTTGCCTTGTTTGTCCTGAAGTTGCTGATGCTGAAGCCTAATCACAAGTTAAATTACATTAAACATGATTGACCTTCTGATTGTTGACATGCTAACTAAACAACAGCCTTGTGTGTGCACTTCTGTCATGGTTGGTATGAGATGAGAATTAAGGGAATAGTTGGTTGCTGGCTGTGGGAAAACTTAGACTCAAAACATTTACATTATCCTAAATCTTGTAGAAAGCGAGGAGGTGAATAAAAATTGCTTTTCCTCATGGAAGTGTGAAAAAAAAGCAGCAAAGGCAGAGTCTGGAGGGAATCATCTGCATGCAGTTATTCCACTAGCTTATGTAAGGATGAGGTGAATATGACTTGAAGGCACACAAACCCTTCTGTGGAGCTTCTGAATAGACAGGGCTTGGGAACATTTAAGATTATATGAGTCAGGATTTGTGTGCCATAAGGTTGGCATGTTTTCCTCTACCTATTTCAGGTTTTAAGGTAAAAAAAATAATCTACCTTAGCAAACTTGCTTCCTACAGGTTATTAACCTATCACAACTGTAACAAAAACCAGCTCTGCAAAACAGGAATACTTTATTGTCCCAATTTTTACATGTCTTGATACCAACACCATTTATTTAATACACGGTTTTTGTAAAGGTGAAAAAAGAATGCAGCTGTGGTAGGAAGGGGGAGCAAAGTAGTGACTTGTAGAGAACCTGGAATCTCCATACTTACAGGGACTTCTGCTTGCTACGGTGATTACACATTTTGAGTCACTGGTGGTGGTGTTAGTCATTATCTTTTGTATCTACCTACCTTTGTTCCTTATTCTGGTGGAGATAACTGGGCAGATTATGGAGAGGTGGAGTATCTAGTGAAGAGTTATGTGCTAGAAGACACTTTTATCAGTCATGTGTTAAGCTTGGCCAAATTGCATCTCTTCTGGCTGTCCATGAGGCTTCATACAGTTCTAGAAGGAAAACTTGATGATTTATTTCTATAATTGTGATTCATGGGGTTTTTAAGCTTACTTCACAGTACTCAGAGCATGAAGTGGACACTGTAGTAAAGTTTTAATACATGCTTTGTCTGTTAAGAACATTATGGTTTTAATTTGCAGTTATAAGAGAAAAATCAGAATGTTAATCTCATCAATTTTGGTGTGTGTTAAGGACTGAGGAACAAAACTAATTGATCCTGGATTGACTTGCTTGTTAGAAATTTAAGTAATTTCCAAATTTGTGCCATGATTAGCACAGCATTTTAAAATTAGAAGGCAATTTCCATACTCCTGCAAATGCATGTTCTTTAGTACCTTTTCTAATCACTAGTTCAGTCAAAATCCACCAACTCTTTTCATTTGCCATTTTACTACATTGTGCACTTGTATGCTTTTTTACTGAAACCAGAGTGTTTGACATTAAAGGTACTATTGGTGGTTAGTGTCTGTTAGCAATATAAAGCTTTTGGTAGGTGATGGTGTGAGTAATCAATGAAGATTATCAGAGCTACCAGGGAACATATTTCATTAACCACTGTTTATACTAAAATTTCTTTGTGGTCTCGTTAATGACAGGATGTTAAGGTCTCATTCTCCTTAGTTACAGGTTTGTATGATAGCAGTTTTCAGTAGCTAAACAGTCTGAAATTTGTTCTTACAGGTAATACATTAAAGTGTTTAACTAAGGACAGATGGCTTGTATGCAATTTTGGTTACACTGTCATAAATTTAAAATTGGTTATTGCTATAGGTGTTGTCAGCTGACCCTTAAAAAAGCTAAGGAAGCTTATAATCAGTGAAAACCTTTTGTCATTTTGCTTAAAAACCTTTTTCCAATACCTAATACTAACACTTAAGTCTCTATTTTAGCCTTTCTTTAATGGCTACCTCCTAAGGGTTGTTTCTTGTCCAGTTACTGAGGCACTAATACTATAAAGTATTCTAAAAGCAATAAATTAAAGATGAAATATGACCTCTGACTTGTTCTTAGTACTATCTGGATAAAATCTTACCTCGTAAACACAGTCATCTCTTCTTTGTTTGAATGGGCACTGAGTTTTGGAGTACTTCAGAGTATGGAGGAGCAGGCAGGTTGATGTAAAGTTGGAATACATATTTTGTCAGGGTTTTTTGTCGGTTTGGCTTAGTTTGGTTTTTAATGTTGTAGGAAGGTTAGAGAGATGTACACAGTAAGCTGCTTCTCTTGTCACCATGTTACAGCTTGGCCGGTTCCATTAAAGCCAGCAGCATGGTGTTTAGCTCACTTCCAAGCCACAGGCAGATGTAACCTTTATTTTTCAGCTGGTTTTGGTGCAATTCTGATTCTACCATAGCCATATGAGGTTTTTATCCTCCCAGAAATTTCCTGTGTGGTTTCTGCCACTCTGTTTCATGGAGGATGTACTCTACAACTAGAAAAGGGAGGAGACGATTGATCAGGTTTTGTGTTAATTCATGTAGTTCTTGCTCTTTTACCATATTTGTGTTATATCCAATGGGATTAGTGAATAAAGGGAATTTAAAAGCTAAATTTGAAATACCGCTTAGCTATTTACTTCTAAATACTACTAAAAATGAGAACTTTTTCTGTCTTTATGAAAAAAAGTCAAAAGAAAAAGATGAGAAGGACTAAGTTAAAGGAGGTGTGGATAGTTTTAAATAACGGAAATTCCAATAGTAAGAGCAGAAGTATGAATGGCATCAGAGCTTTCTTGATATGGACAAGTGGACTGGGATCTTGCTGAAGAAAATGGTAACCAATAAAGGACTTTTTGAGTAGGAAGATGGTCTGCTGACTGCGTCAGCAATGTTTATTTTATTAAATGTGCTATGATTAAGTAATGAACTCTCTCTAGCTTCCTGACATCTTGTAAGGTTTTTTTCTGTATAACAGGGCTGTAGAATTATTTGATCCATGAACAAAACAGTGTTTGGCTTGCTTTGACACCATTTTCCTGTACCTATCCTTTGAATGCTTGGATTCAGCTTCTACCCCCTTCACATAATACTGTATTTTGTGCTCTTCCTAGTGAAACTGAAGACTCTGTACTGTTTCTGTTACTGTCCTCATGCAGTGTGGTAAAGATGCTTTGAATTCATAGGCAACATGATTTATTCCCTCCTTCTACCTCCTACTGTCCTGATGCTATGTTTTAGCAATAGAGTAGTAAAGTAGCAATTGTTCCAAAGTTTCTTTAGCAGAACTTTTGAGGTGTTTTCTTAGTTAATATGCTTTGCAGTTCACATCCTTACTTTCCTCATGAAGGTCAGTTAATTGTAATAGCTGCATGCTCATTATTCTGGGGTCATAGCGTGTGGCCTGGTTTCAGAGAACTGTTGGCTTCTACTGCTGGAAAAGTAACTCTTCTCATCAACAGCTGTTCCAAAAAGAAAAAAAAATCCCTTTGGGCATTTGTTTCATCAGATTGCTTTCTCTCTCTTATAAATTCAGTAAATGTTGATATTCTGTGCTTTTTATTTGCTTCAGATGATACATACCACAGTGTTTATAAGTGTGTTTTTCACTTAGCTGCCAAATGCTTTTCATTGCCAGTGCAGTTTAGCAGATGGGTTTGAAGGGTTCAATTAAATGTAATTTGGGTTTCCATTTTTCTTCCAGCATCTTTACATGGTTCCTTAAATCAACATCAACATTTTTCAAGACTTTGCAATAATCCTGTAGTTTGCTCATTTCTAATAATTTCATCACTTAGTCATATAGCATGTGGGAAAAGGTAGATTGTGATTGTACGTTTGTTGTGTGCCATTGTTGATTGGTGTTTTTGCAAAACACATGTGCTGTTTAAAACTGCCATTTATGTTTCCTGTTTAATCCATTGTCCCCAGCTTTCAGTAAATGTTGGATTCCTTGAGCACTTCCAGTCCTTCCATAATTTTCTTTCCTGATTAGATGATTCTTACAGGTTAATTATGAGATCGAGCAAATACTGTTGAATTCCTTCCTGAAGAAGAGGTTTTTAGACCTCAGCTCCTCCCAAATTCTCATTTCAACTCTTGCTTAGAGAGTAATATCTTTGAAAAATGTGTGTAAGAGCTGGGCCATAGCTATAATTTGGGCCATCTCAATAGGCTGTTAGAGTGTTGAGTACAAAACAATGCACTGGGTTGTGTGCTGTTGAATGTGCAGCTGCAGTTCATGAAGTTGGAGGCTTTGGGCTATATTTTCATGATTTCACATTTAACTTCAGGATTTAATTTTTTACAGCATCCTCAGCAAGTGTTTTCCTGAATACATTGTTTCCTGATTATAATATAACATCATGTTATATGAGTTTCTTGCATGACTTTGATTTTGTTGGCAGTCCTTAAATGTGATTGCCTCTACTACCTTCTTCATATGCTTCAGGAACTCCATGTTGTTGTTTGCTTACCAGGTTCCCCCTCTACTCCTCTGCATTTCAGTTAGTAAAGTAACAGAATACATCTTTTCCATACTGTTAGTAGGTGTTAGAGACATGGAGAAAGGTGAGACATATTGCAGATCTGAAGACCAGACTGAGCATTGTAGCACAGAAACATGGCTGTAGCTATCCATAGTCACTCGCTTCAATTCCTGTGCCAGTGTTTTATCTTTTAACAGTTGTGTTTAGCATAAACCAGAATTTTTTTTTTCTTTCTCTTGCCCATGAGTTGTGGTGAAGGAAGACATTTTGCTGAAGGCATTAATTTTATCTGGTTTTAAGAGTATCACTGTAGCTGTTAACACAGGGAGCTTTGTGATTTGTATTTTCATATGGGCTGGCTTTGCTATCTGTGGACTCGTAGTAGCAGTATTTCATGCCTCATTTCATGCTAGGCTTTGAAACAGAGAAGAATTATGGTAATAAATACTGTCTGTATTCTAAGAATTAAGCAGATGCAGTATGTAGCTATTCTTTGATTTGGTTTATGTTCGTATTTGAATGTTACTTGACACTTAAGCTAGTAATCAAACATGCCAGTGTTAGTATTATGGTTTTATTATGAAAAATGAGAGTCCCCAAGATGCATTGCTGCTGTGTGCTATGTGTTCCATTCTGTGAGCCACTGACCTGTTTTTTCTTAAGTTTACTCCAAATCTTACTGTGCTGTGCCTTACAAAGTATTGTTGCCTTGGTGAAAAAGTGCAAAAGCATGTTACAGTGCTTCAGGGACTGTAATGAATCCAAGAAAGAAAAAAGACTGATTAACTGAATCAGAAAGGTGTGGGTGATATTTTACAAGCAGACTTATGGAATCAGTTCCCTCTTGACTAGAGAACTGGAGGGTTATTGGGTAGTTCTTTCCGAGAAATAATTCTTTCTTTACAAATGTGCCTATGGCTTCTAATAAGACTCAACTTGAAGTTTGGTGGTGATATTTGTGTAGCCTTGAAAGGAGAGATGAGAGGAAAATGCTAGGTTATGTAATGCATGATCATCCAAGAGAGAATTGTATAACGTCAGTAAGATTTTTAGTAGAACATTATATTTCATTTCTATTTGCATTTCTGATTGTGGTGTCTACAGTTTTACATTACAACTTACAGAGCTCTGTGGTTTTCAGTTATAAGCTATTGACAGCATAGTGTGGTCTGCCTTTGTTACTCAGAATAAGTCTCCAAGCCTCTTCACTGAAGCATAGCTCAAGTTAGATAACATAGAGACAAGAAGAATCTCAGTCATCAGAGTGCATTTAGAATGGGTTTCATTAAACATTTTAAATTGGAATGATTTGGGAGTGCCACTGAAAGTCACAGTTCAATAGTTTCCTTCTCCTTGGTATTCACTCCCTTCTTCTGGCCAAGGTGTGTGTTTGTTAAATGAGGCTAGGGAGCAGGTCTGACAGAAAAATGACAAGACAAAATAGTTTGTGATGTATTTTTATGTTTGTTTTTCAGAGATGTGCATATTGTAAGCACCTTGGAGCCACTATCAAATGCTGTGAAGAGAAATGTACCCAGATGTACCATTACCCCTGTGCTGCTGGAGCAGGCACATTTCAGGATTTCAGTAACTTGTCCCTACTTTGTCCAGACCATATTGATCAGGCTCCCGAAAGATGTAAGTACAGTTTTGAAATGACACAATTAATGCCACATTTTTATGAAAACTGTTCCATGACAGGATCAGCTTCAGAATCCATTTGTTTAGACCTGTTTTCCCATTTTGCTTATTCAAGAATTTGTGTATGTTAAGGTATGAGAAAGATGCAAGCTTGTACTCCTCTGTTTTTAAAGGCTGACCATGGTGCACAGCCAAGTTAGTATTTTTGATTTAGTGACACAACATGGGAAGGGTTTGCTCATCAGGCTTCTCTTGCATCAGGTTTTAGTTCCAATCAATAGGCTTGCTTACTGCCCCTAACTCAGGTTAAAGCAACCATACTGGCAACCACTTCAGCTAAATAAGAAGCCAAGTAAAGCTGTCAGAAGCTTTATTTTGAACTTACTCCAAAGAAGAGTTGGTCCTAAAACTCTTCAGTTTTATCTTGAGAAGAATTAAACTATTCCTTTTGGTAGGACTTTATTAAGGTTTAAAATGAATGTACTTTTGTTATGAGAAAATTAGTTGAATATATCAGAAAACCAAATTAAAAAGGTAGTTATTAGGGATATTTTAATAATTACATTCAAATTTTGCAAGAATGAGCAAGTTTTGTATGCATAAGAACTGCTAAAGGTTTCCTCGGCTTCATTAGCTTCATTGAAAGGTTCATAACTGTGAAAGAAATGGTAACTGAAAAAATTATTTCTTTGTAGCAAAGGAAGAAGCAAATTGTGCAGTGTGCGATAGCCCTGGAGACCTCTTGGATCAACTCTTTTGTACTACCTGTGGCCAGCACTATCATGGGATGTGCCTGGACATACAAGTTACACCGTTGAAAAGAGCAGGTTGGCAGTGTCCTGATTGCAAAGTGTGCCAGAACTGCAAGTAAGTGGGTCTTAAAGGACATGGAGGAGGTGGATGTGAGACTTGTGTGCTGTGATTTTAAAACATCTATTTTACTAACTGTTCTTTTTTTTTTTTTTTTTAAATAGTGTAGATCACTTACTCAAATGTATCTGCTATGATATTATATTAAACAGCTGAACAAACTTTTGTGCTGAGAGCTTCCTTCTAAAGGAGCTGAGCTGGAAGTCCTATGCATTGTGTGTTACCTTTATCTTGGCAGACTCTGGAGAGCAGCAAAGCCGTTTGACTTTTTCCTTCTTTTATACGAAAGATTTTTCTCAAATGCACTGAATTAACAAATTAGTTTAATGTAGAGCCATTACAGTCTGGGAACCTGTGCTCTTACTGAGCTGTCATTTTGTTGTGTCTGTACCGCATACTGGGTAGGTCCCCTGCATTAGACCCTCCCTTCTGTTTCATAATATCCTTCAGAGGCAGTTAATGAGTCATTATGAAAACAAGAACATGGCTTACTTGAGCAAAGGAAAAAAGTGACATGAGTGATCATGATTGAATTGTTACACCAGACAAATACTGAAACAAAGAAACATAATTGTTGCAATGTTGTAAGTGTTCACTTAGGAACCTCTAACTGCTTGTAGGCTTGTTCTCATCTAACTTAATCTGATGGGCACTGCAGGGTTCTTTCTGGTTTTTAAGGGCTTGCTGAAATAGAAATGAGTTCTGTTCAGCTTTCAACTAGGACAGTATGAAGGAAAAACTCCACTTTGCTGCTGCCTCATGTACCTGATCAGTCAGTGCTTTGCTGTTTTCCAAGCAGAACAGTTCATGTTTGGTAGCAAATTCACCCACTTGAAAGCAGGTTATTCCCTGATCTCACACTGCTGATAGCAAATATCAGCAATGAAGTTACAACACTGAAGTACATTCTAAAAAGTATCCTTAAAAATGTTGCGCTGGGCACTGACAGTATTGGCTAGCAAACCTTCTCTAGTAGAAAAGTAGAAGAAAATGTGATGTTTTCACACCTATTACTTTATGCAGCATGGCTGTTCTATTCCAGTGTTGAAGAATAGCATTTTAAGCATATCTTCATTCAAAGAGAGAACATACACTATTTTCTAAATATCAGATCTCCCAGGTAATGAAGTAGTATCTAGTAATTTATTTCAACTAAAGCAGAACACAACCCCTTTAGATATCACCAAATTATTTGTTTTATATCACTGAAATCTGTGGTGAAGGTCTGTAATACCTGACTGTAGGAAAATTGAAATCTCTTTCTTTAGTATTTGTTTTGCTCTTGCAATCATATTGGTTGACATTGTAGGAGCTCTGATAGTCAGAGGTGATGGCTCATTTTTTCCTTAGAAAAAGTACAGCCAGACTGTTTGTAGGAACAAGTACAATTGCATGTTCTTTTCAGAAAGAAACAAAGTACATACTTGAGATTTTGAACTGATTTCAGTGCAGAAAGGCGATTAAATCTCCATTGACCTATGTAAAGTGAAAGCAGGCTAATTTCTAGAATTCAGAGTGGTTACACAGGCTCATCACTGATTAAAGCAAGCTTAGTGGTCTTCATTCATTCTTCAATATGAATTTGAGAGCATCGTCTTTGGGGCCATTTGTAAGTGGTATTCATGTATTTTCACATGCTCAGCTGTGTGCCTTCCTGTTTACACTCTTCATTTAAATAGTTTTTTTTTTTTTGTCATGGTTTGTTTAAATGTTTAACCACATGTTGTTTTTGTTAGGCATTCTGGGGAAGACAACAAGATGCTGGTGTGTGATACGTGTGACAAAGGCTACCATACTTTCTGTCTACAACCAGTTATGGATGCAGTACCAACAAATGGTTGGAAATGTAAAGTAAGTCGGAAGTTTTCAGGAAAATTCTTTGTCACTACCAGGGCCCATATTTTGTTATGCTATTCTAGGTGTATTGCAGACTTGTTGCCATGTAACTTGAAATTTCTGAAGGAATCCCACTGGTAGGTGATAGTAGCTCTATGGCTGCTCTCTGAGGATAGCTGTCAGTGCAGTGTCCGAAGCAGCCTGCGCAGGACAGTAAATCAACCCCCACAGGGGAAAAGAGAATCATAGAATCTAGGTGGAGAGGATAACTTTCACTTAATGACATCTGATCTAATGATCTAATGTAAACTAAAATGTAATCTAAAACCTGTACAGTAGTATATCTAATCTATACTTGAAGGCTCTTTATATTCAGCTACTTCTTGCTTATCAGAGCAGAAGTTCTGCAGCTCAAGGGTTCCTTTGCATTTGAGGAGGGCAGGATGAGTTGGTGGTTTTATCAGTAACTCCGTTGTTTTATCAGTAACTTTGTGATTAATACAAGCATAAATAATGATAAAAATATGATTTCAGCACAACAAAGGAAGCCTCTGTATATGAGATGTATGTAATTTCATAGTCAGTTTGTGGAAGTCATAAAATAAGTCAGATTATGAATGAAAAAATCTGATGTCGTAAGAAATACTCCTTTCAAGTCAAGGAGTATTACAAGGAAGCTCTTTTTGCTGGTGCACAGGCTCTTCATGCTCTATTTTCAGATCCTGGGTAATTTATTAGTGTTATCAAGGACAGAAAATTTATTTAATTAAAACCAGGAAAATGTCAGTTAGTGGCAGTTCTATCACATTATGAAATATCATAATTAACAACTAAATTCTTGTGATCTCTAGAACTGTAGAGTATGTGCTGAGTGTGGCACACGAACAAGTTGTCAGTGGCACCATAATTGTTTGGTATGTGACAGTTGTTACCAACAGCAAGACAACTTATCTTGTCCTTTCTGTGAAAAACTGTGCCTCCAAGACTTCCAGAAAGATATGTTGCATTGTCACATGTGCAAAAGGTAAGAAGCCAAATTTTTGTTAAATACCTAAAGCTTATGGTGAGCTGTGTGACACTGATGTGTGTCTGTGACAATTATAGATTGCATTTGATGTACAATACTGTAATACCACATTGTGCAACATCTTGATCCTTCATTCCTAAATACAATGAACAATCATAGGTAGTCTTATTGTATTCTTAGAAAATTAAGTCTTAACTGGCAGTTATCTCTGAAGTGTACAGAGAAATCTCTGATGCTGCTGCTTCTTCCATTGCTTCTGTTTTGTGAATAAGCAGGTTGGAAGAGTTACTGTCTTAACTTTGAAAGACTGTTGTTTGCAATGGTCACTTTTATCAAAAGAAATTTCAAGTGCTTGTTCTCTGTCTAATTTTGTGTGTTTTGCTATGCCAGTAATAGAAAACCAAAGCTCTATTGGGAACCATTTCAGAATGTAAACTGTGCAATATCTTGATATTGTGATACATATTATGGTGTCCAATTGGCTTTAGTGACAGCTTAGGTCTTCATGTTTGAATTTGTTTACTGCTTGACATACTGTTGTATCATATTTATTTCTGTAAAATTCTCTGCAATAAAGCATTGGTTGACATTGTTTATTTTCTCAGAGGAATGGAAAACAGTGCTATTTTCTTGATTGATTTTTACTAGGATGCTTTATATTTTTATTACTAAAATCATACTCACACTAAATGAATCCCCTCAGGTGGATTCACATAGAATGTGACAGATCTCCAGGTAGTGAATTGGAGTCTCAGTTGAAAGACTACGTCTGCACTCTTTGTAAACAAGGAGAAGGGGATCAGACTCAGTCATGTGATGTAATGGACACTTCTGAACTCATTCCTGAACCTGACAGTGTGACAGGTAATCAAATGTAATATTTCTATTTCCAAAATGAAAACATCAAGTATAAGTATCTGCAGCTATCTCCTAAATCTCATGTGAACCAAACACTCATGTTCTACTCTGTGGGCTCCATGCATTCCTTTATTTAGTTGCAGCTGCTCAAGAAGTCCATCTCAATGTTTTCTAGCTTTCAGCATATTCTGTATTAGGAACAGGGGCAAACCTACGATGGTGGCTTTCAAACTTCCAGCTCCAACTTCCCAGTCTGAAGCTGTAATCTTCTCTGATTTTTTTGGGATGTGATACAATTAATAAATATATTCATTTGACATCCTGTTTTGTGCCTAACCACTAGGCATAAGCCAGTTTCTGGTAGATATTCCTGGAGACATCCAGTTTTCCTGTTTCCCTCATGATACTTGTCATTTTCATAGCATTCCTTCTCCCTCTGTCCAGGTAAGACACAGCAGTAGAAGCTGGACTGTGTTCAAGGGACAGGTATATTTAACTAAACAACTTCTAATCAGGAGTCCTTTTTCAAAACAATATAAGATCAGTCATCGTATTCCTGAGATATTCTTGTCTAAATGGACAAATCAAGCAAAAGGTGGAAATGGAAGTTGCAGAAAACTGTAGTTTTGGGGTTGTTTTAGGTGTTTGTTTTTTTATTTACTTAGCAAGAGTAAGGAAGCACAGAGAGAATTTGAATCTGTTGATCTGAATATGCGCAAAGAAGTTGTAGCTCAATGTCTTTGCGTATTTCACACTGTGCTCTGTTAAATAACACCTACTCTCATGAGAAGTACAGTTGTGGTTAAATTTGGAAGCAAGGTAAAATCTAACAGGTAACTGCACTGCCACTGCCATGTGCATTTTTGATGCTTAAACAGCAATGCTTGTGCCTTGATCTTTTGTTAAAAGACATTGGTATCTCACTTGCGTAAGTCTCTGTGTCTTCAAAAGCTTGATAATTTTTGACTAGAAAGGGGAAGTGTTGGACTGTACCAAAACTCTAATTTTGTATGTTCAAACTGATGTTTTGTGTAAGCAAGTCATTCTCTTTGATGTTAGCCTGTACATGTAAGTGCATACGTTTTGTGAGCAGTAGAGAAAAAGCTGATCCTGGAGGAAGGGCAGTGACAGAAGGTAAATGTATGTACATGAGCAGAACTCTGGCAGTGAAGATGCACACCAAGTTAGAAAAAGTGACGACTTCAGCCTTTGAAGGTCAGTTCTGAAAGGTTAGTAGAGGCTGTTGAACTCTCAGGCAGTGCATGTAGCAAATGTAGGAAGATGTACAAGAAATACCCAAAACTTAGACTGGAAGAACTCCCGGTCTTCTGCTGAAAACCCTTTTGAATAAGTAACAACTTTATTTGAAAGGCTAAAGTTTTAAGTAATACTCCTTTCAGGATTTCTAGCTAGTAGAAGAGTTGAGAAGCATACTCTTCTCCCCAAGGAGGAACAGGACTGTCATCTCAACCACTAGGAGTAATCTGCAGCTATTACCTCAGTACAGTTGTGTAGTGTTTTATACTCAGGAGAGCGCTTTTGTACATTAAAATCAGATTTGAAGCCAATCTAAATGATCATTTCCTTCAAGTTAAAATATCACTTTAAAGTTGGGAGAGTCTAAGAGCAGTCTTTAGGTGCTAAAAGTAGCACCACCTAATAGTTCTGGGCTTTTTGAACTTTAAAGAGACTCTTTGAGCTGCATTCATTTGACTTTTTCTGTTGCTATCATCTGTGAGGGATCAGTTCTTTTTGAGTTAACACTTGCTATATACCTTATTTTCCCTGCTTCTACTTTGTCTAGTGCATTTTAATGAATTTCCTGAACTCAAAAAGTTTTTACATAAGGAAAAATTAAATTATTTCCTGTTTCTGTGTTCTGTAATGTCAGCCAAAAAGCACTCAGCAGTGCTTTTTCCATGCATATTCCTTTATTCAAGGAAAACCTCACAGATTAAAATATCTTAGTTCCAAAGTGGCAAGATTTAGTTTTTATATTATTTAACAGGTCAGGTGGGTTGAAAATCAATGTTCCAAGTGCTGATAGTAGATGGAACCTCATATCCATACCATAAGCCATTCTAGTATTTCTGTAAAAATTTGAAGCCTCCATGCTGCAAGTTCTGTTGAATTTAGCAGACTGGAATTTGAGAAAAGCATTGTTGTATTGGTCAGGTAATGCAAAAGTCTGTGACTGTGTCGCAATTAAATGTATAAAATTGCTTTATAGACATTTTTTGCTGTCTGAAAGGTATAAACCAGCTCCAGTGTTAATGAGAAAAAGGCTCTTAATCTTTAAGGAGCACTATGTAGTCTGCCTAACCTTATCATATCCTTAAATATCATTGTCTTTAGCCCAAAGGTCAGCAACAGCAATACTGATGTCAGGGTAATAGGATAAACATACCAACTTTGATAAATTCTTTGCCTTTCCTTAAGCGTGTCCAAATGAAATGGAAGTGGAATGTGGTGCAGAGGATGCAAAATTTCAGGAAGAACCCATTACTGGTGATGGCCCTAGTCAAGAACCAGCTGCTGGGTGTGTCACAGATGGTAAGAATGAGTTTTGCAGTCTGATTTACTCTACTGTGTTTCCTGGGAAGTAAATAATGAACCAAAACTATAGATTCTTGTAAAAATAGGTACAAAGACAGGTATTTATGAAGTATATTTTAAGCTACCTATTAAATTCACTGAAGTAAAGTGATATGTACTTGATGTACTTGCTGAGTAGCAAGTATACTCGTTCACCGGAACACCCGGGTAAGTTTTTCTTCTTTGTGCTGAGCTTTTAATACGGTTGTACTTAGTTACAGGCATATCACCAGAAGAAAAGACAGCAGAACTGGAAACAGAAGTGTCTGTTGAAATTAATTCAGATGAAATGGAAATGTCTCCTAAAAAGACACCAGCATCTGATGAGAGTCAGACTGAGAAAATGACGGACATGGTGGACAGTGTTCAAGCTGTAATACAGCAGGAGTTAGACAAACAAGTGGAAGAGAGACAGCTACCACAAGGTAGTGTGGAGGTACCAGAAGTATCCACGGTAGACTCTCGGTCTTCAGTACCTGAGACCATAACTGTGATGTCAGAAATACAGGAGAACGAAAGTAAAGGAGATATTCGTATCCCTGTAGAACAACAACTGGAAGTAATAAAAGTGCAAAACAATGTAGAGAAAGGAGAAATCCATGAACAGTCAGAAACGCCACCTCTTCTAGGAGTAGAAACTACTTCTGCAAATGAAGGTGTTGCCCGTAGTTCACCAGTTGGAGACAAACCCATAAAATCACCAGCTGAGACTTACCCCTCACTTCCCCCATCAGTTAACATAAACAAGACAACCATGTCTTCCTCGCCCGACGTTTCGTTAGACTTGCATTCTGCACGAGATGTACAGCACAGCCAGCCCCCACCACGGCCTTCCGCTGCTGGAAGTGCCCTCCCAACGACTTACATAACAGTCACTCCAAAAATTGGCATGGGAAAGCCTGCCATCACCAAACGCAAGTTTTCTCCTGGAAGACCCAGATCAAGACAGGTAAGCACATGGAATATTTAATTTAATATTTATGAAGCATAGTTCACGTTTTCCGTATAATGCATTAAATTCCCTTGTTTTTTAGGACATAGTATGCATTTATTCTAAGTGAATGTGTGGTTCTTCCAGAAAGGCATTTCATATTGAATAATTGAGAGATCAGATATGGTAAAGGTTCTCTTGTGAGAATTAAAGTATCTTTTGGTTCATACATGGAACAAAATAAAAGAGGTGTTATTTTTTTAATGCATATGCTGCAAATGCAGATGTCTGTAACACTGGGCCTTTAAACTTTCAACTCTTTTCTATGTGCCTTTATCTTGGCTAGTACTTTCAAAGTGTGTTAACATTTCTGAAACTGGTTTTATAGAAAAACCTGGAACAACTCCTGGAACTCCTGGAACTGCCAGATAGTATCTTGACAATTTTAATGGTGTTGCAAATAATTTGATGGGTTTGTTAACATTAGAAAATACCATATAAGAACTGTCTGGTACAAATCATTGTGATTTGACTAGGATAAAGTTTGCTAAGGGAAAAGAATCCTCAGGTTTGTCACCTGCTGCAGCACTGAGGGTAGTGAGACACTGGAACAGGTTGCCCGGGAACGTCATGGATGCCCTCTGCTTGGAGGTGTTCAAGGCCAGATTGGATGAGGCCTTGAGCAACCTAGTTTAGTGGAAGGTGTCCCTGCTAGGGGAGTTGGAACTAGATCTTTAAGGTCCCATCCAATCCAAACCATTCTCTGGACCTATGAATCTTGCTCTCTAATAGAGTTGCGTGATTGTAGAGATAGTAGTTCATCAGTCAGCGGGATTTGGTTTGTGTTTGCAGAATTCTACACAAAAATTAGTGTTTCAGGTCTCTCCTCACAATGTATTTTTAGTCTGGGACTTCTAAGCTGATGATTTCATGCCTTTCTGAATCTAATGTTAAAAAACCTTTGTATGTGTTGCACAATTCTTTCCCATTTTATGTGCTACCTTAAGAGTTCAAAATTCCTGGTTCTCAAGAAAAGGTATGAGATAGTCTTCTGAAAAGGTTAAAAGTGTATAATAAAAGCAGCAAACATAATTATTTAAATTTGGAAGGTTTAAGAGTTTCTGTGGGGTTTTTTTTTTTATCCTCATATACAAACTTTTTGGGTTTTTTCTTAGTACTTTGTATTGTCTTCAAAATTATATTTATTTTCTCAACTTACCATGCAAGTGGAGGAGGGCTGACCTTTTTAGGTAGTCTAAAATGAACTCAGGTTTTCTGTAGGAGAAGTTTATTTGTCTTCTTTTGCCTTCCAGTAAGGGTTGTATTTATTTTCCTGTGTAATTTTCCCTTGCTCTTCATGGGAACCACCATCATGATACTGGTAATAAAATTAGTTAACCACCAGAGAACATACTGAGGAAAACTCAGGTTGTTCCCAACTGTAAATGCCTGTAGCAGAACAGCTACATATCATAAAGCAAAACAAAACAAAACACCTGTAAAAGTAGCAATTTGTATAATCTATGTACAACGGAGTGTAAACATTAGCCTCTTAATATGTGGTATGAGTAATGCTGATAAAACTGAGTCGAATTACAGTTTATAAATCAGATGTAACACAAAATCCTAGCTGTGGTGCTAAATCAATATAATCTGTTCAACAGTTTTCAAACTATGTTTTAAAATACAAGGTACTTAGCAATACTTAATGTAGATTTGGACAAGTTATTTGTGAAATTCATGATCTGTCTTGTAAAAGTGTCTTGGAAATCTGTGAGGGTGTCTTTTGATTTCAATTATCTTTATCTTGCACTTTAAACACCTATTAAGCTGGAACTTTTGTGAAGTGAATAGCAATTTTCTGGTAAGAAGAACTCATGCATACTTTGGTTTAGATCCCAGTACTCTTTCTTACTTTCCATTGATTATTCAGTTTTAGCACAGATTGGCACCTCATGGGAATCTGTAAAAAATTGTCTTGAATAAGGACTGAAGAAAAAAAACCCCAACCCTGTAGATACTTGATTAGTGAAAAATAGGCTCTGTTTTTATCACCTTCTACTAGTATTCTAAATTATCTTAAATAGCTGGTAGGGATTTGGGCTTGGGGATCATTTTCACAGTCAGTTGTTATTTTTGTTCATCTGATTTTCTGTGTTGGGCATGAAGGATACAAGTTTTGTACCTGCAGATAATGTGTATTATGCAAAAAAAAAAAAAAAAAGAGAAGCAGCTTGTTTATAATGGAAGATTTCTAAAAAGAGCTTCATTATTAGGATCTTACTTCTGTTTCCACTGAGATTAATTCTGAATTAATTAATTCTCAGAACTCAGTGTGGGTTTTTTTGCTACAGTTAGATTTTTCTAGGTAAATGGGTAAATGTTTTTGCTAAAACATTCAGGTTTTTAAAGAATTTTTCCAGATCAATAGTTGTGGTTAGGAACAGAAGCTTCTAAATAGATTTAATTGTCAAAGAACATTTTAATGTAGTTTACTCAATTTATGTCATCTTAAAAAGTGATTTTTTTTGTTTTGTTATTTGTTTGCTTGGGGTTTTTTTGTTTTGTTTTGGTTTGGTTTTGGTATTTGTTAATACTTCTTTTGGTTCCCAGGAGAAAAAAATGCTGCATATTTGTGCTAACAGCCCCTATGTATGATTTTCTCTATAAACAACTCATTGGGTATGATTTTGAAATGAATTCACAAATTGTCAAAAGAAAGAAGTCCTGTAGGTGTGCTCTGTGTTCTTCCTTCTGATCTTCTCTCTTGCCTACCTTCAGTGCTATCCAGACACTAATGTGTGCCAGGGTCTGGTTTGGTTTCCTGTTGCATGATAGTTCTTTGGGACAGGTTTGAAGGCAAGGTAGCAGATTTTCACCAGGTATAAAATCAAAGGATTAAGGCCTGTCATACTCTACAGACACTTCAAAATGGATGTTTTTTTCCCAGGGAGCCTTAGGGAGAGCAGGATATGGGGCAGATGCAGGCGGCTGAGAAAAGTGATGCTTTCTGCTGTTCCATCTTATTTTCCATGCCAGGTGTGGCCTCACCATTGAAGAGATATAAACTTAATTTAAAACATTTTAGCCTACCACAGTGTTTTGGTGATTGTCTGTCCAAAGAGGATCATTAATCCAAAACCTATCAAATGTGAGGAAAACAGTTCGGGAGGAAGAATTGCTTCTATGAAGTTAAGGAGATAGCAGTTCAGGAGCCATGTGTGGTTCTTCTCAAGGTGTCACTAAAGAGGGATTTTTGCCTTCTCAAATGCAGGTTGATTCTATGGGTCTGAGGTGAGATCTTGTGAACCTGTCTTAAGAAGGCAGTGAAATAAGAGAGAAAAGTTACACAAATAGAACTGGGTTATTTTTATTAATTAAAGAAAGTGTGGCTTCTGTACTTGGTCAAGCTAACATTGGCTCCACAGCTGCTGCACAAAGGAGCTGTCATTGCAGAACTAGTTGCTTGTCCAGAGCTGCACACTTTTAAAATAGATACTTCATAAAGAGTCTGATTACTCTGCAAACCCTGAAGACAAGCCAACATTAGCCAGTTTCCACAGATGGCAATATTCTTCACTTTCTCTTAGATGATTTAAGTATTTTAATATGTAGTTTACCTTGTTGGAATGTCCTGTTTCGGTTTAAAGAGTAATAATAATAATAAAAAATTCCATGGCAATTGGGTTATGGAACCTCATAGGAAGAAGAACAGAAAAAAAAAAATCTGGATCCTGAATGTATTGTGCCTCAATTTTATTAGACACATGCTTCAGTGGAGTCAGGGGATCCATGTGAAGGAATGGCTTCTGATTTGGAATTGCTTTCATTCAATTTTTACTGTATTGTTCTGGGCAGTAAGATGAATGATTATCCCTTTCTTCAAAATCTATTAATACAATTGTTAATAAAATATATTTGAATAATTATTTGGGTTTGCTATTGAATACAAAGTTATGCATAATCTGAAGTGATTTCCTGTGTTTGGATCCTAATAGTAATTTTTAATAGGATTTAGTGATGTGTCTGCAACACCACTATATCACTCTTCATCTGAAAGGACTAAAGCCTATCTCACAAAGTCTGAAGACAATACTCTGCTTTAAAAAGCATCCTGAGTCTGTTTCAGGGTGCACTATCAGTGTTATTGTTATCACTCCCCCTCTACCTGAGCATTTTGGCAGACATCACTACTTTCGTTGGAAGTAGCAAGAGAAAATCCATTTTACAAAAAGAAGGGGAGCTATGTATAAATCAGTATGTAGCTACCTTGCATTGCTAAGAATCGCTTTGGCTGCTACAAGCTTGCTCCGCTTTGGAGAATGTTTTTCTGTGTCAGCATAAGAAGTCCTGTCAGTAAGGTGCACTCCTAGTAACTGTGTTTGTTAGAGTAGCATATTATCTATACCTTCAACTACAGGTGAGCTTTAAATCTTTATCCCACCCAGTCAGAGGACCCTCTGTAGCTGCCAGGCTTAGCATCTCACTGACTTCCCATGGCTTTCAGTCCAGGGGCTGTCTCTTTGCTATTTCTGTTACCTTGCACTGTAGTGGAGCCAAATTAGATTTTGCGTACATCTGAAATGTAGATGCCAGCATGATGGAATTTTTACAGTGCTGTGCTCAGAGCTGTAATTGTACAGTGTCTTCTTCATGGAGTGTGCAGATTCTCTGCTCTTGCCTATAAACTGCAGTTATACCAGGGGCAGGACCTCTCTTAGATCTTTTCATATTTCTTTTTCTGAAGTAATAGTCTTAAAAGAAATTATTATGTAAGTTTATTAATGACTAATCTGCTCTATATTTAGTTTTAAATAAATCTTCACAGGGAAAACGGGGTGGGTTTTTTCTTTGGGGATAAGCTTGAAATGATACTGGGTATATTCTACGTATCTGAATTGGATAAATTTGAAATAGGTATTTTTGCTAGGGCACTGTGTGCTGGAAAGAATAGTATCAGGTCAGTAAATGGAGAACATTGCAATGTGTGGCATTGTAAGACTGATAAGAGTTGAGAATAGTCTGTAGAATAATATCAGATTCAAAATAATAACCTACTGGTTTTGTTACACCATAGGCATGATTCTAGAATACATTCCATGGGAAATACTGTGATTAGAGGTATTGAGTCCTCATCATGAAGTCATGTGGACAGCTTACCACCTATTTCTCAGTGTCTTAAGAGATATTCTAAAATGACACTAAAAATGCAAATCATGATGATGGGTCTGGATGGGTGTTCTTTCTTGGGTATTATGGCTTTTTGGCTGTCTTCAATTACATGGTACCACAAAGTATGTTGTTGTAGTGGCAGATGTTGGATAATGATCAAAAAAGGTCTTTTTTTTTATGAATATTGTTTTTCAAGGATTAGGTTTTGTTATGGTTAGGTTTTGTGGTGTGGTTTAGATTTTTGTTGTTGTTTTGCTTTGGTTTTTTTTCTTTTTATGATGGGAGCTATATCTTGAACAGATTAAATTTTGTTCACCTTAAAATTACATTAAATGTTAAATTGAAAATCCAGCTTTGTGCATTTGCAATTGCAGTAGATTTCATGAAGCATTAAGCAGCTAAACACAGTCAGTGGTAATTTAGTGAGATCTCCTGACCCTTGCTGACATTGGGTTTCCTTTTGTTATAATTTACTTGCAGCTGTGTTGTTCAATTTTGAGAACTCAAGAATATGATTGAGAATTGGAACTTCCTGTTTCTGTCACAGTACATAATTATTGCCGTGGTTGTGATATAAATGAACTGAATAGAACTTTCTCTTCAGTGTTGTGTGGCAATAGGCATTAATTAAAAGCCAAAATATAATTAATGCATCTCTTTGATGTAATTCATTTGTTCATAATATTGTGGAAGTGTGTGTTTTTAATTAAGCTTATCTGACCAAGAATTCAAATGTTTCTGATCTACAATAAAACTTGGATTAAATTTCTCATTTAATTCTTAACAGTATGGTTTATGAATCATATACAATTCATTTTGTTTTGGAAGACAATATTTCATATTCAGATTTAATATTCTTTTAGCTTTTTAATCTATTAAGTATACTTTGTCACTAGAGAAGTGTATCTTCTTAAAAGGAAAACAGTTTTCTACATCCCAAGTAACTGTAGGTAGATGACTTGCTGATTAAGTATTTTGAGCATATTTGAGATCTTGAATTCTGACCCTTAGCCAGCTTCCCTTATTGATGGAAAGCTTCTTCCTACAATACACAAATTTTCTTTGAGTTGCAGTATTGTAAGAACAGTTACTTAATGGGCATGTTGAATTTTTGAAATACAGGGAGACAGTAATTAAAATTCTATGAAAATTTTAACTGTGTTTTGCTAAATTGGAATGTTCTTTGATATTCAAAAGATGGCTAGCATAGTGAAGGTGGTTCTCCTATTGCCACAGACCTGCTGATATTATTGGTAACTGGTGTGACAGTGAAATCATGAGATTTCAAGAGAGGACTGATTAATAAACTACAGTGCTCTTGATACAACAAAATCAGACTTCAGACTTACACCTGCTGCAGGCTCAAGGAGTGAGATTCAGCCAACTGCAGGTATCTGCAGTGTTAAAGGTCTACTGTAGTCACCTGGAGGTTTTCATTAAGAGTCTCTGCAGAACTCTAGGGGCATGTAGGGTGAGATGAATCTGGTACTTTTTATCCCATATGGAGAGTTGCCCTCTACAAGCACCTGTTTCTCTTTGCTGACCATGCAGGGAGCCCAGAGTGGTTCAGCACAGGTACAGTGATGTGTATTTCAGTGAAGTCACCCCAGGAAGGTGTTTGGGTAGAAGTATTCAAACCTCTCTGTGCAAGTTTCTGACTTGGTGTGGTTGTGCCCATGATGTGCCATGAGTACTGTGTCCTTATGTCCTGGATGTGAACAGGGACTTTTGTCCATCTCTAGGTTTGCAGTTGCAGAAGGAATCTGCTCAGTGCTTTTTCCCTTGTAGAGGTTTTTGATATTTGTGATCTTCTGAGATGTCACCATGGTGACCATCTAACTGAACTCTAGCAAAAAATTGGGATAGCAAAATCTTACCATTTAAGCTGTTGAATCAAGCACACTAACTTTAACCCAAGTGCAAGTGAACAGTTGCTGGCACTACCAGTTCAGCTAGAGCATTTTTGGAAGCACCTTGGCAGAGGGGAGACAATGATGGACAGCTGAAAACACAAAAGTAGTCTTCCTGACACTAAAACAGTTTGTAGGTTGTGTGTATAATTATCACTTTGTGTAAATGTAGGTGGAAAGTTTTTAAGAGCTGTGTTGTCCATGTTCCCTTTCCTGTGTAGGTAGAGTGAAAGTCTGAGAAAACAAATTTCTATAGAATACCACCATATCCACACCGAGTTGTACTACTTGGATGATGTTGGCATTTTTTAAATGCAGGTTTTATATGTAAGGAGGCTTCTAGGTCGTTAAAAAACATTTTCTTTTGGATCTATTGTGTCAGTTTGAACTCTGATCTATCTGAGGAGCTGTAGGTTGCTGCCTACCCAGCTCTGCAAGCAGAAGGTGTCATATGAGCTTTTCCTCATCTGCTCAAGGGGGTAAGCAAGATGTTGGCTCATACTCACCTTCATCAGCAGATTGAGCTAACCTGAGTGTGCCTTACATGGATTAGGGCCATCTTGCCCATGATCCTTCTGGCCTGAAATCAGTTGAGGGGCAGCCCTATTTTCAGTCAGTGCAGCTGTTAGCGAAATACCTATTTACAGTCTGAGATGGATATGTGTTTTGATGAGTTGTTGGTTCCAGAGAAACTGTTTCCCACACATTCTTGATGAGGAATATTTCATTTCAGAACAAAATCCACATTTTGCAAAGCTATCTCATTTTTCTTATTATTGTATAGACCAGTATTGAAAGGCATGAATGTGTCTGGGCTTGCCCATGTGACCAGTTACGTGTGTGTGAATAGTTGGGACTATTAGTATGCATGAAGTTATTCCATATCATCCATGCAATTCTGCTTCTGAATGGCATTCTCCAGAAAGTAAACTTACACTTTTCATCTGTTTTCTTCTCATCTTGGTATTCATTATTTCTTACTCTCACAAACTCAGAATTAGGAAAATATATTATCCTTTAACTACTTGAATGTGTAAATTTAGAGTGAAGTTATTTATTATGGCTGTCTCCTGCAGTCTTTACTTGGGGTTTGATAAAGTCTTCCACAGATTTTAATGTGTATGAAGAACTTCAGATTTTTCTGTTGTTGTCCATCTTAGCATTTTCTTACTGTTTTGCCATATTTCTTGTGACTGAATTCTACAGCATCTCACTGTAACTGGAACTCAATAAATCAGGGCAATAATAATTAGTGAAAAAGAATTTGTAGGTACACCATACAGATATTTATTATTACATGTATATAATAATATACTAAGATTTGATACTACAATGTAATGTGAAACCACTGGGGTGAAAAAAAAAAAACTAGTAGTGGGGATTTATAATGCTTTGTTTGTGGCAAGCTTATAGGAAAGAGATACTTTGTTAATTACCATGACTATTTTTGTTTTCCTTTTTTTTTTTTCCAAAGGCATATATACATATTCCTTTTGTTTCTTCTCAATCTAGTTGTTGTCAGTAGTTTAGACTCAGAAGTTGACAAAGGCCATCTGTTCTTTCAAAATGTGATTTGAAGTCTAAAGGGGGATGTTATCTCAAACTACTGTCATCTTCATTTGATGCAATAACATTTAGGGATATCATTTGTATGATTGCTTTTTTTGGTTGTATACTATGCTTTGTTTATAAAACTCATTTTGTTGTACTGAACTATCAGTTGGAGGTTAATATTTTGTTTGGCCTGTGTTTCAATGAGAACCTAAAAATTTCCCACCTTCCTTTCACTCAGTGAACTAATTGACTACTTAACATAGAAATGCCTATGCCTGCATGTGCTTTGCTTTTCAGAATTTTGGTTTTGTTGCTTGCTTTTTTCTTTTTCTTTTTTCCCCTTCTTTATGTTGCCAAGTTTTATACATCTATTTTCTCACCTACCATATCCTAGGGGGCTTGGAGTACCAATAATACAGTCAGCCCACCTTCCTGGTCCCCAGACATTTCAGAAGGTCGGGACATTTTTAAATCCAGACAGCTTCCTGGCAGTGCCATTTGGAGCATCAAAGTGGTAAATAATTTGAATTTATTTTCATGTATCCGTTGCTATCTTTCTGCTGTAGAGACTAGTGATGAAATCCTGTATCTCACAACTGAATTAATCTTCCATTCTATTACTGTTTAAGGCCTTTAAAAATTATTGAAACTCTGGAGCTTTCAGGTTAAAAATTACATGCCTACCAGAGTTCACAGTATGATGGCATTGCCCTCATTTTCAAATGGCAAAGAATTACCAATTTTTTTTTTGTTGTGTTGAGTGCTTCACTTTTTGTCGTTGGCTTTATGTAGCTGTCAAAATAAATTACCTGAGACGGAAAATATCTTTAATACTGTCAGTAAGGTAAGCCAGGCACGCAAAGGAGCAGAGATCTGAAGGGTGGGTTGAATTTGTTACTGTGGAGAAATCTTGCAGACTGGATTCAAAGTGACATTGTTTTTAGCTTGGGGGGGAATAAATAACAAGTTTCCTACCTGATTAGATGGACCAAAGCTTGTATCCACAGTGACATTTACCATTAAAAACACCTGAAGAAACTAAGTGGAATTATTATTTTTAAATAAATGCAAAAAAAGCTAAATGATTAAATTCTGAGAAATAGCTGTAGCTTCCAAATTATTTATTTTCATCTTACTTTAACACTCATGCTAATTTTATTTTAATTTGACATTAGCTTAGCTTTGGCTGCTTCGAGCATTAATTTTCAACTTAATATTCAGCATTAACATTGATAGAAGTATGTGTTTTTTCCTGTTACTAGTTGTATCAAAATAACAATACTGATACCTGGTTTGAAGCAAAGTAAGAAACATGCCAAAGAGTTTACATGTTAAAAAAATCAGCTTGTATGTCCTCTGTGTGCATATTTATTAACTCCTTGTCTATGTAAAGACAACATTTTTTATTTCATTTTGATACATATAAATACTTTAGCCATCAGTAGCAGCCTTCCTTTCACTTCCTAAAATATCATTGTGTTACATTACCTCATTGTGTAAGAGTAAGTGAGTTTAATTTCTCTTTCTATTAATAGCTGGACATTAATAAAATTTTAACATTGGAATGTTTGGATTCTCCCTTTAATTATTACCATAAACTTCATCTTCTTTAAAACAGGAGTTGGCAAATTTGAAAAATACTGTTGGTAATATTGAGCCCAGTGTACTGCTTTCCATCCAGGGAACTCCTGTCTCCATCAGTTTGTGTCTGTTGGTGACACCATCCCCAAAGAGCTTTGTGGTTCTATTAACATTGTTTTACTGAGTTTTGCCTTAGTACTGAAAGTAGTTTCCAGCAAATGTTAGGATACAGGCATTGTATCTAATGGAGTCAGGCTGCATTAGAAGAGAAGATTATTCACAAACTGAATATGCAATAAATAATCTCATAGTTTATTTCAAAGCAGGAAAGGTGCTTATTCGAGTATAAACCATAATTATTGTCAGCTAGACAGATCAGAGCCTTCAAAATATTCTGTAAAGATACCTGGTATACCAGCCAGAACTTGGGGACATGGAGAAATATATTCTTTTTCTCTCTGGAAGTGATTAGGGAGGATTAGGGATCCTCTTTGTATTTAGTTCATTTTGAAATAAATAAATGAAACAAAAATAATAAAAAGTCCAAGTAAATCATAGCATTAATATTGGATTATTACTTTCAAAAATATGCTTGCTTTTCCATGGTTAATTGTAGTTGAACATACTGTGAATACTTCAGAGCAGAAAACACTGCAACTATGTGCCTGCATCTAAAATAAGGAAGGGTGAAAAGAAGCTGTTTAAAAAAAGTGTATATTTTGCAAGAAGAACGTCATGTTGTGAATAATGTTGATCTGAGTATAATTGATATAGTTAGTATAAAAAGGTCTCTCTGTATCTGCTGAATTAAGAGAGTTTCATAGACCCCTTTCCTGCTTCACTTTGGGAGCAGGATAGAGCCCTAATAAATTCCAGTTCTTGCTTGGTTCTTCATCCCATAAGAAAAGCATCTGTAATGGCAAGTAGTCAAGTGTCCAGATTCTGTTCAGAAGTCCCATGTCTCTCTGAGCTGACTGTTTTAAAGTGAAACAAAAATGAATCATAGAATAAAGGCTGTTTATTTTGGATACTTTGCAACTGTGGGGGAGAAAAATAAAAATAATCCAGATTCCCAGTTATTCCTGAGCAGAAAATAAACATTTCTGGTTTTGGCTGCTTTCTCACTGGTGATAGAGGTGATCATATTATGTCAAGTAAGTAGTTAAGTGTTTCACAATGATTTATGTAGTGACTTAATGACTATGACTTAGTGTGCTCATAATCACTTGAAATCATAGGGTGTTTTTTTACTTGTTTTTCCCTAAATGCATTGAATACCTGAATCCCATATAACTGAAGAACTTCAGGTTGCACTTAATTGTTATCTTACATTGAACAGGGCCGTGGATCAGGATTCCCAGGGAAGCGGAGGCCACGTGGTGCAGGTCTTTCAGGAAGAGGTGGCAGAGGTAGATCAAAACTGAAAAACGGAGTTGGGACTGTAGTCATTCCAGGGGTAAGAACGTTTATTTTTTGTGTTATACTGTAGTTTTGCAATGTAACACAATTTTGTTCAACTATAACTCTTGTATTAATACACTGTATAAACCAAATGAGCACTGAAAAGCAGAGGTGTTTGTTAAATCTGGCTATTAGTGTTTGTCATGAAGAACCAAAGCACTGTAGCTTAATGGATTTAGAGCAGTTTTATGCTACTGTTGCCACTTAAAGGCACATTTGTTGGAAATCTTAGAATACTCCTTTCATTTTCTTGGGTGAAGAACACACTGGATAAGGGCAGTGCTCACTGGAACAACAGAAAAGGGGAGAGTGAGGCTTGTGCATAAGAATATAACAGCAGCCCTAGCAGATCAGACCAGAGATTCTTCTGGAAGCAAAACTAAGTGCTGGGGCAAAAGTGCAGAAACAAGAGATGCCTACAGGAGACACTTCAGTTTGTGGCTTGGAGACTTGCTGAATGGGTGGTGGTATCTTTGACTTGGGCAGCCTGCATTGGAACTGTCTTTCATGAATATGTCTATTCACTTGTAAGAACTTCTGGAAATCATATTTTGACCTTTTTTTAGTTCTACAACTCATCAGCCAGGTGTTTTAAATTGCTGGCTTCACTGCCTGCTCAGTGCTCTTTTAGAAGAGGCAATTGTTTTTTAATTGATATTTTCCATACCACTCAGTTTCTGTATATCTTCATAATTTCTTCTCTTTTTCCTTCCACTCTTTCCTTGCTAGTCTGAAGACTCTCAGTATTTTGAGTTGTTCTTTGTAAGGGCACTATACCATGTTTTTATCATCCTTACCAGTTGTTTTGTCATGTTAATTATATTTTTTTCTTACTTTTGGACTTTCATCCTTGGAAACATTCAAGGTCAGATTTAATGGGGCTCTGGGCAGCCTCATCTAATTGAAGATGTCCCTGCTGATGGCAGTGGAGTTGGAATAGATGACGGTTAATGGTCCCTTCCAACCCAGAATGTTCTATGATTCTCTGTTACAAAGCATAAATTTATACTACAGAAGAAGCTGAGTTTTATAGAACACATTCTTAACATTTTTTGTACATGAACAGAGGACTCTGAGTTGGGTACATTGCTATAAATACAAAGTGGACATCCTTCTCCACAATTTCCTATAGAAATTATTCCTCAAGTAAATGGCAGCTTCAGAGTTCTAGAGGGGAGACACGGCTGTCTTGTGCTGGAGTAGATGAAGGCAGCAATACCAGGAGAGCAGCCTCGGGCCAGATAAATGTTTGAAATGGCAGTATTTTCAGCCCCTTTTCACTAACTGATTTTTACTCAGCATGGGATCATGACCTGTGAACAGCTATACAAATCTGGAAATATCTGGGTACGTCTTGGGAACGGGTAAGAAGGTGGCTGCAGGTTAACTCAAGCTGTATCACAGCTGACATTAAGCAAGCATCAAAACAGCAGTGCTTCAGTCCTTCAAATTTTGTTGTTTTTATTTTTTTGTGTGTGTGTTCAAGCAATTCCAAGAGTGTTGTGGAACCTATGGAAATAAATGCAAGGAGAAAAACTCTCCCTGAAGATATCAAGAGGTGTTTTGGGTGGTTTTTGGTTAATTAGGTAGTTACAGCTGCAGTGCTTTCAACCGCACAGTAATTAAAACAGATTAACAATATATCTCCTTTTTAGCTGCATCTCAGTAAATGCTGATTTTCAGCAACAGTGCATCAGAAGGATTCCTGTAGCTGTTGTAACAATATTTACATTTATCTCCAGAGTAATGTTTGGATTTGTCAAATATTTAAATTATCATTTAAACAAAACTGCCTCTGTAAGACTTAAACTGTGTTTAAAATAATACACATTTATAAAATTAGAACAGCTGGTTAAACAAAGTTATATTTCTTTAGCATGCATTTGTTCTTTTATATAGAGCTTCTATGGCTTCTACTGGTTCAGAGGGCAAATAGGACTGTGAATTTAAATTCTTGGATATCAAATTCTGCATAGCAAGACTTGCATGAAAGTCAGGACCCAGATGAAGTCTTTTTTTTCTTATTTTTCTTCCTGAGCAGCTCTATGTACATGGATAAGCTGAATTAATAAGGGACAGGTCAGAGTAACAATGTCTTGATCAAAAGGAGAGAGACTGTCTGCAGTAAGAGCTTATGGATTGAGATAAAAACAGCTGTTTCAAGTTCAGTGCAAGTTTTTATGGGCAAGATAGATAAACCTCATAAAGAAACTGCTTATGGAGAGTATCTTGACTCTTGTAACTTTAGAACTCTTACTTATTCCTCTAACACACCTGGAACATTATCTAAACCACATTGTGGGCAAAATAGGATAAATGAAATTTTTGCAATTGCTCTCTGAATTAATACTCAAAAGCATGTCACTGCAATTATTTTTTCAGTAAGAACTTCAATGTTTGTATGTGGGGAGCAGAGCAGACTGGTCACACTATGACACTTTCTGCTTACTGATTTTAGACTACTCTTTCCTTCCATTTCCATTTTAAAGTGCAATGAAGCAATGTGTGAAGGTGAACAAAGAGGAAGAGAATGTCTGTAAAACTGAAGTAGTGATGGTGCTTGTACTTATGTGAAAATGTGAATTAATATAGTAATTTTGGATGAAGATAGCTTTTTATGAAAGTTCACAGTATATGAATAAGCATTTGCAAAGTTTGTATTCTCTGTTACTGTTAAAAAATGAATGTATTTAGAGAACAAGTTTCATCTTGTCTCATGTCTTAGAAAATGTGATGTGCTTGCTGTTTATGTTCTATGTTTTTTTTTAATAGGTCACAACTATGGATATTTCCTCTAACAAAGATGAGGAAGAGAACTCGATGCATAATACAGTTGTCCTCTTCTCCAATAGTGACAAGTTCACTCTCCATCAGGTTAGGATAATGGTTACTGAGTTTTCATTTTCTTTCTATGCTTTTAATTAATAAAAAAGTAAATGAATGGCCTTGTTATGAGCTAAGTTATACAGGAAGCTAGTTGGGCTTTACAGTTATGCATTTTCAGAGCTTAGTGTCTGGCATGTATTGAAAATCTGCTGCTCTTTATCATTTCAGGATATGTGTGTAGTTTGTGGGAGTTTTGGCCAAGGTGCTGAGGGCAGGTTGCTTGCCTGTTCTCAATGTGGTCAGTGTTACCATCCATACTGTGTCAGTATTAAGGTGAGTGCTTGTATTGCATAAAAAAAGTACTCGATTACACTGTTTTGATATTGTACTTTAACAGCACTATGCTGCATTTGGGTTTGTGGTAATTAGGGGAGTCATTAACTTGTTAGATATTCATCAGCTAATGTGACCATTATTTGCATGTGCCTTGTGAAAGACTTTAATTAAATGTCATTTTATAGTATGCATTGCCTCAAGAGAAATTAACCTTTTTGTAAATTTGCAACCATAAATAGCTCTGATTATCCAGCAGTTGGTTAAAATAACAGTTTGAGATATAAGCTTAAAGCCTAAATAAAAGCAGAATTAAAAACTAAGAAAAAAATGTTCTGCATCTTCATTTACTAGGGGCATAAGGTTTAGCTGATTCAATTTATCTGTTGGCTGTCAGAATTGACAGCAGTTGGAGTGGTTAATTAATACATTTTACATTCATTAGTTTAGGAGAAAATGTGTGAAAATTAAATTTGAACGGTATGAGATGACTTAGTATATAATAAGCTATTTAATGCAACATATATACTGTACATTCTTTATTGTTTATTATGTAAGTGCATCTGTATAGAAGTAGGATTTTTTAAAACATGTCAACAAATTTTATTTTAAATGCACCTAACAAAATGCCATATGCGTCATTTCATGCAACTCTAATTTGGCTTTGTATTTATATTCTGGTCTTACGTTATATATTAACTACAATAAATTAGTTGTTTGCTTCAGATGACTCAAACCTCATCACAGGTTAGGAAAGTTAGAGGATTTGTAGTGACCTGAATCCTGGCTTCAGTGCATAACTGAAAAAAAAAAGCAGCTGTGTCCTTCATCCCTACAGGACCAGCTCCTCCTGCAAGGAGCAAACTGTCCTCCGTGTAGATCCAGTGCAGTATATATTCTTGCATGTGATAGTTTGCCCAAAGGAATTATGTTCTGGATTAGTATCAAATGTCAGTAATTACAGTTTCTTTCTATGTAATCCATTCCCATTTATTGAGGCTTCAGAAAAATCTAATTGATAAACAGCCACTTGTGATGTAGATAGTGTGCACAGAAGAGCATCCTGTGCTCCACTAGCCAGACCTTAATTTATACAAGGATCACACTTCATAGAGCAGTTTTCAAATAATTTTCACCTTGCCATTTGCAGATTACTAAAGTGGTGCTTAGCAAAGGTTGGAGGTGTCTGGAGTGCACAGTGTGTGAAGCCTGTGGGAAAGCAACAGATCCAGGAAGGCTGCTTCTGTGTGATGACTGCGACATCAGCTACCACACCTACTGCTTGGATCCACCCCTGCAGACAGTTCCAAAGGGAGGCTGGAAGTGCAAATGGTGTGTTTGGTTCTGGGGTCAGAGATACTGACTCGTTTATTTTTGACACTTTGAATTTGCAATGTCGATTGAACTGTAGTAAACTTTCAATTGTATCTAAGTTAGGTGTATTAAAACAAACAAAATACTTTTGAATGGCTTCATTCAGTTAGTAGTTTAACAGGGAAACTGTTATCTCCTTTTAATACTGTTTCTTCATGCCAAAACCCATGTAAGTAGAGGTGGACACAAATCTTGTTTTGGAACTCTTGGCCAAAAAACATTCCATTTGCATTCATTGGAATATTCATTCCAACATTCAGTTGGAAAAATTAATGAGTGCTTCACCAAATCCTTCTCAAAATAAACCCCTCTGAAAAACATTTGCTTTATTTGGGTGAAATAGTAACCGAATAGATCTCTTACATGGTTAAGTCTCCATATCTCAAAGTGAATGTCAACTGGAAGCATGAACTTCTTTGACCTGTTGACTCCTGTGACCATGTGCCTGTTTTTGTAGATTGAACGGAGTTCTTTCTTAGGGACTTTTCTTTAAAAAGTATAAAAACATTGCCAATGTTCAAAATCTAAATAATGCCATTTTCATTCAATTAAAATATTATTGACCTGAAATGAGTTCCACACATGCTTTTAGTGATGTAAAACTTAATTACTCACCTGGTTCTAGGTAGGCGAGGTTTAAAGCCACAAAATAATCCTCCTGTGAACTGAGAGTAATACATCATTTTGTCCGTTCTGCAGGTGTGTTTGGTGCAGACACTGTGGAGCAACTTCTCCAGGCTTAAGATGTGAATGGCAAAATAATTACACACAGTGTGCTCCCTGTGCAAGTTTGTCTACCTGTCCGATCTGCTATCGCACTTACAGGGATGAAGAGCTGATCATTCAGTGTAGACAATGTGATCGGTAAGGATTGCTAAGATTTTACAGGTTTTTCCCGTTTAAGGCTTATTTTAATTAATTTTTTTTCCCTAATGTAAAAGCATAAAGATGAAGGGAATGGTCTTGTGGTAAAGAGCACTGGTTTGAGTCTCAGAAGTCTCTTAGTAGTTGATTCTTAGTTGTACCACAGACTTAACTATATGACTCTGGGCAAATTAATTATTCACTCTGTGCCTCATTTTCCCCCTCTTGTAACAACAACAACAAAAAAGTGTCTAATTTACCTTCAAGTCTATTGTCATGAGGCTAAATCTAGGTTACATTGTATCGAGTAAGTAGTTTAAATGATTGCAATATAGGAAGAAAATTATAATACAGAATATATTTGCTTCCAGAACATTGTTTTATAGAGTAGTTCCTCCCTGTGAAGGGAAATAGGTAATCTGATATTGCATATACAGTGCTTAACACACACAACCATAGGGGAATGCTGTATATGGAGAACCTGATTCATCATTTCTCACTAAAAGAATTTAAACAAGTATTTCACATTTACTTGGACCATATACTGATATTTGGGTCTCCTAAAACACCACATATTTCCTTTAAATTGTATTTTTTCCCCCACTTAATTTCTAGATGGATGCATGCAATCTGTCAGAACTTAAACACAGAGGAGGAAGTGGAAAACATAGCTGATATGGGTTTTGACTGTACCATTTGTAGGCCATACATACCACCAACAAACGGTAAGGAGACGATGGAAACCAACGGCAGGATTGCACACTGCAATGAATAGGCTTGGGAATGTGTTATGTTTTTTTTTTTCCTCTGGTGGAAATTTGGCTCGTGATAGAATTAAGATTTTTTTCATGTTTATTTTAAAGGCCTTCTGGAAGTGCCCTTGGCTCTTTCGCATCCTCTAGTGACTGGCCGCAAGGCCAAAGAAAACCTAGCAGAAAAGCTATATTTGTTGAAGATAATTTGGGTAAATGACTAAAAGCATTTGGTATTGAAAGGTTTCAAAAACATCTTGCTTTGTCAGTTGGAAGGAAGAAAGCCCACTTCTCTGAAGTTACTAGCTATAGAAGAATCTGAAAATCAATTCTAAGCAGAAAAACTTCCTATATTTTGAGGCTGAAGCAGCAGTAGCTGTAACATCAGTCTCTTCAAGCATTTCTTCCCTCCTCCCTCATGTTTTATTAATGTTGCTCTGTCAGCTCTCCTAGTATATTAAGACTGGTGGTTCCCTTCCTAGCTGCAGTCTTTAAAAGAGTTCACATGCTTTGCTAGTTGGAAGTTGCCATTTTTTTGTTAGTGAAAATGTATAGTTCTTTCTCATGAACTTTGCCAACTTCCTTGTTAGTCTGTATTGCAGTTCTATAGCAGAGGTACTTCAGGAGCTGAGGTTGCTGCTGTTGAGTTTTTATCTTTAAGCAGAACTACAGCATGGGTTCTGTGGGATGGTGCTGGTTCATGTTCTTGGGAGTGGCCTATGATGTGATTCACAGTCTTGCTGCAAGTGTTTTATCTCAGGTCTGTTGTATCTGCATGTCAGCTCAGGGAAGTTTCTGCTTTAGTCTGGTACTTTGAGGCCTATATCTGTTTTGAGCATAGTAGCACGTTAATGTGTTCACATTAACCCTTTATTGGGGTATCATTATGGTATGGTAGGAGAAAGGTATAAAAGCTAAGTGAATGTTTCAAGAAATACTCATATTCACCAAGATATGTCAGTAAGATCGGCTTTCCTGATCAAAATAGAAGATACCATGAGGCATGTCCTCAAGAGGTCCACCAAGAAAAGTTCAACAGAGCATCTGATGTCCCTTTGCACTGGAATGTCCTCATGACAGCGTGGCAGTAATTATAACTTACTGACGTGAGCTTGGAGGTTTATGTGCTCCCTTGTCAACTACACGTGGTTGTGGAACGCTTCCAAGTATTCCACTTTTATCACTATTAGAAGAATGACTTATGTATTTCTGCAAGTCACTTCATTTTTTAAGTGTTTTCACAAATTAAAAAAAAAGGAGAAAAAAAGGTTTTGTAAGTGGGTAAAGAAACCAAGAAACTTGGCAGATGTAGCACAGATTTTTGTTTATTTTGATAATAAGTTTTGGGCAATTAAAACGAAAAGGTGCAAGTGAGAAATACTCTTGTCTTCCTTTCTCTTTTGAGCTGGCAGAACTATCTTTTAGAGATAATTAAAGACCATAATATGTGAGATGGAACAACCTGACAAGATGGTATCAGAGATGTTTCACTTCCAGGCATAAGATGGTCCCTGAGTTAGTCCTTCATTCACACCTTCATGAAGTTGTGTTGTTTATGTTTTATTTTGAGGAATGGGAAGCAGTCCTGCAGGAATAATGCATTAGGAATTTCCCAAGCTTTCTTTGCAGGTTTTTGCACTTTTTTTTTTTTTTTTTTTTAAATAAGACACGTTTCCCCACACACTCTTTCATGTTTTGACTCAGTATATATAATAACCCTTTAACACATGTACATTTGCACAGTTGCATGTCTGAGTATGTCATCTGATGCATGTTCATATAAATACTTGCATGTACTTTCATATGAAGTGTTTTGGTCTCATTAATTCTTCTAAAACCACTTTGAAAGTTTCCTATAATGTTTTGTTCCAAGATGAGAACAGTAAGCAATTGACAAACTTAGGGAAGCAAATATTAGTTAACAGTAGAAGGCTTCTTAAAATGTACCATTCTGTGCATTTCTTAGTGGGATGGTTCTTGCTTTATTTCATTTGATGTACCATAGAGTGTGTTAATGTATTGCCATACTATCAGAAGCTTTTAAACTACTTTCTTTATAGAGAAGAGCTTCTCAAACTAGTAAATTAACAGTACATTGCAGGTTTACTGTTGATGAAGAGTAAATACTTTTAGCCTGTTGATATTAAGAAAGAGCTTCAAATTTTCTCACTCCAGAAAATGGAAAATTTTTAGTTTGTAATAGCTTTTCCCTATCACACCTTAAGAATAGCAGATGCATAGCTGGTGGTCTTACAAAGTCATCTTCTTCAGAACACAGAAATAAAAGATAGTTTTTTCTTCTTGAACATAATACAATATACATAAATACCAAAAGCCAGTTAGTGGTGAGATTTATTCTGAAGTAGCATATCATAAACCTTCATTACTAGATTCTTCAGAAATAATCATCTCTGATCAGTGTTCCATGAGGTTTCCTTTTAGTATGGTCTCAAGTTATAACATGTGTCCCCCAGAAACATGTGCCTTGTAGAAACTTTTTTTCTAATTTAGATTGAATATTCACGTGATTGGGTACTAGCAGCTACTCTAGGTAGCAGAAGCTTTTCCTCTGCCCTGTAATTCCTGCACATCCAGGAAGGGTGTGTGCATCTCTTACCTACATTTACTCCTAGACAAGCCATTCTCCACCATCTACATGGCATTCTGCCTTTCTAGTGTTTTTCCTTTTTATGTCATATGCCCCATCTACAAATTTCATCCTTTCCTCCCTTACTCCCATCCTCTCTCCAACCACACACTCCAGTGTCCTTCTCTTTTGGTGCTGTTTTTCTTTCTCTGCAGAAGGCAAAGGGTTTGGCTCTGTCTGGTTTTCTTTAGCTAGTTTCAATAGATCTGGTAACAGTTGGGTAGCTGCCTGTGCATGTGTTCCTCCTCTGGCTCAAGGAAGCATGCCCAGAAAGGCAGCGAGGGGTTCCTATCACTTAGAGATTCAGAGGTGCTCAATACTGCCAGTGATACACTTGTTATGTCTGGGAGCCTCTGTTGTAAAATTTTCATTAAATGAAATTTTTCTCCATTCTGAAATGTAATTCTGTATACTTTACCAATACAGGATACAAAAGCATCATAATAATATATGTTAAAAAAATAACTGTTGAGTTTGCAAGGAAACACAGTTATGCAAGCATCCAATAGTGCTGTTAGTGTTGTATTCCTCCATCAACTGTTTTGCCTGATTTAATTCCTTCCTAGAATTCTTCTTTTCTGTTGAAGGCCTCTTTCTTTTTGAAACTGAATCTAATCATATTGTAGTCTGCACAATTACTTCTTTTCAGCTGAAGCTACTAAATGCTGTACAATATTCAGTATGTTTAAACCCTTTTGCAAATAAACATAGTAATTTTGGTTAAACTTCAGCAAAGTGCTGCAGAAAGTACTTTTTTGTTCAGATTTTAACTTTTTTGCCTTGAACAGCCTTTCTCTAACAGCACAGTGTTTCTCTGTTACCTATTTTATTGATTTTAATCATTAGTCTTCACTCTAATTAGCTCATTTTCTGGAAGTCTGTTTGATACTGTCTTCAAACACTGTGCAGCTTTTGTGAGTTTGTCTCTGAAGGCCTCACCTCTGTTATATTTGACTATTTCAACTCTATTCAGACTCCAAAGCTAAAACTGTTCACAATCTGACCCCAACCAGAAGGTGGGTCCCTGTTGTTTGAATTTTAAATGAGGATTTCAAATTCCCATTCACAGGTGTCTTTCTGAATTTTTTGTTTATCTTGGATCCCAATTCAGTAGTTGTTTTCTCTGCCTTTAAACATCTTGTAGATTACAAGCAATTAAATGAACAGACATAGTCTTGTTCCACTTAGAGTATTTCTTACAATCTGCCTTTTTTCTGTTTCAGTTCAGTGCTTTTGAGTTTCTTCCATCCTGCAGCTTGTCCATATTTCCTTTTAACTCAGTGACTTTCAAAATCTCATTTTAAATTTGTTTTCTTCTTTGTCTTTTTCCTTACACTCCTGTGTATGAGTTTTTCAGTCATTCTCATGGGCTGCTTTCATTTATTGACTATGTGGAACATAGGGGTTTTTGTAGGTTATGTCCTATGCTTTAGCTACACCTTTCATTAAACTTTTGAAGGTCTGCATTTTTGAAGACCAACTTTCACGTAGGTTTTTTTGTGGTTTTTTTTTTTTTAATATTCCTAGAAAACATCCTCTAGATTTTATATTCATTACTTTATTTAGCAAAGAATTTATATCTTACTTGGAAGCCTTTGTGCTTTTCCTAGTCTTGCCCCTGGCTCCCATATTGTGTATGAGATGGTCAGCAGCAGCACAGTGCAGTGCTGTGACATGACTGAGAAGCACTGAACCTCCTGCAGGTGCTTTACCTCAGTGGTCTCATCTTGTGTGGTAGATGCAAACTACATATTCCAGATGTTTGTCTTGAATTCATCGTGGATAAGTTTTCTAGGTAAAAAAAGAAAAAAGTGTGGATGAACTTGCCCATATGGTAGTACTAACTGTGGCAAACTAACAGGTTTTCTGATTCTAGTTCTCAGTGTTTGTGAGATAGAAGGTTCTAATTTTCACTTCACTTACTCTGTCTACATAATCTCTGTAAAGTCACTACTAATATTAGGAGTCTAGTCTGCACATCACAGGTCAGTGAAACATGATTACAGTTATTGTAATTAAGGCAGATGGGAAGAGCATTTCTCCTCCCCAACAGTAGCCTAGTGTTGTAGGACATTTTGGTCATCATTTGTTCAGTCACACTGTTCCAGTGCTTCCCTGAAGCACACAAGCTGTAGTTTTTAAACTGAGTTTCTGCTGTTCCATTTTATGGATATTCTTACCTTCAGTAAGAATTACCCTATATAACTACAACAAGTTGTGTATCATCTGTTCTCAGATATAGCAGATTTCTCATATATGCTGTATAAGAGACCTGACAGCATAGACACAACCAGAGTCTTGTGTGTGAAGCTGTTGAAGTGACCCTGTCCCTCCTTGGGGAAATACAATAGTGGTCATTACCCACAGGGCTTCAGAAAGCCCTCCCATTTCTTGTGCTTAGGTCAGCAAAACCTGGACCTCATGACTACTATGGAGGTCATCTTCCAACCCAGTAGATCCAGTGTATTCGTTTGCCTTTGGTCCAGTAGAAGATCATTAGCCATCAAGTTCAGTGCCTTTCCAATGCCATTCTTGGCTCTAAGAAGTTGGAGCAATTCAGCTTGTATCAGGCTTGTTTTGTAGTCACACCTTCTGTGACTCTGAAAAGCACTTTTATTTTAAGGAGCTAGCAAATGTTGCCAACAGTATAAATCAGGGAGTTTAATGAAACTGTTTGAAGGAGAATTAACTGATAGTTTCCATTTAAACCAAGTCACCATTTTTAAAAGTTGAAATGATTTTCCTTATATTTTTCAGTGCCTTCTTTGGACTGTTGTGATTCATCAGTTGGAGCTCAGATTATTTCAAAATCAAAAGAACTAGGTAAAGAATGTAAATGCTTAATCTTTGATCATTTAGTGTATTTTAAGGGTATATTTTTACATGAGACAAAAATTCCTTTTTCTACAATTTTATAACACCCAACATTAACTATCCTTCAGTTATCACAGCATGCCTTTTTTTTCTTTCTTCCATTCTCTTTTCTTCCTTCTCTTTTGCCTGCCATACCTGCACTATAATAATTATTTTAAATTATGCTTTGATCCTGCAGACTTAGTTGCTTGCCTTAATATCAGCAGTGATAACATAGTACATCTGAGTCCAACATGGTCACAAATGTTTACAGGCTTGAGCTGCAGGAGGACAAAACTTTTCTGTATTCGTCTGGTTCATAGTCTTGACAAGCCTATTCACAAGTCACTTTTTATGATAGTACTTAAGAGTTTCCATCATGTTAGGATGGCTTCCATCATGTCAGAATTTTTTTCCATTTGATACTGCACAAATGTGGTTCTGAGAGAGGATTCTCCTCTGAAATCTTCAGTGTGAAAAAGAGTATGCATTTTTTAAAAGCAAACATTGGGTTTTAGTTCAACATAAGGAGACAGTTATCTGGGAAGAAATCAGAACCAGCTGTGTTTCAAGGTGTGAAATGTTACATAAGAAAATACATTTGGTTAAAGGGAACTAATGTTCTGATGGTTTTGTGTTTTCAAAAGCTGTGTTGTCAAATCAGTATTTAATTGGCTCCAATAAGGAGAAGCATCATTACAGCCTCTTTATAATTTGCCAATTTCCTGCAAGTTCACAGACCTTCACTTGCAGGGCCTCAGCACAGCTGACAGCATCTTTCTGTGTGGTGAATTAAGGAATGTTAGAGTTTGTTTGGTAGACTCAGTTGTCATGTAAGAGCTTGAGGAGGAAGCAGTCTTGTATGTCTTGGGAGACATGAGTTGTACACACAATTTTCAGTTTGATCTTGAGCAGCTCACTTGATACAGCTTGGGTTTTGTCTGCCTATAAAATAGGGCTAACAACTCACTGGAGTTACCAAGAGTCTGGGAGGCTTAAGGTCGTTGATAAGATGAAGGTACAGTGCTGGAGGCTGGATGAGGACCTTGGCTGATAAGCAACAGGGATTCAATGCAAGACTTGCACAGCAATATGGGTGTGCCAGGGGTACAGAAGTACCCTGCAAGGCACTGGTATCCATAGTCGAGTCTTCCTTTTGTAATGAACCCTTGATGGGTTTGAGGTTTGATTCCTGGATTGTTGTTGGATTTGACAGCAAACTCTACAGTCACAGCTTTATGATGTAATGTTTTAGAGAGTATCAGATGTCTCTGGTTTATTTATACCGATGTCCTCACTCGAATTACCTCCATACACACAGATTATTAACTCTTAAGAGTGCTGTTCCTAAAAATCTAAGCCTTGTAAATTAAAGAGTTTTATATTACTGTTATGATTCATTTAACTTTTATAGACCCACCGAAGACATACACCCAGGATGGAGTCTGCTTGACAGAATCCGGCATGTCTCAGTTACAGAGCCTAACTGTTACAGTACCAAGAAGAAAACGGACGAAACCAAAGCTTAAACTGAAGATTATAAATCAGAACAGTGTGGCTGTGCTACAGACACCCCCAGATGCCCAGTCAGAACACTCAAGAGATGGGGAGATGGATGACAGTAGAGGTAGCAGTCTTCTTTTGGCATGTCTTGTATTTTGGAGCATGACAGTACACGTGTGTACTGGAAATATCCCTGGGAATTTTTATTATACTGATACATGTTCTGCACAGAAGACCTCATGGAGATTACTTGAACAATTGTCCATTTCAGGGATTTCTTCTGTTGTCATGCTTATGGGTCATCCGTCCTGTAGGAAACTCACCTTTGTAAGGCTAACAACACTGGAAATATGAGTTGCCTTTTTGTCTAATCCTTCGGTTGCATGTGGGAAATACTGTGTGCTCCCTGAGTACAAGTGGGTTTTGAGGTTCTGAAATTTAGAGTAAACACTGTATGAAAGTTGGCTTAGCAAAGCAATGTTTAGATCACTGTAAAGCTGGTATTTGCAACAAAGGCAAAGTGGAGTAAAAACCTTTTGCTGAGAGTGTTTACTTCTATTGAAAGAAATAAGGTGGACTGACCTGAGAGTCTGTGGAAAAAAAATTATTTCATTGTGTTTCCATAAACAAAACCGACATTTTGTTTGTCCTCGTCTCCAATGGAGAATTTAAGACAGAGTTTGAGTTTGGAAGTGAATTCTAGGTGTTGCTGTAGTTCAAGTAGATGGTGCTGTATGTAGAGTCCTACTAAATGGTTTCAGATTCCAGGCTATAATATGGAGGGAGGGGGGGAAGATTTAGCAGTGTTTTTGTGGCCTCCAAGGCTGGTGAGATAGGAAGGGGTCTGAGCAAACACTTGCCTACCCAAACACATCTCTGTGTACAGAGATGACATTTCAGTTAATGGTAGAAGCCCTTTGAAAGGCTTTTTCCACCGTAAGTCTAGACTTGGAGCAAAGATTCACATGTCCCAGGACCACCAGTACTCATCTGCTTCCTTCACAGCTGAGCAAGAACAGAGAGAGGAAACTGAGGGTGGGAAAAGAGAGTAGGAAAAGCATGTAGGAGCAGCCAGCCCTCACTCTTCAAATCCCCACTCTTCAACACTCAGAACACAGCCAGCGTGGTGCAATACCATTCTCCTGTCCTCTTTGCCATGGTCTGGCTGTACATCCTGATAAGTGTGTTGGTAGAATCAGTGTTAATCCATGGTCTGGGCAAAGGCTTACTTAAATGGCAGGTGTGAAAGTCATTACATTAGACATGCAGGTGTTTGTTATGTGAGGAACAGAGGCACCCCACCTTACCACAATCTAAAGTGTTTTCTGTTTATGCAACATTGCCTCTTTGTTAATCAGATGAAATGTCACATGAAGCTTTTTTTAGATACAGAGAGTGTACTTGAGATAACTGGGTAGTTTAACCATCAGTGCAGTTTCAGTGTTAACTTGTTGATAAAAGTGTTATTCCCCTCGTTTGATTAGCACAATCTTACCTTACCATCTGCTGTGGACTAGAATTGTATGGGGTTTATGATAGCTTTCCTTTATTTGTTTATAACCCTTAAAACAGTTAACTAGTTGGTTTTCTTTCATTCAGTGTTCACATAGTTTGGTATATTACCCTAGCATTACAGTGACTCTTAAATTCCATCTCATACTTTTATGTAGTCCATCAGGTGGGTTGTTGAAAGCAAAAAAAAAGCTTTTGATTTTGGTTTGAAGGTATCAAGACAGAATTAACCACTTCTGTTGTTCTTTTTGAATGGTTAATCATCCTCACTCTTACAAATGCGTGCCTGTTTTCTATGTAACTTTTCTAACTTCTGGTCTGCTTGTGGGCTTTTAGAGGTATCCCTTTTCAGTTAGATAAGAAGATACATAAACATAATAGCAGACTATGAAAGGGAGAACCAAAGCTTCCACATACTTTTCTTTTCAGTTCTGATCACCTCTCATTGCCTTTTTGAGAGTTAGGGCACGTTCATTCCTGTGACAGTAACAGCACAGCATATACATGGTGGATTGGCTGTATTTCCTGAAAGCTCTAAATCTGCTCTGTAGAGTGGGTCAGTGCCTGTTCTCTGAATGTCTGAAATTTTTTTTTGAGCATCAAGATGAATAAAGCTGTGCCACGGCTTTGATTGGAGCAACAGAGTGTAGTAATTCCAGGCAAATAGGAATAAGCCTTACTTCAACCATGAAATTCCAGGTGGAGAAAACTGAGCTTGTGGAAATTTTGTTGTCATCTCATCTATAGCCTTTCATCAGGTTCAGCATTTCATCAGGCTTGGCATTTTTTCTGATGTTCTGCGTTTAAAGTCCACTTGAAAGCTCAGCTTGCTTTGAGAGCTTCAGCTTAAGTAGACTTGGTCTGGCTCTTCTGCTGCTACTTGTAGCGTTGTGCTTTGTGAGTAAATGGGAAGGACCACTGTGGGTCCACATTTGGCATACTGCTTTGTGTAGCAGGACACGTTAGCACTCAGGGAAGCTTCTCTTCTGCCAGAAGTGGACACATTGCAAAGAGGGCTCCCTCATATTCTTAAGGAGAGGAGGGAATTTACTCTGGTGGTAAGGGAAAACTCCTTTTGCTGTAGAACTCAGAAAAGACTTCATCGGTGGGAAAGTCTTGTGTGTGACCCAGCCTCTGGAAGAGCAAGGGTTGCAGTTCTACCACAACAAAAATGGTATGAAAGAGTCCAGCTCTAACAGTATTTCTTCCTCTTACAACTATGTAGTTTCAGACCATATATAATTACACACCTAAATTCAAAGCAGAGAACTGGAATTCCAATTTCTTTTCATAGGAAAGAGTATATTTAACAATTCAAAAACTTTACAATAAAATGAAGATAGATGGTTGTTACTGTTTTGACATTTTGGGGGTCTCAGAAACAGAATTAACTCCATCTCTCTTCAACACCAAAGACTTCTTGATGCCATTGTACTTGTCATCTGTTTCTACCCTGCTTACCCACAGAATATAAACTCTAACTCAAAATTATAGTCTTCATCTTTAAGGCTGAGTAATTCCTTTGGGCTGAATTTTCTATTGTATGAGTCAAATTCCTTTTCATAGGTAAGTCTGCTTTCACTCATTCACACAGCTTCAAGAACCCTCTAAGCTAAGAGTCATTAAACATTACCTTCTAAGTCCAGGTTGTAGTTTTTCAGTTTTCTCAATGGAAAAAAACAAAACAAAACAAAACAACAAAGCTGCACCAAACAAAGCTTGGGAGGACAGTAAACAAAATCAAGCTTCATCTCATATCATAAATGAGTCCATGGTCCCTAGTGTATAGCTAGAATAGACACATAGAACTTAAAATAGCAGAGGCTTCTGAAAGGGATGCCAAAAACCCCTCAGATTCACATATAGTGACTATAGCATTTGTTTTCTGGTTTTGTGTAGACATCATCTTGCAGAAGAGGTATGTATACAGTGGATCTTTTTGAATAGATAGGATGGGTATCCCAAAAATATTTAAAGAGTCTGAGTATCTTTTCACCCTTTTGAAAAGTCTGTCATTCTCAATCAGTTTCTCGGAAATCAGTCAGATGTAGAAATTGTGGGAAAATGTCTTCTTTCCCCTTTCCAGTTAAAGTTACCATTGCCTCTTTTTCTGCAGAAGGTGATCTTATGGATTGTGATGGAAAATCAGATTCCAGCCCAGAACGAGAAGCTGTGGATGATGATGCCAAAGTGGCAGAAGGAGGTGATGGGATTAAAAAAAGGAAGCGAAAACCATATAGACCTGGTAGGATACAATGATCTATATGACTCTGTGTCCCTTGTTTGCTTTTTATACTTTTTTAAATGTGCAACTAAAAAAAAAATATAATTAGGAATCTATGGAAAAGTGAAGTATTCTACTAATTGTTGATTTTTAGTCCTTTTATCAAAATACATTTCCAAAGACTGCTGCTTGGAAATATGCCTGTTCTTGGTATATTGCCAGTTATTGGTTAATACTTGAAACCTACACCTTGTATTGATTCTTAACTTGGTAGGAGAGTATACTGTATGTGTATCATTGATGAAGGCCATTTTGTGTGTGTGCTGCATGCAAGTATTTATATATATGGCAATATCTGAACTTCAGAGAACTTTTTGCAGGTATCTCTCTGAAATACTCGATATTAATAATTTACTAAATATTTGCAGATGACTTTTGGCAGTGAATTTTAATGAATTCAGTTACTGGATTAATTCACTTATATTAATTTATTAGTGCAGTCAACTCTTAATTACTTTGACTGTGGATTAACTGTGTGTCCTGGGTACAGAAACACTTGAACTGTCTGCAGGCAGAAAAAGCAGAGGTACATAGGCAACTCTGTAGGAAGTAGCCCTGATCCATTAGGACTAGAACTGAAGCCGTGATATTAAGCACTGCTCAGACACCACCTGGATTTTTGAAGAGCCCCCATATCACACACACCTTGGCATGTCTCAGAATCCATGTTAACATGTTTGGTTTGTGTTTCATTATGCAGCTGCCCACTGCTATGCTTAAGAAGTTGATTGTAGTCTTTGCAGTCATGAATACTCCTGACCAGTCCCACCCATCCTGCTTGCTGTAATGTGGGCCTTTTCCTTGGATTATGAATATAGTAAAGAAGGAGAACAGAGGCCATGAAATGATTGAGGAAGTGAGAGCAAGGAATACAGTGAAAGAATTAAAGGAAGCAGAAGTTACAACATGGTCCAGATTCTCTTGGTTTCTCTCTTAGTAGCTAAACAGATCTCTATCACCTTTTACCCTCCCCACACGCTGCCTCAGCAGGTCATGTCCATGTGCATATTGTCTTCCGTTGTGGGCCTGCCCTGTGGAGGTGGTGGTACAAACCCACCACTTATAACAGAAATGGCATTTTTTAATCTACAAATAATATCAACAAGCCTGTTATTTCTACTGTTGGGTCCTCAAGAGAAGAGAGTTTTGTTTCCTCAGAGTGATTTTGGATCATGAGTTGAGCAGCCATCTATTAGTTTTCTGCAGCCAACAATTTCCCTGAAAAATGAAACAAACTTGAATCTGATGTGTGGATGTAGATAGACACCAGCTGTAAGGGATCAGGAGCACTGCAGTCAATTCTAGTAACACATCAGCTTGCCAAGGGAAGGGAAGACTGACATCTGAAAGTTGCCACGTTTGGTGATTTGAAGTTCTTGAGGATGTTTTACTGTCCAAAATTGTAGATCTTTTTTGGTAATTACCTATGTACCCACTGAGACATTGCAATTCACAAAAGTTTCTTCAAACTGAATGAAAACTCCTGTAAGTATCTCAGATCCATTCTTAGACATTTACAGATGCAGTAGTCCCCTTTTCCTTTATCTTAGTTCTTATTCTTCCTATGAACATAGTTTTAATCAATATACTGAATTTTTCCTTCTTTGTTAGGTATTGGTGGATTTATGGTACGTCAGAGAAGTCGTACAGGGCAGGGAAAGACTAAAAGATCTCTCTCCAGAAAAGATTCTTCTGGATCTGTTTCTGAGCAGTTACCTGGCAGAGATGAAGGTAAGTGCAGAAACTTTTAAATTTTTAACTTCAAAAGTTTTGTTCATGCTTAATGAAGGCAACTCATCAATGTAATTCTTTACTATGAAGGTCGTGAAACACTGAAACAGGTTGCCCAGGGAGGTAGTGGAGGCTCTATCCCTGGTGACATTCAAAGTCAGGCTTGACAGGGCTCTGAGCAACCTGATCTAGTTAAAGATGTCCCTGCTTACTGCAGGGGGATTGGACTAGGTGACCTTTAAAGGTCCCTTCCAACTCGATGCATTCTATGATTCTGTGAGCATAGAACTCCTTCCAGGGATGTCCTATAAAGAAAAAAGGGGTTTGTATTTCTCATGATGGCTTTATAAATCTAGCTGAAAATATTAATTCCTTCATACCTATGATTTCAGCAGTGCCCATGATTTACAGGGAGATCATTGATGAGGGTTATAAGGAGTGCTGTATAGTGTGCAAACTCTTTAGCTTAGCTTTGACCAGTAGAACACAGTGTAAAAAATGGAGTAGTTTTAGAGCAATCCTCCTTCTGATGTAAATTCCTCCAGCTGTAGTCCTGATCTGAGGTGTCTTCTTGGACCATCACTTTTACTGTTCGCCAGTGTTCCATGTTCCACAAATGTGTCCAATATTTAAATATATCTGTGAAGCTCTGTATTAGTGAGCTCAACAATATGCTGTTGTTGCATAAAGAAAAAACTCCTCCTTGTTTTCAGCTGAGTTTCATAAGCTACCCTTGTGATTTATGTTATGAAAAAATATTTTTAAAAATATTCTGTATTAATTTGTAATCCAGAATGATTTTCTAAGATTGTGTCATATTCCCCCCATCAGTTCTTGTCTTTTTGCAGGGCTGAAGAATCCTACTCTGGTTTCTCTTTTCAGAGCAAAGCTATTTTACTGCCTCTGACACTGTAGTGTTCAGTAGATTGGGCACCTAACAAGAAGTCAGGTTTTGTTTATGGGCCTTCTTTTCTGGCTTCCTATGTGTGGTTAGATTAAATTACTTCATCCATCTGTGTTCGTTCACACTATCTAACCTAAAAAATATTGAGTTATCATTAAGGTGAGATATGGAATATGTTTAGTTCAGAGCCTGTTTCCTATAAAAAAGGAGGCAGCTGCTTCTAAAGGTTAGCTGGTACCATCTCAGAAGACTCTGGCCTTTGATTTCTCCTATTATTCTCTCCTGTTTGTTTAGCATTGTGTTTTTAACCTTTCTATAGCCAGATAGTCTTTTGTTGTATATTTTTACAACTTAGTGAAGACTGGATCTTTACTACAGCATTCAGGTACTATTAAAAACTCATAGTTTAAGTGTTGGCCTTAAGTGCATTTGTAGAACTACATTATGAAGCCAACAAATGTTTCTTTCTGTCAGTGCAACCCAGAATTCTGGGTAGGTCCCCTATTCAGAGGGGGTGCTGTAGCAATGTTTTTCTGCTTTGTACATATACTTTCAGTGTAGTAGACTACATTGTTTCAGGTAGTGCTGAAAATGTTGCTTTGGAGTTTATTTCTGTGGAGATCCACTCCATTAAGTTAAAACAGAACCAAACCAAACAAACAAAAAACAAACCCAAAACCAACAAAAAGAGATGGCAAAAAAGTTCATTCCCATTCTGGGTTAACAGTACAATGTATACTATTAAAAAGTGGTATTCCTAGACAAGTATTCTTCAGTTCGAAGTTTGAGCTTCTTTTTGTCTGCTCAGGCACAATTGCTGTAAGAAAAGACAACTCCAAAAATCTTTGTATGTTTTAAATCATCATAGCCTGCTGAGGGCCTGCTTCCTAGCTGCCAGTACTCATCAACCTTTACCATTTTTTTTGGCTACTCTTGTTGCGTTCCAGTCCCTTTCTCTGCAAAAGCTCACTGTCAAACAATGCAGAGGTCACAGCCTCATTCTACTTGCTGTCCTCTGAATATGATAAAGAGATTACTACAGTATAAAGCATAGCTGATTTTACTACCACAATAATACAGTTTCTTAAATAACTTCCCAGGGTCATTAACTTCATGTAATTGGCTTTGGCAAGACAGAAGTAGCAGGACTGGAAAAGTTCTGCTTTTACCTGCAGTGTTTTACTTGGTCTATTGAAATAAAATATTAAATGATTGATGAGCACTGTGTGCTTCTGTGTTTAGTAGAAGAAGCAGTGCCACTTTGGAATATAATAGCTGAATAAATGTGTGATTTTTCTAGAAGGGCTTCTTATTCTAGACTGTTTGTTACTTTTATGGCAGTCTTTTCTTGTATTAAAAAAAAGATTTTTCCTTTAATTTGAGAAGTGTTAGTGAATAAAATGAAAGGTGATCAATATGTAACTCAACATTGATGATATTGGAAATACTACCTCAGTGGGATTATCTTTCAAATATCTGGATGAATGGCACCTATAATTTGTCTCAAATTACTGAATTATTAGCAAGATACGTTAGATATGCTGCTACTGTGCCTTTAGAGCAAGATCTTGAGTGTTTTATTTATTTCTGCCTGAATGTTCCTTTTTAGGGTGGACAGAACAGCTGCCAGACACTCCAGTTGAAGAGTCTACCCCAGCTTCTGAAAGTACTGAGAAAATAAAAAAGCGTTACAGAAAAAAGAAAAATAAACTTGAAGAAACCTTTCCAGCCTACTTGCAGGTAAAACTGGTGGTATGCTTCTTCTGTAAATCCATTTAAAAGCCTGATCTTTCTGTGTTGATTCATAGCAAACCATCAATGTTCCTTTTCTCAATTTATCATTGAAATGAAATTGGTTTTCTGTAAAGAATGTTCATTGGTTTGTGATGTATATTAGGTAGGTTATACAGAGCTGTACATTATCTTACATCTCCAGTTCTCTGGTGTTATTTCTCGATGTATAGATCTCTACTGATTCAGAGAGAGGAGGCAAGGGGGAAAGGAAGCCTTTGGTGTTTTTTTCTCTGAACTGATACATGATATTTTCAGCATTCAGCTCTCTCTGAACCTGATCACATGCCATTTTCTTAAGATACATGTTTTTCATTTCAGCAGGTGATAGAACATGGTTTGATAGGGAAAACTTGTTTTCCTACAGTTCTGTGGCTTTATATGGCTGCATCTCCCTACCACAATAATCTCTGCTCTTTCTACCCCACTATTTCTGTGATGTCCCCAGCAGGTTAAGAGGTCAGCAGTCATGGATAATAACCAGGATATTAAAGATGAACAAGCAACTTGCCTACCATCAGCCAGTTTAAAAACTAACTGGTTTATCTGTCTCTCAACGAGAACATTATTTGGCTCACTCTTCTCAGCCATCATTTAAATGAAAACTGTATTATCTTGTAGATGTTCACCAAACTCCATGATGTACATTGGCACTGAAAACAAAGAACTGTCAGAGACACAGAACAATCTCTGTCTAACAATAATTTGTATTTCCTAAGTAGAGAAGTGAGTTGTAAAGAAAATACTTAAGCAACATTTCCTTTGGATTAATAAGGATAAATATTGTTTTCTTAACGCATGTTTTACTCCTTTAAAACACAGAATGTTTGTTACATTTTTCTTTTGCTCATGTTGCAATAACTGACATTGAAAAATCTGTCCTTACCTTTATTTTTAACAGCTGTATCCTAAATCAAGATTTTAAAAACTACATGAAAACAGAAAAAAAAATCTTATATAATGAATAACAATTGGCTTGCAAATGTGATAGGTTGTTGTCAAATTGCTGAGCACTGAGGCTTAGGTGAGCGATAGCTGTTATGTAATCTTTTAAAAGGCACTAATGTAAGTTAAACATCTTGAGGAGTTTTGTTACTGCAGTGCAAATTTAAGATAAATTTGTGCTAATTGCAATGCACTGTATGGCCCTTCTAGAATTTGGATGACAGTGCACTTGCATCACAGTCTCACAGTATATCAGAGGTTGGAAGGGACCTCAAGAGATCATCAGGTCCAACCCCCCTGCCAGAGCAGGATCACTTAGGGTAGACCGCACAGGAATGCATCCAGGTGGGTTTGGAAAGTCTCCAGAGAAGGAGACTCCACAACCCCCCTAGAGAGCCTGTTCCAGTGCTCTGTCACCCTCACTGGAAAGAAGTTTCTCCTCATGTTGAGGTGAAATCTTCTATGTTCTAGTTTGAACCCACTGTTCCTTGTCTTATCACTGTGAACCACCAAAAAGAGCCTGGCCCCCTCCACTTGACACCCACCCCTCAGATATTTGTAGACTTTGATCAGACCCCCTCTAAGTCTTTTCTTCTCCAGACTAAAGAGCCCCAGGGATCTCAGTGTCTTTTCATAGGGGAAATGCTCAAGCCTGACAGGCTGCTCAGCCTGACAGGGTGTCAGCCAACCCCCCCAGTTTTGTATTGTCAGTGAACTTGCTGAGGGTCCTCTCAGTCCCCTCAGCCAGGTTGTTGATATTGAACAAAACTGGACCCAGTACCGGTCCCTGGGGGACACCACTTGCCACAGGCCTCCAAGTTGACTCTGTGCCATTGATGACAACGCTCTGAACTCTGTTGTGGAGCCAGTTTTCAATCCACCTCATTGACCAACCATCTATGCCACATCTCCTGAGCTTTTCTATGAGGATGTTATGGGAGACTGTATCAAAAGCTTTACTGAAGTCAAGATATATGACATCCACTGTTCTTCCCTCATCTACATCATCATAACTTCATAGAAGGCTATCAGATTAGTTAGACAAGATTTCCCCTTGGTAAATCCAGATTAGCTACTCCTGATAACCTTCTTGCCTTCCATGTGGTTAGAGATGACCTCCAGGATAAGCTGCTCCATCATCTTTCCAGGGATGGAGGTGAGGGTGACTGGTCTGTAGTTGCCTGGGTCCTCCTTGCTTTTTTTGAAGACTGGAGTGACATTTGCTTTCTTCCAGTCGTCAGGCACCTCTCCTGTTCTCCATGACTTTTCAATGATGATGGAGAGAGGTTCAGCAACAGTATCAGCCAGCTCTCTCAGCACTCGTGGATGCATCCCATCAGGGCCCATGGATTTGTGTGTCTTCAGATGGTATAAGAAATCTCTAACCCTGTCCTGACTGACCAGCGGAATGTCCACATCTCTCCAGTTCTGCATGTTTCTCATAAGCTTTTTGTCTGGCCTTGATCAAGTTGCCCAGTACCATTCCCATTCTTCAGCTGTCCTTTCTGTGTGAGGAGAAATATTCTAAGTGCTAAAGATCTTGTGATATATAACCACACAGTATTGGTACATGGTCTGTGTCACATATATGTAAGAAGATTCTAATCTTTCTGTATAATCTAAGGTGTGAATTTACTTATAAAATATTAATTCGAATAACGTAGCTATCTCAGGTAAGTTGTATCCACACCTCACAGCCTGGAAGAGATGCTGCCGTACTGGAAGGCATGCAGGATTGAGACTATATTTTTGTATTTATAGTAACTGTTGGCTTTTAAGTTTAACTTTGTTGATTATCTGGGTTTTTTTTCAATAGATAGAGTGTTCTTCCTGCATTGAATCATTTCGTCATCTTTGCAGGAAGCTTTCTTTGGGAAAGACCTACTAGATACCAGCAGACAAACCAAGATGAGCCTAGATAATTTACCCGAAGAGTCACTTCCACTGTCATGTAAAACAAATCTGACCACCAATTTCCTGGATCCTTCATCTGACCCCCTTCTTTCCTCAACCTCCACTCCAGCTCAGGCAAAACTGGGACCTCAAGGTATGCAAAGCTAAAGGTAGTGATAATTCAGTAGTTTGAATTAGTTGTTGCAACTGGGTCTTTTCCACTTTCCTTGCAATTTTTATCTGATACATGTTTTAATATTCTGTCTGTTGGTCCTTGTGACATTAAGTTATGTTGGTAATCAGTAATATTCAGCTCAAGGGCTCCAGCTGTTTCAGAAAGAGCAGTGGATGGCACAACAATTGGCACTTAATGTCAATCTGAGGCTCCATGACTATAACTGCCATGTCTATAAAATCCATGAAAATTAATTGTGTGTAAGAATACATATAGATCCATTATGGAAGACAACAGAAATACTCTAATTAAAAGATACAGTGTAGTGAATTGTAGTTTCTTGTATTTTCTTGTATTTTCTTGTATTTTCTTTAGTGTTTTAGATTATTTTAGCTTGCCAGTATCCTTGGAATTTTTGGTTCACTGTGCCCTTTCTGAACATGAGTGCCCTTTCCAGGTACAGTTTGTAGCCTGTAGGCAATCTTTTGCTTTTGCAATTGCAAAACATTACTGAAGTTACTGCTGAGAGTTTTGCAAATAGCTGAAGGGCTGTAAAGTGCTGCTGAAAGGGCAGCTTCACTCAAAGGAGCAAGTGAAAGCTAAAGTCTTGGTGTCCCCTCCAAATTATTTTTAGCTCTGTCTTGTAGTATGTGCTGTTAGCTGCAGGTGTCTACCATTCTGTTGTTTATGGGGTTTTTTTAAACTTTTACTATTTATGGTTAGTGTTTCAGTTCTTCCTCACTCCTTTTCCATCTGAAAATGTTTATACACACTGATACAATCTGTCCTGTCCAGAGAGTCATTTGAAGAAAGGTCTCTTCTTTGTGACTGTTACTCAGTGAAATCTGAGAATAAAATGCAAAAGGCTACATTATAATTAACCGTTGATTGTTACACAGTTGAAAGTGTGAGTAATAGGGAATGCAAAAGTTAACTTGCCCTGAAAGGGAAACCACAGCACATGGAGTGTTTCAATTGGTTCCAACACTGCAATCAGATGTGCTCACATAGACGCTTTTTCACCTCCACATTCCTTCAAGGCCAGAGAAACAGAGATTTGAAGTCTTTGCTGGGCTATCCAAATGCAAGATTCAAGCACTAATGGTCAAGTATTATGGTAGTATGAGCTCTTAGAAATTCATGAACTTGGATGTTAATGTTCTATTTTTCTAAAGCTTTAAAGGAATTTTTAAAGAAACTGTTCTTTGTGAATAAGCCAAGTTGTTAAAATGTCATTTTCCATTCTTTTAATTCAAAACTAAAATGTAACAAAGTGGTTCTTGAGAAGTAAATCACTTGCAATGGTTTTGGTGGATAACCTACTATCTTCCCCATGTTATATGTGAGATACTCAAAGGACAGCCTTAGGAATGTTCTCAGCGATTTTCTCTCAACTGTTCACATTTCCAGCCAAAACTATGTCCAGATGGAGCTATTTGTTGTAGTTGGAGTGCCATTGGGTGAAGTCATCTGCCAGTATCAACCAGTTCCAGGGCAATTTTTCTTAACTCTTTCACTGTAACTTTGTGGGAGATATTTTCACAATAGCATCTACATGTGTGAGAGAGATTGATTCATTTTGAGTTGTAGAGAGCCTGGTAAGTTGCCTAAATGCTGAGCTAGCAACAGTTCCCTCTTCCTTTCTGGCTGGTAATACAGAGGGGCTGGAGGTTGCAACAGTGTCCCAGAGCAGCTGTGGTATTTTCATTGTTTTGATACAGACCTGGCTTTGGAGCAGGAACAACATGAGCTGCTTTATTCACTGCACTGGCAGGCTGTAGGACTATTATTTTCCCTCAGTACCGTTTCTTACAATAATTGATGACTCCTGTGAGAGTTCTTGCTTAACTGCATAGGTCTTTTCCACAAGGCAAATGTTCTTCTCTTGGAAACTCCATGTGTATAATCTCAGGATTGAGGGTTGGGTATACTTGTTCACCTTCCAAAGAGCTCTCCAGCATCTAATGACATTATCCTATCTACCATCTACTTCGCTTTTCAGCATGTGCACAGGACTGATAGGGGCTGGACAGTGACCGGTTTAGTCTGCTCACGAGCTAACACTGTGTTTCTGTGACATATTCTCTGACTATTTGCTCTTAGAGCTTGGTTTAAGGGTAGCTGAAGCTTTTTCTAGACAGGATTGCAGTAGTGATTTGGATTGGCAGAACCAGCCAGAAAGGGCTTGTAGTGTCCTCTATTTACTATTAATTTCTAGTAACTATAACTGAAGTGAGCTTTCAGCTCCTGGTCTTGATTTCTGCCTGGCAAAGAGGTTGCAGTTTTTATTTTCAGTTACAAGACTTGTGTGGTTTTACAATGTGGTGGCACATTGCAAAGTATGTTCTGCAGGGGAACAACCCTCAAAATCGTTTCCAAGACAGTGCTAGAGCAGAGTGCAAAGGCATGCCGCTGGGAAAACAGCACCAGATCTCCAGGGTCTTCTTGGCAGTCCATGGATAATACTAGAGGTGGTGATTGGGATCTGTTGCATCCTGAGTAATCTGAGGACTCTCTATCTCTCTCCTGAGTTTCTTGATCTGGTTGTCTCTGGTGAAAAAGAGGCCAGTTGCTGAAGTGTGTTCTGTGAAAGCTCTGGTAGTGTGATGAAATAGCTTAAATTCAGTGTATTTTTTCTAGGGATTCTGGAAAAGTCATCTCTTCAAGTAGGGTTCCCAGAGAATGCTAACAAAATTCTTCCTAGACAAAAGAAGAGGAGTCTGTGTGCAACTGATTCACAGGCTGCTGTGGGACATTTTATAACTAGATATTCTGCTGCCTGATTAAACATCTTGGGGTGGCTACAGCTTTGGGAGAAGCAGTTTTAGTCATTTACAACCTAAAAAAAAAAAAGTAGTAAATATATTGGAGGAATAAGAATCATGAGATAGCAGCAGAACTGTGCTCTTTTAGAGATCCAGCATTACAAGCAAATTATTTTCTTTTTTGCTTTGTCTTAGTTTTCATCTTCATTCTATAAGAGTCAAATTACTGAGCAGTATCGAGCTATTTATTTGCAGCAGATGTCAACCAGCTATTGATTCTGATCTGAAGCAGCTGACTAAAGTGATTTAGTTGTTTCCAAGATAATATTTAGCACACATGGAATTAAAATGAGGAAAAAATAGAAGCAAGATATGAAAATATGTTTTACATTAGATGTCTTATATGATACTTCTGGATCATGGAGTCTTTCCCTTTGCTGTCACCAATACTCAGTGTTTTTGTAGACTTAACAAGCTCCATTTTGAAAGCAGGTAGCTTTTTTTCCAACATACTAATCTCATCAGAAGGCCATTACAGAATCTGATTGCTTAATAGTTAGGAGCCCTCTAGTCTGAGGCCTGAATTTATTCACGGCCAGTTAGTAGCCACGGGTTGTAAACTCTTCAGTTATATCTTTCCACTTGAGCTCTTTCTAGCTACTTATACAATATAATTATATTCAGATTAGAAGTTGAATTTTTAGGGACTGTTCCCAAGCACATTACTAAAGGCTGGGGAGAAAAACACAGTGGCATAAAATGCTACAGAACTAAAGGCTGCTAATACAGTCTTAGTGCTTTCTTCCCAAGGGCTTTTTTCTCCCTGATGCCTACCCGCCTTTAAGTAGGAATTCAGGAAAGTTAAGGAATGGTTAAAGTCAATCCTTTGCCTACCAACCAGCTGAAGTCATTAACATCATCCTGCAGTGCCTAGTGTTAGTTACTTGTATAATTAGACCATGTTGCCAGGAGGAAGGCAAGTATCTCAAAAAACCCCCCAAACAAACAGAAACAACAAACCACAACCAAAAAAAGCAACCCAAAAGCAAAACACAGAACAAAGCCAAAACCCAACCAACCAGGTTCTGTTTAAAACCTTACATTTCATAGCACTTTTCATCAGATACACAAAATAACTGTACCCACAAAGTAATGCTTTTTAATACTTCTACTGGTATCAATAGGAGCCATATTCTTTATGTAGATGTAAACTGATCTGCACTGACCTAGTTGAATGGCAAACATAAAGCATGATTTAATTAGGATGATATTGTCTTGTGTGCATTACAAAGGATAAAAATAAAGAATAAAAATTAAGTGAAGAAAAATTGTTCTCTTTGGCTTTCAGTAATAGTAGGAAGGAAAAGGTTGCTTCTGAAAAACAGCAGAAGGAACTTTCTAATTCATTGTAAAACTCAGTGGCTTGGAGAGTAGAATCATGATATAAGTAAATCCATGACACTAGTCATCTGAATTAAGCTATAAATGCTTTCCTGGGGCAGTTGGGTTTTAACAGCGGGAAAGATTCCAGTATGTTTGTGAAATCTCTTTGTTCTTTGACTTCCTAGTCACTCTTCAACCTGTCCACATTTATTTATTTCCACTTTGTACGTTCTGTGATTTGTATTAATCCCTTCCCTCTGTTTAATTGTATATGTATTTGCCAGCTCATCATGTTTCATTGGTATGGCAGTGATTGCTCATGTAGTCGTGATAGTCTGAAGTTGTCCTCAACAATATTTTTCTCGACTTTTATCTGTCTAACAAATTTCTTCAGATATTGCACATCTGTAATAGGCCTTTAAAAAAACTAGTTAATAAAACCAGATGGGCCATTTGGATTAATTTCTCTCTAATGGATTGGATGTCAAGAAGGTAATCATATCTAGAATTTATTATTTAATATTAAATAATTTATTGGTAGGCCCAGGCCAATTTTTCCTAGACAATAAATAAACATGAAATTTTTCTGCTTCTGGCTGTTCTCACTTATTCAGGATTTCCTCTAATCTTAAAAATAGCATCTTAATTTTTTTTTTCTCTTACTACTGCTTCTTAGTCTTACATTTTCATTATCTGTCAAGGTGTAGTAACTGGTTGTTCTGTAGTCTTAGGAAAGGTAATGGTGGTCTTGAGATATAACTGATCACTACTTTTTTTAAAAATAATATTCCTTATTGAGTTGCTGTGAGCTGTGTTCTTTATAGAACCTACTTGTTGACTTCCATATTCACAGACCTCTCTGTCTTAGAGGTTGCAAGTTCTCATTAGATTTTGGAGGTTTTTTTTCCCTATGTCATACAGTCTTTCTTCCATATGACTGATGGCATTATTATGTTTACTGTACTGGAGAAAATACTAAACAACCTAAGCATGTGAAGGTGGCTGCAGTACTGAATGGGTGGGGATGCTAGTGACAGAATCACAAAATGCTAGGGGTTGGAAGGGACCTCCAAATGGCATTGCAGTCTTTCAGACCAGAGTGACCTGTAGTCCGCAGCACACTGTAAAAGGCTCTTGCAGCCTGGTGGATACGTGTTTGAGTTTATAGCTCAAGCTGTAGTACATCAGCAGAGTCATGTATAAATGCCATGACTAATTGATTTAATTGGTTGCATCTTATACAGGTAGCACCGATGATCCTTTAGCCGATCTTTCCGAGGTCCTAAATACTGATGATGATATTCTTGGAATACTTTCTGATGATTTGGTAAAGTCTGGAGATCATTCGGGTATGTATATTTATAAGGTCTCTCCAGTATTTGTTTTCTTTCTTTTTCCTCTTAATTGTAGATATATTTGTTGTGTTGTATCTATAGGTTATGCTCCAGGTGATTTCAGATACAATTTTCCTGTCTTAAGAATGCCTTGGTTTGAGAGGAATTTGTTCTCTTCTATCAAAAATTAAAAAAAAGAAAAACCCCCAGTCTTTTCAACATATTATTTTACTTGGCTCTTTGCTTTGCTGCTTAGAGAGAATAAAATGTAGCTGCTGTTGTCTGTCATACCTGCGTAGCTTTTTTCAGCATGCAGCTTTTTTCTTTTCTTTTTTTTTTTGTTTTCGTGTTATAATCATCCATTTTATCTGGTTTGGGTCCTGTAGGTCTTGATTTATGCACTTTCCAGGTTGAGAACTCACCCTCCCCATTTGGTAAGAAACTAAACAATGGATGATCCATGGTTAGAAGTAGTCATCTTTCCTAGTGGTTCTAGCTGAGAGAACTGCATGTGTAGAAACTAGCACTCCCTTTTTGTTGTGTCACTAATTCATGCCTTCATTTTCCACTCTTTCTGTGGTGTTTGAGTCTAACACGACCTATGAATTCTGCACTCTACATTTAACTGCATAAAATTTTGCTTACAGCTTTTAAAAACCTTGAGTTTTTGTGTTTCACAAAACAAACCCATGCATTTTCTTGCTACCACTGTCAATTAGAATATTACTTCTAGTAGTAGTGTGTAGTTTTTATCGTAGTGGTATCTTTTGTAAATTAAAAACATTTTAACAATATGAGTATACTAAAGCATGAATAAAACAGCATCAATCTTTTAGTTTCCACTGGATACTGGTTCATCACTTTATGTAAAACACAGGTTGGCAATAAGTAGAACAGCATGTTTTGTTATTTTAAATTTGTTTTTATTTAATATCTAATACAGAAATATATTTTATATACTGAAGTGTGAAGTTTTGGGGGATTTTTCCTAAGATCTTTCTCTTTTGAGAGATTTATTGACTTAGGATGTGAGGAAATTTATGCAGTAAATTATGTTTTCTCAGCACCAACAAATCACTTGGTCTGGAATTTTCATTAGTTATTTTTGAAACAGAAGCTTCTGTAACTTGTTTGATATTGACTATACTTCAGTAGATATTTAATGTGATACTATACAAACATTTGGAGTGAAACTTAAGGTACGTGAGGATGAACTATATTGACTGCTGGTGTGACTGTTCTTTAAAAGGCAAAAAATAGTTATAAGTGGGGCTATATACTGACGACTGTACACTCAAAAACGTGTTGAACCTGGACTCAGTAGTCTTGTTTCACATTCTTCCAGTTGCATTCTGTTCAATTAATGTTCCTCAGACAATACAGTAAGCTGGATGTAAATAGCAAGCTGTTTGGTTTACTTTTTCTAATGTTGTTGCTAATTTTTTTGGCCTTACCTTTCAAATTTTAGAAAGTCTCGATTTAGTTGAGAGCTCAGCTTTAGGGGAAAAGAAAAAAAAAGATTTTTTTTTTCTTTTGCTTTATTCTGTACCAATAAGTTTAACTGTTTGTGTCTAACTTAGTATTCTTTCTTCCTTCAGCTGGATTGGATATTGGTCCCATCTCTGATGATCCTTCTTCTCTGCCTCAGCCAAATGTCAACCAGACTTCACGGCCACTGAGTGAAGAACAGTTGGATGGAATCCTCAGTCCAGAGCTAGACAAAATGGTCACAGATGGTAATTTTTTTTTGTCCTTGATCTTGGTCTTCTGGAAAACTTGTGTAGAAATCTTCACGTTTTTTATCAAATAATCTGTGTTTTATAACATACCTATTTGGACCTGGCTGCAGAATTAATTTTTATGCTTCTTTTCATGATCTCTTATTCTGCGCTGTCTTTCCTTTGTCCAGGTGCTATTCTTGGCAAACTGTACAAAATCCCAGGTATGTATTCTAATCATTGATGTCTTTTATAAAACTGTTGTGGTTTAACCCCAACCAGCAATTAAACATCACACAGCTTCTCATTCACTCCTCCCTCTTGCCAATGGGGTGGAGAGGAGAATTAGAAAAAAAAATTGAAACTCATGGGTTGACATAAGAACAGTTTAATAATTAAAATAAAATAATAATAACAGTTTAAGTAGTAGTGGTAGTAGTAATGGCAAGGAATATAACAAAAAGAAAGATAAATAACACCCAAGAAAAGTGAAGTGGTGCACAATACAATTGCTATCCACCCAGTGACCAATGGCCAAGCATTGATGTGGCCCTCCTGGCCAGCTTCCCCCAGTTCGTATACTGAGACCCTTTGGCTGGTTTGGGTTGGATGTCCTGGCCATGCTCCCTCCCAGCTTCTTGTGAACCCACTCATTGGCAGAGTGTAGGAAACCGAAAAATCCTTAACTCAGGAAAAGCACTTCTTAGCAACAACTACAACAGCAGTGTGTTACACCCTTATTCTCACACTAAATCCAAACCACAGCACTGTATCGGTTCCTAGGAGGAAAATTAACTCTATCCCAGCTGAAACAGGAACAATAATATCATGTATAAACAATGCAGCCAACTCACACACACCGTTTTTGCAGAGCTAGGAGGAAAGGATGTTGAAGATTTGTTCACAGCTGTATTAAGTCCAGCAACCACCCAGCCAGCTCCTTTGCCACAACCTCCGCCTCCACCACAGCTTATGCCTTTGCACGGTCAAGGTACGTTCCTTTGTTGATTTTAAAACCTGCAGCACGGTCATGAGAGGTCTGCATCTTTTAAGTACTGAAATTAGGACATGCCTCACTTTCTGCTATTGTTAACTGGTGGAATCTGCTCTTGTTAATTTATGAAATGTTATTCTAAAATTGTTCTGAAGGGAGTTATGTGATTAACATGCACGTAAATATTGATACTAGGAAAGGACAGTTATTTTAAATTCTTCTGACATATTGGAGATTGTATTATAACTGACACTTTCATAGTTCTCAAATTTGTCTGTAATAAAGTATGTGTTCTCTTCTAATTACTTTTGAGTATCTCCTCAAGGGTGAGGAAACAGTTTGTGTAACAGTGACTTATTGAGTCTTAATTTCCTTTAAGAATTCAGTTCAACACATTAGCTGCCCAAATACAGAGAGAAGGTGAAGTGATTTTTAAATGTAGCTGGGACATTATAATTTATTTTCTTTGTTACTGCCTAAGTTATCATGAGTTGCTAGAACATATTCTTGCTCTTTTATTGAAAACAAGGGCTAGATTGATTCTATTTGTTGTTCTTACCAGTGGAGCATTATTGGGTGTTTTTAGCAGTGTGTATAAACATAATTAAACGCACTCTTTTCTCATCAAACATCACCTCTAATGGATTTTCTGTGAGCTCCTGTAAAGAGTGGCCGTTTTGTTGTACTGGTACTGCAAAAAGTAGTATGCAGATTGATTTCACCAGTTAATTAATAATAATAAGAAAAATGATTGGTTTCTTGCTTGGATGAATTTCCATAAAAAGGAAAGACTTCAAAAAGTCTTAGAAAGGAGAGAGTTTAAAGCAAATAATGAGGTGATTTGAAACAAAAGGTAATAAAGATACCATTGCCTGTTTCCTAGTTACTTGAGTACTTGGAGATAATCTTAGAGATATCAAATATTGAAGTTGTTTAACTTCTCCCTGTGGGAACTTTCACAATTACAGTTTTAGATTTATAATTTGGTTCAGTTATGATGTAGTGATCCACATGTTTCTGTGAGATAAATGCTTCAGTAATAGGGAAGCCTGCATCAAATTTCAGCAATTCCAATAAAATTAATGCTCTGTTCTCATAAAGAGGTGTGATCCTACAGTGCAAACCAGAGGCCTTGAATATCCATGCTGTTTGTTTGTCAGATCCTTGCAGCTTCTGTGTGCTATTTAGCAGCTATAACAAAGGTGTTCTCTGGAATTATTTTGATTTTTTTATCCAAGCTTCCTAGTGTATGTAACCTATGGATTAGAAGACAGCCTCCTAAAGCATGAGAGAATGATACAGTGTCATCCTACAGACGTGTCTAATTCCTGAGCTACTTCTATGCTTTTAGGGGAATACTGGAACAACAGTTGTAGTTGCACTTAAGTGACAGGGATTCAAGGCCAGTGTTAATTCTGTCTAGGAACATCTGCAAATACCATCTGCTGGGATGAATCTGCCTGTGCCACATTTGTAATATTGTAATCAAATAAATTTTTCTGCATTTGTACTGCTAGGCTGGACATTTAATTAGAAAATGCTGATGCTCATTTGACTAGATTTATATGTTTCATTGGTTACAAATCAGGGAGTTAGCAGATAATGAGGCTTACTTTGGTACCTGGCTCAGAAGTCTCAGAAGAGATGTTTACTTCAGGTAGCTAAGGATAATTGTGTAAGGACTGAAAAAAGCCTTCTCCACTCCTGGGTCTGGATATAATAAATATGGCAGATCATTAGCCTTTAAGTATGTACCTCAATATAAAGCACAACAACATAGCATAGACTGCCACAAAAGTTCTGGAGATCTATTTAAAAACCCTTATTTTTTCAATTAACAAAAAAATCTGTGCATGTATATGATACACTATAAAAGAATCCCTTAAGGCTATAGGGAAGAGGGTAAATTGATCTGAAGTTTAAAAGCATGTAAGGCCAGTACTATAAAATTGTAAAGAAGTCAGTTTTTCATTAGCTGAGACATCATTTTTTAACTGAAAACTTCTACCTCTACCTTAAAAGCAGTCACCTTTAAAACTGTAATTTAACTTTCTTCTTTCCAGGAGAGAATGTGTTTCCAAGAGTGCCCCTTATGAATGGCCTGATTGGCCCTAACCCTCATCTTCCTCATACAGCTTTGGCTGCTGGAGGTGGACTGGCCACTTTCTCACCCATTACACAGCAATCCTATACTGATACCAGGTAAGTCAAGATGAGAAATAAAAAAATGTCTTGTGTTTAGCATTTATGACTTAAAGGGTGGTGCTGTTATTAATACTGTGCCATAGTTCTTGCCAGCCCTTACAAAACCTTCTGTATTCTTGCAGCCTGTTCATGACTGAAATAGCAAACATAACAAGCACTTTGCTAATTGTGGGGATTTTTGTATTGAGAGCAATCTGTCTGTAAAACAAAACCCTTCTCTAATTCGTCAGGGATAAGAATCCAGCATTCAATCCGATGGTGAGTGATCCTAACAGCTCATGGGCACCTTCTGCTCCACCTTTGGAAGGGGAAGGCGATACAATGTCCAACGCTCAAAGAAGCACTCTGAAGTGGGAAAAAGAAGAAGCTTTGGGTGAAATGGCAACAGTAGCACCTGTTCTCTATACAAATATCAACTTCCCTAATCTGAAGGAGGAATTCCCAGGTAAGTAATTTATTGAATAACATTAAATATTTTCTAGCAGTTTATGTATCTTCATTTGAAAAAATATAGAATAGACTTTTCAAAGCCATTTTTCTGATTGCAGACTGGGCTACAAGAGTGAAGCAGATTGCTAAACTGTGGAGGAAAGCAAGCTCACAGGAGAGGGCTCCATATGTGGTAAGAACAATTGCCACCTGCATTTACATGCTTTCAGCAAACAAATATTTCATTTATAAGGTTCTAATTTCTTTTTTTTTTTTAAGATAAATTCAGTTCTAAGACTAGCACAAAAACTACTTGATATTTTCACTTCTAACTCCAAATACTTGTATCTCTGTTCTTTGGAATAAACTATATTAGTATTGTGCAAGCTGAAGATGTTAGCTAATATGAGACCATTTGTGATTCCCACTGCCTTTTCATACCTCAAGTCTCATTTGTTCTGTCCCTTTCTGCACAGGATCACAATCATTTTTAGAAAGTGTACTTTAATTTTGTCACCTCTCTATTCTCTCCTGGTTCTCATCTTCTCTTTGTTTCTTCACAACAGCAGCTGAGTGAACATTCTGTGGATTTCACAGTTATGTTTTCAGTATCTTAGCCTCTCCACACCTCCACTTTTTTAGTATGGTCCCATTAGTAAGCAAACTTGATTCCCAGGTGTATTGATGGCTCAGAGCTTAGCAGTATCACCATAATCTCCTACTGTTCAAATTAAAAAATCCCCTTATCTCCGTGACAGCTTTTAGAGGATAAATCATTGCCCCAGACTGAATGTGAAAAGTGGAATTCTTAATCTTTCTGAACCCCATGTCACTTGAAAGAATAATTCTCTATTATCTTCATTTTATCACTGAGACACCATCATTCTTCTGCTTTTTATTCACGCCTATAGCTTCAGCACCTTTGGACCTTCTTGTCCATGCCATATTTAATCTTGATGATTCCTTCTGTAGAGTATTTATAAGATACTATCCTCTTACACAAGTGGATTTATATCCAGGAGTTTATCACTTCACAGTTATTTCTGTTACTGGATTTTGTCTTTTTTATTGTTCTTAATAAATGCAGTGCTATTCTCCTGATGGATATCTGAAATGTAACTGTAAAAATTACTTCCCACCTGTCTGGGAGGAGGCTGCATGCACACAAGTGTTTACACAGCAAGAAGCAGTTATTTCCTGACAGAAGTTATAGTCCATGTACTCTTCCCATTCAGGTGTTGGTAGTGTTTCTGGCATTGTGCACACAAAAAGCTTCTGTGGTACTTCTCCTGGGTCTGGCATTGTGTACACAAGAAGCATCTGTGATACCTCTCCTGGTTCTGGCGTTGTACACACAAGAAGTGTCTGTGGTACCTCTCCTTGAGGGACTTACACTCTGGGGACAAGTAAAGGCGACCTTAAAAATGAAATTCAGAAGAGTGTTAGTAAATTTTCATAGTACATGTTTTACTTTCCTTAGTATGCACAATCCCCTCACTTACAGGGGAAAATGACACTAATTCTGCTGCTGTGACACTGGTGCTCTCATTTATGCCACTGTTTCATTGTTGGAGGGAGAGGATTAAAGTCTTTTCTGCTAGGCAACCCCTGCTTAGACAACTGTGAAATAAATTTGTGAAAAAGAAGATGTGAGGGTTTGATTCAGAAAAGGAATCACATCCTAGATTGGTGGTAAAACAGACTCTTTGAAACTTCCATTAGATGCTTTAAAGTGTCAGTATGGCTGTAAAATGCCTCATTGAAGAGCAATTGCTGTTCTTCAATCCAATTTTTCCTGATCCATAAGTCCATATCCTATGTTTATACTACTAACTTAACACAGATGGTGATCTATAGAGGCTATTTAATGGAGTAGACTGTATTTTTCTTGTCACTGAAGTTCTCCGCCTTGGTGGCCTTTATTGATCCAAACATCATGTGCTGTGCTCATGTCTTCAGATTGCAGACCACACCAATATGTGATGTGAAAGGTAAACTGTGGGGGTTGTGCATTCTTGGCACAGCACCTGAACAGACAGTCTTAACATATACAAAAAAACCTCTACTGCAAATAACTCCTTTGTTTTTTCTGTGTATCTTAAATGCAGAATTTCTATAGAGATGAAGTATTTCCGATTTGGAGTTCCCTTTAAAGTGCATAATTTAGTTTTCAAAAGCATGCATGTGATTAAAATAGGCTGTGCAAATAATTTGAAGATAGATTTTGTAGGAACAACAGGTGCAGTGTTACCACTTAGCAGAAGAAAATTAAGCTAATTCCTTTTTAAAAAAAATCTTTTTCCAGCAAAAAGCCAGAGATAATAGAGCTGCTTTGCGCATCAATAAAGTACAGATGTCAAATGACTCCATGAAAAGGCAGCAGCAACAGGATAGCATTGATCCCAGCTCACGCATCGACTCCGACCTCTTTAAAGATCCATTAAAACAGAGGGAATCAGAACATGAGCAGGAATGGAAATTCAGACAGGTGTGTTGCATTTAGGGTGTTTTGTTATTTTTCTTCCAGCTTCTTATTGCATTGTTGGACTCTGTTGTAATAGAATTGATTTTGTCCTTTCTTTGTGGGAAAGCATAAAGCCAGCTGTTCTGTGTAAGGAGAAAATAGGTGCTATCACAAGAGAAGCTACTTGTAAGTCTTAGAAAACTTTGTTTTAAAACTTCAACTCATAAATTCTACCTCTTATGGAAGCAGGTTATTCTTTCTCTGCATGGCTGGCTAGTGGTTTGTTTTTAATATAGTCTGTATTGCAGTAACCTTGTCCTGCAGACTACTGCTTCAAATTGGGCTGGTTGTCTCTCAGAGCCCATTTGTCGCACACAAGTGCTGCAGCTGTCAGTAACCTTTCCTCTTCAGAATATGAGGTTGGAAAGCAGTGCTGCTCGTTAGGCAGCCTGGGAAGTGCTTCTTCCCAGGCAATCAAGGTGCACGTCAAGGTAATTGAACTTTACAAATAGCTAGACCCTCTGCTCCCATTGCATTTAAAACCCGCAATTTGCAGTTATTTGTAATTGATCTTTGATGTGTCCTAAGGTTTTAATTATAGATTCAGTCATCAGGAAGGGTTTGTATACTCTGGACTTAACAAGTGTAATCGTTTTCCTCATAATTTTAAAACAGCAAATGCGGCAAAAAAGTAAGCAGCAAGCCAAAATAGAAGCCACACAGAAGCTTGAACAAGTAAAAAATGAGCAGCAGCAACAGCAGCAGCAACAGCAGCAGCAGCAGTTTGGTTCACAACAGCTTCTGAACCAGTCTGGCTCAGACACACCTAGCAGTGGGATCCAGAGCCCCTTGACACCACAGACTGGCAATGGAAATATGTCTCCTGCACAACAGACATTCCATAAGGATCTATTTACAAAGCAGCAGCTACCTGCTACCCCTACATCAGCATCCTCAGATGATGTGTTCCTAAAACCTCAAGCCCCACCCCCTACTCCAACCCGAATCCCAGTACATGATTCACTGTCTCAGTCTCAGACTCCTCAAACACCGTCACAACAAATGTTTTCTCCAGGTTCCACAAACACAAGACCTCCTTCTCCAATGGATCCATATGCTAAAATGGTGGGAACACCTAGACCAGCACCCATTAACCAAAACTTTGTTAGAAGAAACACCATTGCACCATTAGATACATGTGCACCACAGTCATCCATTGCTAGGCCCATTCAAGTGACCGAACCATCAGGAAGCAGGCCTTCACCAGTCAGGGATTCATGTTCTTCATCTCCAGGTAGCAGTGATCCCTATGCAAAGCCACCAGACACACCCAGGCCTGTCATGGTATCAGAGCAGTTCTCCAAACCACTGGGGGTCCCAAGATCACCCATTGTTATGGAACAGTCAGGGAAGGCTCCTTTGACAGCTGGGAGCAGTGATCTGTTTACTAAGCCAGCTCCTAGAACTGATACATTTCAGAGACAGAGAGTAGCTCCTGCTGATGCATATGCACGGCCACCATTGACCCCTACTCCTGCTCCTGTTGATGGGAGCCCTGGACCTTTTAAAACTCCTATGCGCCCACCCCAGTCCCCACAAGATCCTTATGCATCAATGCCAGCTACACCAAGGCGCGTTGCTGTTGATCCCTACGAAAGGCCTGCTCTCACACCACGGCCAGTGGACACCTTTTCCCATAATCAGCCTAATGATCCATACAGCCAGCCTCCACTCACTCCCCATCCTGCAATAAAGGAGACTTTTGCCCATCCACCCCGGATAGTGCGACAGCAGAGTGATTCTTTCCCTCAGTCTGGACCCATTTCAAGGCCAGCTTCTCAGGACCCTTACTCCCAGCCTCCAGGTACTCCTCGGCCAGTTGCTGATCCTTATGCCCAACCTCCAGGAACTCCTCGGCCCACCTCAGTTGATCCATATATGCAGCAACCGCCAACACCAAGACCTGCTCAGCCAGCAGATTTATTTGCTCAATCCCAAGCAAATCAGAGACATTCTGATCCATACGCCCAACCTCCTGGAACACCAAGGCCAGTTATCAGTGATCCTTATTCTCAGCAACCAGCAACTCCAAGGCCAGGGATTCCAGAGAGTTTTAACAGACCTGCAATGACGAGACCAGGACTAATACCAAATAGAGATCCTTTCCTGCAGGCACCACAGAACAGATCTCAAGGAACTTTTGTCAGGCCATCAGATCCATGTTCTCAAACTCCCAGACCTGCAGGACCTGCAATAACAGATTCATTTAGTCATGGTCCAGCTGCTCCAGCACGTGACCCATACGATCAGCCACCAATGACGCCAAGGCCTCAGCCAGAGTCTTTTGGAGCTGGTCAGCTGGCCCATGATGCTGCTGAACAGCCACGGCCTGGATCTGAGGGCAACTTCAATACATCTGGAAATTCTCCGATGAATTCTCAAGGACAGCAGTATCCCAAAGTTTCACAGGTTCCTGGCCCAGCACCTACTACAGTAGTAACAGATACACAGAATACCATGAACATGTCTCAAGCAGATACTGAGAAGCTGAGACAGGTGAGAATTACTGATGGTATTAAAATTTCATAAGTAGAAGAATTTCCCCCATTCTTGCTCATATTTGAAATTTCTTGCAGTTAAACATAGCTTTATAACATAGAGTTGTCTTCATTCACTTAGGGTGTTAATTTGGTCCTCCTGGATAGAACCACAATATATAGAGAATATAGAAAGATCAGTAGTTTTTAAGGAGCAAAGGTGATCTTTGAAACCACTGAAAATGTAGATGATTGGTCTGTCATAGCTCTTACCTACAGTTTGAGGTAAAAAAAAAAAAAGCTTTGAGAGGACAATTAACTCTACCCTATAATAGATGAAATATAGAAATGATTGTCAGTGACTGTGACAGTGACAGGTGAGGATCTCAGACTAGACATCCAACTTCTCAGTTGGCTGACATGCTGAGGTGAATCCTGCCATTGATCACTGCTCTTCTTGAGGCACATTCTCTCAAGGTTTTTGTCAGGGAATGTTTAGGAAACATCTCTTGCTGAAACAGAATTACATTGAATTTGTGGAAAGCTGTTCAGTCTTTTGTTTGGAAGGAGCGATGGGAAATGGATTTAGTGGAAAAATTGGCAGTATTTATCATACAGACTCAGAGTAAATTCTGCAGCTTTGGTATAAACCTCTTGCTGAATTTTCTTCAGTATAGACGTCTGATTACTTTTCTTACTCAGAACGTGCTTTTTCATGTGGTGAAAGGACCTGCATTGTTACAATAGAAAAAGGCAAAGAATGTTGCTTTTATGTTAAATGGGGAAAGGGGTTCACACTCTATCAAGAAGTCTGGAGATTAAGTTCTCTTACCAGCATTTTGCACCATTTGATCACTCTTCTAATTTCTGAAGTGATTAAAGTAGTTTATTGTTTTTTTTCTGTAGTGATTGAAGAGTTTCTTTTCTCCGAAAGGTTTAACCTAGTGGAAGTGTAACGCTTCAAAATATGTCAACTGCAGTGTCAAGCACAATGATTTTTGTTTTTTAAACAGCGCCAGAAATTGCGTGAAATTATTCTACAGCAACAGCAGCAGAAGAAGAACGCAGTTCGTCAGGAAAAAGCCTTGCAGGATGCAGCAGCTCCTACCCATGCAACACCTCTTCAGCATTGGCAGCAAGACAACTTGAATCAAATTTTTAACCGCCCTCCTCCTCCATATCCTGGGAATATTAGATCCTCTGTTGTCCCTCCAGGTGGGCCAAGGTTCACTGTTTACCCAAAAGATCAACGGGGACCATTTCCTGCTGATGGGCAGTTCAATAGACCCCAGTTTCCAGGTGATATGAATGCCATGGGAATGAGACCTCATGGTCTTAGGTAAGCTCTTCAATCTCTTAAACTCAGGACATTACAGGAGTAGCTCTACATTTACATTTACATAAATTGTTATATAAAGCTGGGAGGTTTTGATGAAAAATAATTTGTTGTCTACAGTAGGTAGGTCCTGAAGTGAGTAGGTACAGTGAGCTTGCCTGTGCCTGTACTAGAAAATGTATTTACACTAACCCTGGCTTATGCTGTCTTTTATTGGGAATTAAAACAAAATCAGAATGGAGAAATTACCATTCTTGTGAAAGTTATGTGACCTGAAAGATCTCCTTGGGCATGGAAAAGGGAGCATTTCTTTTTTTTCTTTTTTTTTTTTTTTTTTTAGTAAATGGAAAGGTCTGGCTTTAGCTTTGCTGTCTGACTAACAGATAAATGTAATATTCTTGTTTTCATTATCAATGAATATGTCACCAAATGTCAGCTTCCATCTGTGCCATTTGCACAGGGAATGCCATGAAGTAAAATGAACACCAAGACTGACATACCTTGTCATCTCAGGAATTAATATTTTCAATATGTGGAATTCATTTCAATAATTTCTAAATCCACACAAAAGCATTTTTTACACTGAGTTCCATTAACGTGTAGTTTATTTACTATGATATTTCTTACTGTCAAGAGTTATCTATCCATTATTATTACTGGCATTGAAAACAGGTTGTTTATTAAACATAATTAAAGCAATTACTTTATTGTAGTCATAAAGCTCATTTAAATGTAAGCATAATTAGTCAAAATATTTATTTAAATATCTTAATGAATGAATCATGTAAAGCATTTTGGTGAGTAGTTATTTAGTCAAACACACTAGACTAGGCAGTCCTAAGGAAAAAAGATTATTTAGTCTTTCATACTTTATTTTAGATATGGGTTTCCAGGAGGTGGCCATGGTCCACCATCAGGTCAAGAACGCTTCCTTGGTCCTCAGCAGCCAATGCAACGCCCTGGAGTTCCACCACAGCTGAGAAGATCTCTGTCGATTGATATGCCTCGGCCAGTGAACAATCCACAAATAAATAATGCATCTGGGATTTCTCAGCATTTTCCTCCACAAGGAATTCCAGTTCAGCAGCACAATATATTGGGTCAGGCATTTATTGAATTACGTCACAGAGCTCCTGATGGGAGGCCAAGGCTGCCTTTTAACCCTTCTGCTGCAAATGTTATGGATGCAGCAACACAACATCAGCGACATGCTGCCTTTATACCCAGGCAGGAGTTTCCAGGCCCAAGACCAGCAGAACCACTGAGACATAATTCTCAAGGTATACCTAACCAGTTGCAGATGCCTACAGGTTTGGAGCATATGTCACAACCCCAACAGGATCAAATAAATCCTGACAACCCACCTGCACTGGTAATACGTTCTCTAAGTCATCCACCAGTTGCTGATGCATTCCCAGGACCATCTTTGTCTACATCTGCACCAAACGATGAATCTGCAAATTTACAGATTCCCAACCAGCCAAGTGATGGTCTAGAGGAAAAGCTTGATCCTGATGATCCTGCCGTAAAAGATTTGGATGTGAAAGACCTTGAGGGAGTCGAAGTCAAAGATTTAGATGATGAGGATTTGGAAAATTTGAATCTTGACACAGAGGATGGAAAAGGAGATGAACTGGATACTCTAGATAATTTGGAAACCAATGATCCTCACCTTGATGATCTTCTGAGATCTGGGGAATTTGATATAATTGCATACACAGACCCAGACCTTGATGTGGGGGATAAGAAAGGAATGTTTAATGAAGAACTAGATCTTAGTGTCCCCATTGATGACAAACTAGATATCCAGGGCAAGACAGAAGAACCAAAACAGAAAGAACAAGGTGATAGAGCCATTTCTCTTCCTGAGACCCAGTCTCCACAGAAGAAATCTGCTACAGAAAATGAAATAAAAGCAGAAGTAGTTTCCCCAAACACTCAGGAGGAAAAGAAGAATGAAAATGAAAAAAGTGATGGAAATGCTGAATCCACAAGTACTCAACAGGCTGCTGAGGTGGAGGTAAAGGATGGAGAAAAGGCTCCTTCACAGTCTGCTAACTCAGAATTCCCTGACAAAAATACTGCGGTTCCTGGTCAAGAGACAACTGTGCCTAGTCCAGATGCTCAGGGATCTGCTCCTCTGCCTCTTCAAGGAGCAGTAAGCTCTTGCAGTATTTCTGGATCCACACCAGTCCTCTCAAGTTTGCTAGCTAATGAAAGCTCAGATAATGCTGAAGCAAGGACTCTCGGATCTCCATCTCAATCTTTGCCAACAACACAAATGAACCATGCATCAGGTATTCCACAAACACTAATGACACCTGCTGGACAGATCTTGGAAAACACTTTAAATTCAAATTTGACTATGGTTCCACGAATGAACCATAATTTTCCTCAAGGGTCACCAAATCCAGGATTCATTCAGGGTCAGTCATCTAATCATAACTTTGGGCCAGGACAGACATCTAATCAAACTGTGGCTGTCACAAATCGTCCTGGCCCTAGTGGCGTATCTGGACCCCAACAGATTATGCTTCCTCAACCGTTAGCTCAGCAACAAAGTCGAGAACGACCACTTCTGCTGGAGGAACAGCCACTTCTTCTGCAGGACCTTTTGGATCAGGAAAGACAGGAGCAGCAGCAGCAACGACAGATGCAAGCCATGATTCGCCAACGTTCAGAGCCATTTTTCCCCAATATTGGTACGTGGGGGATGTCTTTGTCTGTGCTCTGGTTAGCTTTTTAAAAATACAGGAATAAATAAATAATCAGTGGCAATGAAATAAGCAGGTAGATAATGTAGAGTTTAAATGTGGCATAACAAAAAACCCCAAACTGTTTAGTAGTTGGTGTATGGGATGGGAGTATGGAAATTGAGCATTGAGGTGGCATTCTGAATTCTGTGGCAAGGCTTCTGTTGACTTGACCAACATGAAGGTAATTTTGCATTAGTGCTGATTTTTCTGGCATCAACTCTGTGGTGTAAACTTGTAATACTTTAGGTTTTAAAGTGTGATATGGAGTAAACACATCCTTTGTAAACATAATGAAGTGATAGAGTGCAGTAGTTGTCCTTTTGATATTTGATAGATCAACTTTCTATTTATGGTCGGTTTATTACATTTTTTCACAGTGCTTAGTGTGTCTCAAGAAAAGAGATCGTTGAGAGCTGTATTCCAAACTCACAATCTAGGCAAAGCCCAGAAACATTGCAAACAATTTTGCATGTGCTAAAAGCATTGAAGATAAACTGCCATTTCCTGTTCAGTATAAAAGCAGTTTGAGCATTCAGATCAAGACCATCACCATAACTTAGTGAATGATAAACATAATGAAATATGACAAGTTGAGAAACGTGCTAGTTGTAACTCCACTGCCCATGTTTGTTTGAAAGACAAATTCAACGTAGCCCCCAAGTCACAGTTCCATATTTGTAGTGTGGCTAGAACATGCTGCAGCCACCCCAGGTGGCTAAGATCATGTCTAGAGGTCCCTTCCAACTGCAGCTTTTTGATACTCTTATTTAACCTGCTCTATGTGAGGCATCTAATGAGAGAGAGAGAGCAAAAAGGCAGAGTTCACCATGTTTATGGTCTTTTCAGATGCTCTGTGGGCCATGTGTGCCTTTCTGCCTGTAGTGACACCGCTAATTAGAGAGGCAAAGCTCTTTTCTTAGTACATCAGTGGTGGTGTGTCAGTTGAGCCAACTGACCTCACAGAAATAACTCTTCTTCCTGATTCTTAAACTTATAAATAGAATTTGTTCATCTGTTGGTCCACAGGCTGCTCTTCTTTATATGTTGGGGTTGAAATCAAGGACATTATATAAAGAATACATGAAACTACATATTAACCACAGATTTCAAGTAACATGCAATAGTAGTGCAGTTATATTGTTTTACTGGTGATTTATGCATGACGTAGATCTCAACAGATCAGCTCCAGTTATTAACTTACGATTCTGAGCTATGTAATTCACTTTTACTCTTTTTCTTTTGTAGACTTTGATGCAATTACTGATCCCATAATGAAAGCAAAAATGGTAGCTCTGAAGGGGATCAATAAGGTTATGGCGCAGAGTAACATGGGGATGCCGCCAATGGTTATGAACAGGTAGGCAACACGTGATACTGTTCTTAAGGGCTACAAAATGTAAAGGAAATGATAGAGCTAGGGAAACTGTACGCAGGAAATGAAAAAGTGGAAAAAGAGGTTTTTGTCAGGTCCGTGCTAATGGACCAACTGGAACGCATCTGATGTGTTTGGATACTGTTTATAGTTTCTACTGCCACTGCTTTTATCCTTAGGAGGCAAGCGTGACAGTAGAAACTACAAGATGTCTTAAAACATGTCAGGCTTGTGTTTGAGTTGTAATGTCATTGGTCAACATGGCTTCACTGTTGACACTTCTTTTTTTCCCCACGTACTAATTACACACTGGCACATCTTCCACGCATTGTGTTTGAAGTGTTGATGGCCATGCAACCATTAAACTTCATGTTGCAGCATATAATTTAATGGCAAGATTTGTCCCAAGTAATGGAAGTTTCATCTTCTCTTTAAATCTGTTCTGAGGACAAAAGAAGCTATGAACTGTGCGGACTTCACCGTGACTGCAGGGAGCCAATGAGGCAGAAAGGGTCGGCACCTTTTCTTTTTATGTGACCCATCAAACCAATATGTTTTTTCCTTCTGAACATACACTTTGCTGTTACATGATAATACATGGCTTACTGAGGGGTACATTACCCAACTCTAGTTGAATGTGCTGGTAAACATGATATCTAAATACAAATACAAATATTTTTTGTGTATATTTTAGTACAGTACATCATGTGTACTTCATCTCTCTGAAAAGTGTAAAATGCAATAGTTTCAACCAAGGGCAAAGTGTCATAGCATCAAAAGCTTAGTAGACAAGTTCAAGAAATGTCTATAAAATGTTTGGACACCCCGGTGTAAGTTTGGTGTATTGCAAAGTGTTGTCTCTTCCCTAAAATGCCAGAAGTTTTAAAAGTTACAATTTCACTTTCTGTTTATATGTCAATAGGTTTCCTTTTATGGGTCAGCCAGTGCCAGGGTCTCAGAGCAGTGAAGGTCAAAATCATATGCAGCAGGCCATTACACAGGTACTATGACTTGATATGGTGTTTAAACAAAAGTGTTTAATAATGATGACTAGTTTGGGGGGTTGTGTATTATATCATGATTTAATACCCTTTTCTCTATGTTTTACTGAAATTTCTAGGATGGAAGTTTGACACCTCAGATTTCTAGACCTAATCCCCCCAGTTTTGGTCCTGGTTTTGTCAGTAAGTACAGATGTAATAATTTATTATATGTTGTTGTTTCCTTCAACAGTTCTGGTGTTTTTAAAATAAATTATCCATAAATTAATCCTGTTTCTCAAAAAGTCATCCTTTTAAGATTGAGTCATTTCATCATTACCAGTATAGCCGTGCCTAGTAAATGCTATTAGCATTTTTCTAGAAGCTGTCCTCCAAGAAACACCGAAAGGAAAAAGGGAAATAGAACAAATGGAAAATTAGCATTATTTGGATTTGTGTAAGAATGGTACTCTGTCAAAAACCTGGTCTTTGGTTGTGTTGTAATAGTCTGAGCTCAGTGGGAACAACTCTCTGTCCTGATGAGCCCATTTTTATCCCAGAAACAAAAAATTCTGTGCAGCATCATTGTCTTTTAACAAATACCAATAAAAGCTTTCCAGGCATTAGTTAAGCAGGAGTGGCTGGGAACTACAACTGTTGAAAGCAGAGATATATTACACTAGTATTTTACATTCCTTGTTTCTAGTTGCCCTAGGTCAATTGTAAATCCCAGTCTCTCTGATGAGAAAGATTTATTAGCAGAAATTAAAACTGAGCATATGTTAGGAGAGAAAGGCCACGTTATAAAAAAGTGTTTGTCTACAAAAATTTGGTATTTATGAGTAAGAAACAGAAGTAAACACCTTCAAATTTACCAGAAACTGGAGTAGCAGCACTCAGCCTTGTGATACTATGTTCTGGTCAGATTTGACATGGCACCCAGCGGTGGCATTCTCTGGCTGAGGTGATGGTGGTTCTGAGCACTTGACAAAATCTGTTTCTCTTTTCAGCAGTAATTATTTTTAGCTGGAACTTGTTCGTATTTCAGTGTTCCCTTTTGCACTTTCACATCACTCCCGTCTGCAGTTCCCCTCCATCATTTTCACTCACTCATCCTTTCCAGTTGTGTGATTAGTTGTCCAGAATTTGTTGAAAGATCAGTCACCCCTCTGAACTGTAGCTAGCTCTCTGAATGGATATTGTTGAGCTGTTAAGAATTGGTGGCTGTTGCTACCACAATAACTGTTAAAGTAAAAGGTGGTAGAGTTTGGAACCCAAGGAGAACATGATAGTAGTGAAATCCTACTGTTGTGTAGGTATCCTTATTTAACAGACTTTCATTACAAGGAGGATCCATGCCATGTTCTTGGTTACCCAGCTCATTGCCACAGTGCAATCAAGAGACAAATGATACCATCACCAAACCTTCTCTCTTGCCTTCTGGGCTTAGTGTAGATCAAATGTTAATAGACATGATTGTTTTGCCTCAAGAAAAACATCTGAGAGCAGTGAACTGCTCAGAGCAGATGAGCATTTCTCATTTGTTAAGAGTAATGTCTCAGTTACAGTCTAGATGAGAGTGCATTTGTTTGTGAGGAGGAGAAGGCACTGCTGCTGAAGGTCCTGTGCACAAGACTGGCATAAAATTATTTTTACAAAAACAGTATCTATCTTTATGTCATGGATATTTAATGGAGGTTTATAGTTTTCTTTTTCCTTGGAAGTAGTAACAAAAATGGGTTCTGCATGTACAAAACTCTTCTGTAAACACCACAATAAATGAGGCTCTGGTTCCTGTAAATTTTCTGTTCTTACTCCCTAATCTCTTTGCTTCCACCTGAGTACTTCCAGAGTTCTTCCATGTCCCCTCTTCTGTGTCAGAGGAGAGTACACAGTGGGCTCATGTTTCTTGAAATGAAGGGACTATGTTAAAACTGCATTCTCTCAATAAAGGCATTAATTTGGATCTTTTTCTCCTTTTCTCACATCACTCCAAGAGCTTAATATCTCCTGGGATAGGACACCCACTGTCAAATTTGGCTGAACTTACCAATGGTTTCTTAAAATAAGGGAGGAACCTGGTTGTTAAACTTAATCTCTAAAAAGCAGGAGAAGAGCCTACCCCCAGAATGACAAGCTGATATCATCATTAATTTCCCTTCTCTCTAGATGATTCACAAAGAAAGCAATATGAAGAATGGCTGCAAGAAACACAACAACTTCTTCAAATGCAACAGAAGTATCTGGAGGAGCAGATTGGAGCCCACAGGAAGTCAAAAAAGGCACTCTCAGCAAAACAGCGTACAGCCAAGAAAGCTGGCCGGGAGTTCCCAGAAGAAGATGCAGAACAGCTGAAACATGTTACTGAGCAGCAAAGTATGGTCCAGAAGCAGCTAGACCAGGTAATCATCTGGAATCCCAGCTGATACTAAGCTGTCATATTAGTATGACTCCTTTAAATCTTCTAAAAGGCAAGCTGAAATGCTTACATATGGTGGAGCATATTTAAAGGTAGCCACTGCCTATCCTATTTGTGTGTGTAACAGCACTTCTCTGATTGCCAGGGACACTGGAGTTGTAGGACAATGTGCTGTGGCAAACATTATGACAAAAAGCTGGTTTAGTATTTTGGGAAGAAGGGAAATTACTTGGCAGAATGCTGTGCACAAAGTTCCTGGCACCATGAAAAACATAAATGAAAGATTGAGGAAAGTCAAAGCATTCAGGGCTTTGTTTCAGGCTTGAATGAACTTCATAATTCATTCTTGTTCAGGTATCCTGACACAATCAGAATCTGGTGCCAGTTCAGTGGTACTGTTTGAAAATCTCTTTTCATTATACCTTTAGTGTTAGTCCAGTTTTACGATCTGTCTAGTTCCTGGGTCAGAGGAATATCTGGAGATCAACTACTCTACTGATCAAAGCAGAACTAGCTTCATGGCTATATCAGGTTGCTCAGCACCTTGTCAGTCAAGTTTTGTAAGCCTTCAAGGGTAGAGATTTCCCAGCTTCTCTGGGTTCCTCTTCCAACGTGTAACCGCTTTCACTGGGTTTTGTTCTTCCTTCTCTATATTCAGTTAGAATTTCACTTGCTACATCTTAAAGCTGTGGTTATTGCAAGTGAGATTAAAAGTAAAGCTGTGATAGCTTTGATAAAACTATGGTCAAGAGTAGTGACTGCTCTGTTCCTCAAAACATTCATTATTTATAAATTATCTAACATGGTTTTCAGGATCAGATAGACTTGCTAAACATAAAAATGCTTTAGAATTTTCCTTTATTAATATGAGGGGAAAAAATTGGCAGCAGTCTGCTTGGAACAAAGTCCTAACTGATATCTGACCCTTGACTACTTGCTCCTGTGTTCCTTCAAGACAAAGCATGTGCTGGATGGAGTATTAGTTGGCTCTCCTTTTTGCTATGTAGAAGAGGGATGGAGCAGATAAATTATGTCTACATAATTTCTTCATCCCTTCCATAATGAATCACAAGTAGAATAAGTGCAAAAAAACTCCACTTATCTTTTTCATACATACATCAATCTAGTCTTACAGTGGAGTTATGTTGAAGTAACAGCTGCTAATCATGATATTGCTGGCAGTTAGTGCCCCATAGTTAAAACTCTCTTATTTTTTCACTTTTAAACTTATTTTTCATATACTGCTGGTAAATACCCTCCAAACCAGTCATCCACATTCTAAACAGCACTTTGTTACATGCCTCATGGGAGCTTAAATAAGGTTCTGTGAAAGTATATTTGTAAGGACCTTCAATTTGAAGCAATTCACCACTCTTTCAAATCAGATGAAGTAATTCTTCTGTAATCAAGCTTCTGTTAGTTTTTTCAAAAGGGCAAAGTCTCTAGATGTGTATGTAGAGAAAAGAGCTCTCAGATCCCTGTGAATTGCTGGTCCTGGTCATGGGCACAGAGAAACTGGAGCTGACTTTGTGCAACATGAGCTGATGTCTGACAGGGTTATTAGCTCAGGCACAGAGCCATGCAGACACTACCATATTGTCTGCAGCCAGGGCAGTTTAACTGCTTTGGGGTGGCACTGTGCCTGTGCTGGTAAGTTCTGCCTTCTTCTCCCCTGCACAGTTAAAATCACCAGGTCATTCCGCACAGGCTGGCTCAGGTCCATCTGGGTGTAGTCAGTACAGGTCCTTCGAGATCTCAGCTAATTCCAGGTACAGGCATGTGGCTGATCTGCCACTGCAGATCCTGTGATGCCCTCCCTGGGAGGATTTGGATGCTTCATGGTATAGGCATACAGAGCCAACACAGCTTTAGTGTTGTGTATCCACAGAAAAGGCCTAGAGCTCTGAACCAGTGCAGACAAATCCAGTTGGTGGCTTTCTGCAGTGTGACTGTTATCTGGCAGTGTCAGTGCCAAGCCAGAACTCATAAATCATCTTGGACCTGAGATTATCATGTAAATAGCCTTGTGGGTTGTCTTGCATTCTGGAGTGTGTCCTGAAATATCTCTGTTATCCTGAGCTTCCTGACTTGTCCCTTGCCCCAGGTAAAGGAGAGTCGTGTCAAGCGTTTTTAATTATGTTATGGACTTTTTCTATCAGTTCAAACTGAAAATGGAAGATGTGGAAGTCATAATCTAATGAACAGCAGGGAGAGAGGCATTTTCCATAACGCATATGTTAATAACCGGTGGATTGCAAGACCCTTTACTGTTTTAGAGAGCAGTGCAGTTACACCTCTGTTGTGTTTCTGAAGTGCTCGCTCTTGTCTAGTTGACACTGTCATATCCTTCCATTTGCTTCTCCTGCTTGCCTTAGAAATGAACTACTATGTTTAACTCCTAGCATTGAAGTGGACTTTATTTTCAACCTAAAATTTAAAATTTTCAAGCAGTGCTTGCCATTTTCATCTGCTGTGTGATTTTTGAGGATCTGTCTTGTGAGCAAATGAGGATCTACCTAACTGTTTTCCTGCAAACTTTTCTTCTTCAATTATATCTTTTTAAAAATACTGCTGACATGTGAAGATCATCCATCTCACTGTTCCCTTTTTCCTGTCTGTTCCCAAGTGTGGTTATCCTGTGCATGAATGGTAAGGACAAGGATCACTTGGTTTAGGTTTGTATATTCTCTAGCACAGTGCAGTCTTGGTATGTAGTTGCAACTTTGAGCACTGTTATTGTTTCTAAAGCTTTGGGATGGATGGTGGTGATTCTAATGGAATAATGGTTATTTAGCCTTAAAAAGGGAGAGGAAGTAAGACTGCAGAAATTGTGTCCCTGTGCCATTCATTGTCTGCTGAAATGAAAATGCTGGGTTACATGTTTTATGCTGCTTACCTAGTCAGTACATGTCAGAGATGAATAATGCCTGTTTTACTGTTTAGATTCGAAAGCAGCAGAAAGAGCATGCAGAGCTCATCGAGGAGTATCGAATCAAGCAGCAGCAGCAGCAGTGTGGAATGCCACCCCATGCTATAATGCCAGGTGTCCAGGCTCAACCACCAATGGTTCCAGGAGGAACGTCACCAGCAATGAATCAGCAAAACTTCCCTATGGTGGCACAACAGCTGCAGAACCAGCAACACACAATGGTAATCCCTGGGCAGTCCAACCCTACCAGAATGCCGAATTTATCTGGATGGCAATCTGCAAATGCCCCTGCAAGTCATATTTCCATGAATCCAGCAAGGATGCAGCCTCCAATGACACCGCTGCCAATTACTCCTGGTACACCAGCTCCTGTGCCTGGTCCAAATGCAGCTGCACAGTCAGGGCCACCACCAAGGGTGGAATTTGAGGACAATAACCCTTTCAGTGAAAGCTTCCAAGAGCGAGAAAGAAAGGAGCGTTTACGAGAGCAGCAGGAGCGGCAACGCATTCAGCTTATGCAGGAGGTAGATCGACAGAGGGCTTTGCAGCAGAGGATGGAACTGGAACAGCACAGTATGATAGGATCTGAATTAAACAACAAAACACCCTTGTCTCAGATGACTTTCTTTAATTCTGACCTGCCTTGTGATTTCATACAAACTCCACGACCTCTTCAGCAGTCTCCACAGCACCAACAGCAACAAATGGGGCAAATTCTGCAACAAGGTTCTGTGACCTCACCTCCTGCCACAAATTTTATGCAAAGCGGTGAGCGTAGGCCAGTGGGACCTACGACTTTTGGACCTGATGCCTCTGCTGTTCCAGGTGGAGCCCCTAATTTCCATAATGTAAAACAAAGTCATGGGAATCTCCCTGGGCCTACCTTTGCACAGAACCAAGTCAGGCCTCCATTTACTCCTGCTGTACCTTCATCTGCAGCACTCAATAGCAGTGCCCCTTGTGGTTCGGACACTAGCGTGCCCCAGGCTACAAACTTCCCTGGATCAAGCCAGTCTCTCATACAGCTCTATTCTGACATAATCCCAGAAGAGAAAGGAAAAAAGAAAAGGACACGAAAAAAGAAAAAGGACGATGATGCAGAGTCAATAAAAGCCCCATCAACTCCACATTCAGATATAACTGCACCATCAACTCCGACCGTTTCTGATTCTACCTCCACCCCCACAGTTAACACCCCCAATGAACTTTCACATCATCAAGATGAGCAGGAGTCAGTGGAGGTAACAGGCCCATCAACATCAAACACAGGAGAGAGCCAAACCCCTCCAGAGCTGGAATATAAGCTCCCCAACAGCAGTCTGCCACAGAAACAGCCAAGTGCAATTGCAGAGACTGAGAAGGCTAAAGCAGATACACCCACCAGCATTCAAGAAATTAAACTAGAAAAGGCAGAAACTGATCAGTGCTCGGGTCAAGCTGAGCCTAAACCTGAAAATCCAAGCAGTATTAAGGTGGAAGAAGATAAGGTCACCCCACAGACTGCTACTTCAGTTCAGAGTCCAGCACAGCCAGCTAGCATTCCAGCAGCAAAAGGGGAGTCAGGGAACGAACTACTGAAACATCTGCTTAAAAATAAGAAGTCCTCATCTCTTCTAAATCAGAAATCAGACAGCAGTGGCCGAACGGAAGAGGAGGCTTCTGGGGATAAGAAGTTAACAGAGAAGCAGAATCCAGCTGAAGGAATGGTGAGCCTGGTTTTTATGGTATGAATGCTGCTGGGTTTTATTGTACAGTGGTCATCAACAATCAGAGGCTAGCTTGTGTCTTTACCATGGGTATGTGAAAAGGTGGGGAGATAATCTACCTGCACAAGGGTAGAGGAAACAGCCTTAAGGAATTTTTACCTCCCTTCCTGCCTTTTCTCCATGAGTAAGTCATCTGTGTAACAAAAAGAACAAATTTTATTATGACTTTGTAGGTCAGTGTGTTCAGAAATTGTTAAAATGCAAAAAATACTTTTCTATAGATAATCATCTTTTAAAATGTCACTTCCTAATGTTCAGCAAGATTAAGGCAAGATTTGACAGGATGACTCTTAATTCCCTACTAGCATGTTTCTGTACAGCAGGGTGTGGTCTGCCTGAATGCTGCTTTCTTCTGTGACTGCACCTTTGCCAGGGGCATAGGGTTGGGCTTCACACCCCTGCACCATTTGGGGTGTTCTGTGAATGAACCAAGTCTGTGCTTATTTCTTGCCTGTGAAAATCTTATCTCTAATTATAGTAGAGACCGTGCTCCAGGGTTTTTATCACAAGTGTGAAATTGTTAAATCTCCTAAAATTGCTGGATTTCTGTCTTACAGAAAAATCCTCTAATTAATTTCACATTAATGGAAGGGAGCATTCATTCTTTATGTTAATGGCATTATATAATGTAATAATCTCTAAGGTTCTTCAAAACAGACCTAAAGAAAATTGCTTTCTGTGGAGGTAGCATACACTTTGATTTCTTGGTCATTTTATTGTAATCTTCAATCTGTACCTAGTTTGGTTTATGGTTGCCTAAACTTGAAATACATCCTTGAAACAAAATATAAACACATTCAAAATTAATAAAGACTGATAAAAAGAAAGGTAATGTGAGCAGCAAGTAACTTATAAGTGTTTCTGTTAAAACACATATGACAGGAGCAGTGGTGAGAGTACTTGTGGTAGGGGTCATGTAGAGCTGTTTAAAATAATAATTGATAGAAAGAAATTGGACTTTCTTTTGGCTTGCCACTATCTGTTGCATTACAAATTCCCATTCTAATTACTTAACTCTCCTTTTATGTGAAAAATGGCTTCACAAATGTGTACTGTATTGAAGCAAATGCCATAGTCCAGAAGTGTTTCACAGCATCAGGTTGTTGGTTTTTTTCTAACCTCAAAGTACATTTTTATTGTAGTAACTTACACTCCTGTTTTCTGCAAGCAAGTCTGCCCTTTTTTATGTCCTTGTGAAAATCTCCAGGGCTTGCACACACTTGTCACTGTATTTTAGGGGGCACTCAAAAGAAAATGTCTCTGGTTTGGGAGTTTTTTAATGATGTTTGCAGATATCAGTGGTGGTAAGGATAAGTCATAATTCTGTGTGTAGGGACAGTGCAGCAGCTACAGTTACCAGTAAGACAGCAAAGTAAACAATCCATAAAACACAGTCTGTTATGGGTGAGATTTATTATACTGTGCTTGTTCTTTTAGACTGTTGTGCAGTAAATTTGAACAAACTCTATATTAAAATGTCAAAAATTCCGCTTCACTTCCTTTTTCATAGCAGCAAACTGCAGGAAACCAGATGCAAGGTGCATTTGGGTGTAGTAACAGCCAGCTTCAGAGAACAGATGTAGGACCTGAAACTAAGAAACAGAGAAATAAGCGAACTCAGAGGACAGGAGAGAAGGCAGCTCCTCGGTCCAAGAAAAGGAAAAAAGAGGAAGAAGAAAAGCAGGCTATTTACCCTAATGCTGATACATTCATCCAATTAAAACAGGTGGGTGTACAGGTGCTGGGTCATGCATCAAGAGGAGACTCGTGAGTGGGCTTCTCATGAGGGAAATTAAGTTGATCATTAAATTGAATTTTGAGTACAGTGTGGAGAAAATGGGAACTTCCACAAAACTAAGAAATTAGTAGTTTTTGGGTTTATTTCAATTTGGAAGATCTACTGTAATGGCAGGCATTTGGTGGTCTCAAATCCTTGGAGTTCCTGTAGGATCTGGCAGCTTCTGTGGCTGAATTGGCAGGGAGCCTGAGCTGCAGATGCAACATACAGGGGCCACCTTCCCTAACAAATAGAGAGGCCTGAGCTTGACACAGTTTTCTGATAGTGGGTAAACTGATTATTTTTTTAAATTAGAATCCACTCTGTTGATGTTTGGAGATTTGCAGTGCTTCTATCACCTATTTATATAATTTCTAACTTTTTTTTCTTTAATACAGCAGCTTTCTCTTCTGCCTTTGATGGAACCAATAATTGGAGTGAGCTTTGCACACTTCCTTCCCTATGGCAGTGGCCAGCTAAGTGGTGGAAATCGACTTGTAGGAAGTTTTGGTAGTGCTACTCTTGATGGCGCTTCGGACTACTACTCCCAGCTCATTTACAAGGTATGGTTTTAATCTGCATTTCCATTGTGTGCTCTCCCTGTGAAAAGTTTGTGACATTATTACCAGTTGGTTGGAACCCCTGCCTTCTGTGCAGCCAGAAGAAAGCAATTATCTGTTGCTAGACTAGATAGATAGTGCAATGGTGAAATGATCACCATTGTTTTACTCTCTGAAAGTGGAAATCAGTTCTGGAAATTGTGTGGTAAGCTAATTAAAACCAACAAGTATTCCTTCTCCAAATAGGTGCTAAATGGTGAAAATTGTAATTAGAGTTTCGTAGAGCAGAAAAGGATGAATTCTCAGTACTTTTGCAAAGTCATTGCAAACATTAAAGCGTTTCTTAATGTGAATTAAATGGGAAATAGACTTTTCTCATTTGTCCACTAAGTCCTAACTAAGAACCAGAGAACTCTGAACAAAATGGACTGTTTGTTGACAAGCTAATAACCCAGAGAATTTAACTCTGAGATCAGGATGGCAAGAGAGGGAGAGCAGCAAAATAGCAAACAGACAGAATCAATTTTGCTGCTTCACTGCCCTAATATAAAACTTCAGTAACTTACTAAAAACAGTGGTGGTTACTCCACCCTTATTTGGCATGTCAGCTGAGAGCGTGACCTAGCAGAAGGAGTTGCTGTGGTCCAAAGTGAATATTAAGTACTAGCTTTGTAGGCATGACTGTTGCAAGAGCAGATACTGAAGTTCTCATGTAATTTGCATTTAAAATGTAGGCAGTTCAGTAGGATAGCAAGAAGTAGCCCAGAGTGTGAAATGGCAGAGTATCAACTTCTCATGGTAAGTGCTTCTGTGAGAGCTCATCCTGTGCTGAATGCAAGGTAGTTTCCCTTTTAGTGAGCATTGGGTAAGCTGGCTTGTTTGTGGTGATGGAGTCACTCTCAATCTTAAGTTCAGACCTTTGATTAAACTGTAGGAATTTGTTTGGGCTCCCAAGCCATTCCAAAATTTGTTCTTTGTGCTTTTCTGTAATGCATATTCGTCATGTGTATTTCTCTGATATTTCTCTGATAATGTCATTGATATAAGCAAAGCAAAACATTGTATCTGTTGTAGTAGATAACTTTCATGTATTTGGTCACATACTTTAACTATTGTTGCTTATCAGTGCTACCTGTGAGTGGGTTACATACATCTTGTACTAGAACAAGGCAAGTTTTCACCCTGTGCTCCATGGTTGATTTATGGTTCTTTAATCTCATGCAGCAGAACAATCTGAGTAATCCTCCAACACCTCCAGCCTCTCTTCCTCCCACACCACCTCCAGTGGCATGTCAGAAGTTGGTAAATGGCTTTGCAACCACTGAAGAACTTGCTGGCAAGGCTGGAATGTTAGGAGGTCACGATGGTAAGACCAATACCTTTGTTTCTGTAATAAACGAATCAAGTTTGCAGCAAATTACAAAACAGATAGCTGGGATGCTCTTCAGTTGCTATAGTCAAAAGAGTATGCCTAGACTCTTTAAGGTTGTAATCATTATTATCCAGCTTTATTTTACAACAAAGTGTAGTCTTTTCACTCCTCCCTTTAGAAAACATGCTGAAAGATAGATGTGCTCTTAATAAAGAAGAAAACCTTAGCATCAACTTTCTATGTCCAGTACAAATGACTAACCAGGTAGTTTTGAGTGAGCTCAAAACCAGCAGAAATGTGTCCTTGGCAGGCTCTGTGTGCAGTCAGGGTGTGTTTTCTGATACTTGTAATTTTGTAGGTTTTTCAATGATTCAGTGAGAGTGGTGTTACCATCTGCTGGTAATGCCTTGGTATGGTGTCAGGGAGCCACCAATACCTCAACAGACAGAAGGTTTATCAATGGAAGAGCTGTGCAGATGTCTCATTGTGCTCTGTGTTTCTGGTTTTAGTTACCAAAGCTCTGGGACCAAAGCAGTTCCAGTTGCCTTTCAGACCACAAGATGATCTATTAGCAAGAGCAATGGCTCAGGGCCCTAAAACTGTGGATGTTCCTGCTTCACTTCCAACACCACCTCACAACAATCAGGAGGAGTTAAGGTAGGTTTTCCTTGACATCTTCAAGAACATATTTGGAGCAGATTCTTTGATCTTTTATAAAGGAGATGAGACTGTGGAGGTGTGAAGAAATGAAATCCATTGTGCACAGCTACACAGTGCAGAGAACATAATGACATAATTTGTTCTGCTTAACTCTTAGTATTCCATGTGCAGAGAGCAGCATAGTGAAAGAGGTGGCTTCTGGTATTGCTAGACTCTGGATGCTGTTAAATTGTTAATAATTCATTAGCTTGCTCTCTTAAAAGTGTTGCACCATGGCAGTGCATGACTGCTGTACCAGACAGCAGAACTGTGCAAGAGTCAGCCTGAAAACTCCCCAGCTCTGCTCAGTTTTTGCTGCCACATGAGAAATGCTTGCTAGAAGACGAGATCTAAAAAGATCTTCCCTTTTGCCTCCCTTTCCCTTGCCTAACCAAAATTAGGGTGTCTTTGAGGCACTGAAGCCTGTGCATGGATAAGGGGGGATAGACCAGTGAAGACACTTAAACCAGAAAGATTAAATACTAAATACCATTTTTCACATGGGCAGATGGAGCCATGGGGAACAGGCAGTTCTGTGATGGAGCCTGGGCTTTGTTAGTGCCTCTTTTGCTCTATGTATCTTTGCCAAGACATGACCTGGTGCAATGGAGTCTGAGATGGCCAGAAGTAATGGCCTGCCATGTAATTGCGTTCCATGGCTAGTAGCAAGAAGCAAGTTCATTTCAGCTTCCCATTGTGATTTGTAACTCTGACTTCCCAAATGTTTTTACACTGTTTCCAAAAGATCTTTTTTGGGTTTTGTTCCAGGGTTCAAGATCACTGTGAGGACAGAGACACTCCTGACAGCTTTGTTCCTTCTTCCTCTCCTGAAAGTGTGGTAGGAATGGAAATCAGTAGGTATCCAGACTTGTCAGTTGTAAAGGAGGAGAACCCAGAACCTGTACCATCTCCCATCATTCCCATCCTGCCTAGCAGTACTGGAAAAGGTGAGGCTGCAGAGCAGCAACAGCTAGAACTGGCTTTCCCCACCCCCCACCTAAATTCACACATGTGAAGGATTAACCTAGTGTATTTTGGTTTATTTTCAGGTTCAGAAGCCAAAAGGAATTACATAAAATCAGAACCTGGTTCAGGAGCATTACCTGGTTCTGGCTTTTTTGCCTCTCAGCTTGGACCATCCCAGAATGGTCCTAAGTCTGGCCTTATATCTGTAGCAATTACTTTACATCCCACAGCTGCTGAGGTAAAAGGAATAAGCTTCTAGTGTTAATATCTTTAGACAGTGAATCTGAAGGGGTTGTAGCATAGTACAATAAAGCAGATGTTGCAATCTGCTAATAGTTTTTTATTACTGCAATATAAGATAATCTCTCTGTGTTATTTTAACTGCCTGTCTGATGAAAACTAAGATGTGTTTTTATTGCTGTTTTTAGAACATTAGTAGTGTTGTAGCAGCATTCTCCAACCTGCTCCACGTCAGAATTCCCAACAGTTACGAGGTTAGTAACGCTCCAGATGTCCCATCCTCCATGGCAACCGCCAACAGTCACAGAGTGAACCCATCTATGGAGTACAGGCATCACTTACTACTTCAGGGTCCTCAGGCAGGATCCATGGGACCTGCCAGGATGGTAGGACCTTACGGACTGAAGCAGCCTAATGTGCCATTTCCTGCAAACAGTAATGGTGAGGGAACATTAATTCTTTTAAGTTTTCAGTACCAAAATTTTAACTAAGTCAGTGTTAATGCATTTCAGCCTCATGATTTCATGCTCTAGAATTAAATAATTGATTCTTGTTCTAAATACCACTTTTCTTGTTGTACATGTTCAGGACATGTGGTCCTGCTCCTCCTGTTAAGCATAATTTAATGGATCTGGTCCATCTCTGATTTCCATTATGTTACCTACGTCACTGTCAGTGAGGAATTTCTTCCCACAGTTCCCAACGTTACTAGTTTGTGGGATTTTTGTCCAACCTGATTTTAAATCCTTCATTTGGAAAAGTTGTTCCTGTGCTGGAAAATCTGAGATAGCTGTGATCCTTTATTGGTTTAGTTATTAATTTCTTATACAAGAATGTATTTTTGCCTTGTTCACACACTTGGTTTTGGTCTAGTTAAAGCAATTGCCACAACGAGGCTGGTGAGAGGCCTTGAGCACAAGCCCTATGAGGAGAGGCTGAGGGAGCTGGGACTGTTTAGTCTGGAGAAGAGGAGGCTCAGGGGTGACCTCACTGCTGTCTACAACTACCTGAAGGGAGGTTGTAGCCAGGAGGGGGTTGGTCTCTTCTCCCAGGCAAATAGCAACAGAACAAGAGTTCATAGTCTCAAGCTGCACCAGGGGAGGTCTAGGCTGGTGGTGAGGAGAAAGTTCTTCACAGAGAGAGTGGTTGGCCATTGGAATGTGCTGCCCAGGGAGGTGGTGGAGTCACCATCCCTGGAGGTGTTCAAGAGGGGACTGGACGTGGCACTTGGTGCCATGGTTTAGATAGTCATGAGGTGTGGACTCGATGATCTTTGAGGTCTCTTCCAGCCTTCTTGATTCTATGATTCTATGATTAGGCTGTAGTTTAAAGCTTGCCTTCTGTGCCCTATCCAGGAGAATGCTACTCCTCTAGACCACAGAAGAATACTGTGACTTCTCATGCATTTAGTTCAATCTGATCCAGCTTCTAACAGACTTGCCCATTTTCTAGGTGTAGCTGGCTATAAGGATCACAGCCAGAATATTGCAGAAGGCTCAGCACTGAGACCTCGGTGGTGCTCTCACTGCAAAGTTGTGGTTCTTGGTAGTGGTGTGCGGAAGACCTTCAAAGACCTTCCCTTCCTTAAACAGGTACTGCAGTGGGTGTAGAGTTTCTTGCATGGAACAGTGACTGAGCAGACAAAAGCCACTGCATGTTGTGCCACTGATACCATTTCCAGGTTTCTTTGTAGTCTTCCTTCTCTGTGTGTCCTAATTCAGGTTGGGTATATTTTTAGTACAAATAAGAAATATCAAAGTTGTTACTTATAGAAAACTAATTTCAGCAAATTTTGTAAAATAGGTCCCCTATAGAGCAGGTTCCTAAGTTCTGGTACTAAGCTTCTTCCATGACCACTTCATGGACCTTCATTCCAAAGGGAGCTCCATGTTGCCATGTCAGGAAGTATTGTAAGAACAAGAAGGCTTGCACCATTCCTGATCAGGAATCAGAGTGCAGTCACAGTCTCTTGTTTTTAGACTGGGAACTATCTTTCATTCTAAATGTACCATTGCTCTTTCAATGAGATTGAGATAATGATGCATCAAGGGGGTGTGTATATAGATAGATAGATACACACGCATGTATAAAGGTATATATGTGTATAAAGTGAAAATTTATATACAAAAGTAATGGGCTGGCTTTGTCAGAAAAGCCCTGAGTTGCCAGTAATGTTTTGCAGATGGATCAGTAGATAAACCAGTGTGATCTGTCTTTGATTAGGCTGAAATGAGATGTTCCTTTGCTGTCTAAAGATAAAAAGAAAATTTTACTTTGCAAGAGTGCTTATGGAGCAGATGGGTGCATGGTATAGAATGCTTTATTTTGATTGTTAAACTTCTGTTAAAGGCAAGAAATGCTAGAACGAGGTTGTAGGTGGTGGTAACATTAGATGCCAAATAATCAAGTATTTATATCTCAGTATCACTCATTATTTCACAAATGTTCTACAAATAAAGTGTTCCTAGCCAGACTGGAAAACTTGCTTCATTACACTTACTATGTGAAGAATGGTGTTAGAATGCACTTCTGATAATCATCTGTGTTTGGTTCCCAGGATTCCCAAGAAGGCTCTGATAAAATGAAGGACATTGTATTCTGTAGCAACAACTGCTTTGTTCTTTATTCAGCAGCTTTGCAAGCAAAAAACTCAGAGAACAAAGTAAGTATCAAATGCTGGTAGACCCTAGTGAGCAGAACTTACTGCAGCTATTGTTTGAAGAATTTTTTGAAGGGTGAGGAGGGGAAGTTTGCACTTTATTTTGGAGGTTTATAAGTTAATAACTCTGTAGTCAGATGTTGAGACTCAGCATGAAATAAAATTTATATTTGCAGAACTTTGTCTGAGAGAGATGCATGGCAGAACAGTAGCCACCTTTTGCTGTCCTCAGACTCTGAAAATGCAGTCTCAGAAAAGCAGTAATTTAAGTTCCCTGGGCATTGTACAAACCCAAGGACACATCCCTGCAGGGCTCTATTTTGTATTTTGATTTGGCTTATACAGTAAGAAAAAAAAAACCAAACAGCTGTGCAAATCATAACTGGACAGCAAGTTTGCAAAAAGACTTATTTGTTCAGTGTAACTGGAAGAGCAGTCCCGTTCACTGGCTTTGTTTGGGCAAAGCTGCCATTTTAAATCCTGAATTGTGTAAACACTAGTGAAGAGCCTGTAAAGTCACAGTGATAGGGAAAGAGATTTCTGGAGAAGGACATTTTAAGAAATTTATTGAACTGGAATTAGGCCAGAGATTTTTTTCAGGTGGCCCCAAGAGGTTGTGGAGTCTGCTTCTCTGGAGACTTTCAAAACCTGCCTGCATGTGTTCCTGTGCAACCTGTTCTGGGGAAACCTGCTTTAGAAGGAGGGTTGGACTAGATGATCCTCAGAGGTTCCTTCTAATTCCCACCATGCTGGGATTCCCTGATAACTTAAATTTATGTCTGTTTAATCATTGAAAGTGGAATAGTCTTCATTCAAGACTAAATGATCCTGCTAAGCTTATTTTCTCACAGATAAACTTTTTTGAATATTTCTTTTAACTGGCTTGGTTTCTCTAGTTCAACTGTGCCTTTCTTTCTCAACCCAGTGGACAAAAGAGGCCATGTGCTTGAAGCATTACCTAATTAATGCTTTCTGATAGTCCTGTATTTACTGTAGAGCTTGCAACCTTGCTTCAAATGCATCCTACTTATTTTTTCAGAAGAAATTAAAACAAAACAAACAAACGAAACCCAAACAAAACTCCCAGCAACGAAACTAAACCAACCAACCAAAACCCTGGAGAAGATAAATGTGTGTACAGCCTCATCCTTTTAATGTCCCACGTAGCTCATTTCCACTTGTATTTAAACAGGGTGATGTTTCTGCACAAGTGAATCAGCATGTACATAATTAAGTTAATTAAACGTCATGTTCAGCCTCTTGGTCCTTTCGTTTACTCTTTCAAGATTAATTGTACCAACCACATTGAGCACTTTTTAGTCTAAACTTCCTTTGTTTTCTCTCCTTTTTTTTTTTTTTTTTAAACCAAATCTCTGCCCTGCAGGAATTTCCTTCTTGCTTGTTTCCAGGAAAAATATGTTGCATTAATTCCATATCTTCCCCTCCTGCCAAATAAGATTTTTATTCTACATTAATTCTGTGACCCATATTTTAAAATTTGTGTTGTAACAAAACTTTCTAAAAATACCCAAGAACTAGCTCTTTTAGCTCATCTAGGGTAATTCTGAATGGTCTTAAATTCTTAACCTGGACAAAGGATTATTTGTGTTTCCTCTTCTTTATTAAAGGGCACCACACTATAGACTGACTAGGAGAATTTTTGTGCTCCATATCCTGGCACAAACTATGATAACACAGATTAGGGTAATTTCCATCTTTTTCTGCTGTTGCATCATGATTCGAGGCCTTCTGAGTAGCTTCTTCCCCAGGGATCTGACAGTGTTTCAGGATACATTTAATGTTAATGGTTTGGGATTCTTAAGAGTTTCCTGTTGATTTAGCAGGAATCGCTTCCATCTTTGCCACAGTCGCCAATGAAAGAGAGGCCGCCCAAAGCATTCCATCAGTACAGCAACAACATCTCCACTTTGGACGTCCACTGTCTGCCTCAGTTGCAGGAAAAAGTTTCTCCACCATCGTCACCGCCCATCATGTTCCCCCCTGCATTTGAAGCAGCCAAGGTAGAGGCAAAACCGGATGAGCTTAAGGTAACAGTGAAACTAAAGCCGAGGTTAAAAGCAATACACGGCAGTCTGGATGACTGTCGGCCTCCAAGTAAGAAATGGAAAGGAATGAAATGGAAAAAGTGGAGCATTCAGATTGTGATTCCTAAAGGATCATTCAAACCTCCTTGTGAAGAAGAAATAGATGAATTTCTTAAAAAACTGGGCACGACCCTTAAACCAGATCCTGTGCCTAAAGACTACAGGAAATGTTGCTTCTGTCACGAGGAAGGTGATGGATTAACTGATGGACCAGCAAGGCTTCTTAACCTGGATTTAGACCTTTGGGTCCATTTGAACTGTGCTCTTTGGTCTACAGAAGTCTATGAGACACAAGCTGGTGCCTTAATAAATGTGGAACTAGCACTGCGAAGAGGCTTGCAAATGAAATGCATGTTCTGTCACAAAATGGGTGCCACCAGCGGTTGTCACAGGTTAAGGTGCACCAATATTTATCACTTTACCTGTGCCATTAAAGCACAATGCATGTTTTTTAAAGACAAGACCATGCTTTGCCCCATGCACAAACCAAAGGGAACTCATGAGCAAGAACTTAGTTACTTTGCAGTCTTCAGGAGGGTCTACGTTCAGCGCGACGAGGTGCGGCAGATCGCTAGCATTGTTCAGCGAGGGGAACGTGACCACACTTTCCGTGTGGGCAGCCTGATTTTCCACGCGGTCGGGCAGCTGCTGCCGCAGCAGATGCAGGCCTTCCACTCCTCCAAAGCACTCTTCCCCGTGGGTTACGAGGCCAGCCGGTTGTACTGGAGCATGAGGTACGCAAACAGGCGCTGTCGCTATCTCTGCTCCATCGAGGAGAAGGACGGGCTTCCCTTGTTTGTCATCAAGGTTGTGGAGCAAGGCCATGAAGATCTGGTCCTTACTGACACCACACCAAAAGGTAAATTTTGCGAGCTAAGATCGTGACTTTGGTGGGTTTGCTGCTGCTGGTATGATAAATATTTCAAATGATTGTTGCAGACACTCTTCTCATGTAATGCTTTTAGTGAGCTTCCAGGGCCTATTTTTAATATCATGCCATGAGGACTGAGGACACCTTTGAAGAGTTGTCTAAGCTGAAAATAAGACGACTTGTTACAAGTTCACAGATATTGAAAATTATAGTAGGAAGGAATGTCAATGTAAGTTTCCTTTCATGAGAAGTGACTGTTCAGGTACAATACCATTTCTCAGTTATCTCCAAACCAGCATCCAACTGTGCTGAAGTCAATAAGCAGTGAAAAGGAGCTGAAGACATTTTTCTCAGGACACGTTTGTCTCTGGCAGGGTGAAGAAAACATTAGGCTGTGGATGCTGATAGACACAGCCTTCCTCTGTCCAGTTACACCACTGCTGGGGGAACTGCCCACCTCCAATTGAGAGCTGACAATCAGTGGGAAGAGGATATAGGGATTGTTTGCAGGCAATTCTACTTTGTGCAGGTTTTTCTCAAGAGAATTGGTCTGTGCTATTGTTGTCAAAGGATACTTGACGCTAAAAGCTTCGTTCCCAAGGTGTGGGATAAATGTTGTGTTTGTTTGGAATTTGCTCAGGAAAAAGCAACTCATGTTTTAAGCATCAGCCTGTTTGTGTATGTGACCAGGAAAAGAATGCTTGGTTTATGGTTCCTGATACCCTTGGGCGCTGGTTTTAAAACCAGTACAATAGAGGGGGTTCTGGGTCACTGTAATTCTTTCCCTTATGGCTGTGTAGGTGTGTGGGATAAAATCTTGGAGCCCGTTGCTTCTGTTCGCAAGGAGTCAGAAATGCTCCAGCTGTTTCCCGGCTATCTGAAGGGTGAAGACCTCTTTGGTTTGACAGTTTCTGCTGTGGCCAGGATTGCCGAATCGGTGAGTCCTCACCAGCCCAGTTCCTGCTGGAGCACCCCAAACTGTCAGATACCTCATAGACATAAGAAGTGGGTCCGGAGGCAGTATGGAGAAGTAAATGCTTCGTTCCATGTGATTAACAGATGATTTCTTGGACTTGTTTTCTTTTTGTCTGTTTTTCTGCAGCTGCCAGGGGTTGAGGCCTGTGAGAACTACACCTTCCGCTATGGCCGAAACCCCTTAATGGAACTCCCTCTTGCCATCAACCCCACGGGCTGTGCCCGTGCCGAGCCTAAAATGAGTACCCATGTCAAGAGGTTTGTGTTAAGGTATTTTGTTTTAATTTCACATAGTACAGCCCAGGGTTTATAGGCTGCTTAGGGTTATTTGTGCTTTCGTCTGCTGCTTACAAACCCTGTCGTCTTTGGCTGTGTATGTGCATGCCCGAGCCGGAGGAACTGCTGTGTTGTCTCTGCTAGCTGGCTTTAAGTGTCTGTGCGTCTGAAAGAATTTTGAATGGCTGTTGTGGCTGTTTTCAGAGAAATCTTCAGTTTTTCTTGTATTCTTTCCTGTTACATGCCCAATTCCTACAGGCCTCACACCTTGAATAGCACCAGCACATCGAAGTCATTTCAGAGCACAGTCACGGGGGAGCTGAACGCGCCTTACAGTAAGCAGTTCGTCCATTCCAAGTCCTCTCAGTACCGCAAAATGAAAACTGAATGGAAGTCCAACGTCTACCTGGCTCGCTCCCGCATTCAGGTCAGTTCTCATCTCAGGAAATGTCTGTTCAAACATTTTACTTCCTCTTTTACTTATATCCATTTCATTTTATATACAGAAGTATTTATATACATTCTGTATATAAAAATGAAAACTAAAGCTATGGCAAACTTCCTTCAAGTCTCATCCCAACATTACCAATTTTAATGTGGCAAATCACTTCCATAGGTTTATCTTACATAAGATTTCTAATTTATTGTAAATACCTTGTAAGCTAATTTGTTAGTTATCTAGAAAACAGTTTCTTTCAAGTTATGCCATTTTTTTTTGCATATTTCTCAAAAACCTAAAACTCCTTAATAAAAAGACAGATAGTGGAAGTAGGATATGCTCAGACCAGGCTGAGTCAAGTGCTGAAGAGCTCAATGCTTGTTTGCAGTCATAAGAAATGTGTTGCTTTCTGTAACTGTGTTGGTGCTTTGCTCCACAGACCATTTTGCTAAGGCTTTGTAACTAATCTGGCTGTGCATGAATACAGTTGTGCTTTGTTTTAGGTTGGACTGACTACACTGTGCCACTGTGTCCCTGTTAGGTTTCTTTCCATCCTAGTAAGGCCTGCTTTATTTTTCAGTGAACTTAGAATCCTTATACAGTCAGACATCAGAGGTACAAGAGAAGCTTTCTCACCTAGACAGAGGCCAAGTAGGTTTTTCTGCATCTTAAAAGTTTCATGTGAATCTGGGTTCTGCACCTTGGCTGTTACAACGTCAGTTTTATGTGTGCTGCTGCTTTCTCTTTGGGTATTTGACTTCTCTTGTGATTTCCTGTACAACGCTTCAGGGGCACAATGAGGAGTGCAGTGAAAATGCAAAGTTCTTGCAGAATTCTAAGTCACACTGTGTTTTTTTTATAGGGCCTGGGCTTATATGCTGCTAGAGACATTGAAAAGCACACTATGGTCATTGAATACATCGGAACTATTATCCGGAATGAGGTGGCAAACAGGAAAGAGAAGCTTTATGAATCTCAGGTAGGGGTGGTGTTTGTTCACTGTTTCTTTCCCCTTCCCCTTTCCAATGTTCAAACAACAAAACAATCCTCTTTGATGCATTCACTTGCCCCCCCCCATTTCTGTTCTCTGCTGTGCTATAAGTGCAGTTGGCTGAACAGGAGACAGCAGCAGTTCTTATCAAGGATCAGAGTATTTAAATGTTTAATAGATCTCACAGCACCCTGCCCAGACAGGTATTACATGTACCTTCTGTCCCAGAGGACAAAGAGAGTCCTCTGACAGAAATGTCAGAACCTTAATTTTTAATGTGAACTTCTTGCAATTGGAAGCAGCTTCCTTTGTGTACCTCAGCAGTATCGAAACGGTTCGTGTTTGTGGAACACGTGGAGATCATGGATGACAGCAGGACAGAAGCTGTTAGGGCAATATAATTCACCAGAGATTTGACCCCTCCCTTACCCACAGCCTGGCAAGGCAGCAGGGCACACACTGGCAGTGTGTGACTCACACTTTCCCTCGTGAGCTGGTGCATCATCTCTGACCCTGACTGCAGCAGGGCACCTGGATCTCAGCCATGTGGCTGCTTTGTTTTCATGTCTGACAATCATGGAGAACCTCCAGGAGCCTTTGTTCCTGTTCTGTCTTTCAGAATCGTGGTGTGTACATGTTCCGCATTGACAACGACCACGTCATCGACGCCACCCTGACAGGAGGTCCTGCAAGGTGAGTGACACTGCGGATCTCTGACCTCCTGGGGAGTCAGCCCTGCTCCCTGGTCTGGGGCTGTCTGTGGGGGACTGAAGTTTGTGGGTTTTCCCAAGGGGTTTTTATTCTTTGAGCTGTTAACAGCTCCACTGAAACAATGTCTTCTTTTTCATTAGCTTTGCTCATCTTTGATCATGTTTCATGGCAGCTATGAAGGATGGACTTCTTTTTTAACACTTGCTTTTTTGACATTTTCTAGGCAAGGAACAAGTACAGAATAATGTAATTGTATGTGGCAAGTCAGTGCGCCCCTGAAGCTAAGGTCATTGCAAGGTTGCAATCCACCTCAAGGGATGCATTTTCTCAAGGGGTCACCTTTTGCAAACTCTGTTTTTGTAGGTATATCAACCATTCCTGCGCACCCAACTGTGTGGCTGAAGTGGTAACTTTTGAGAGAGGACACAAAATTATCATTAGCTCGAGCAGGAGAATCCAGAAGGGGGAGGAGGTAGGCTGCTCTCATTTGCTTTCTCTTACCTGTTGCTACTTGTGTTTGTTTCCAGGTACTTAGGTGATTTCTAGAGCCAGTGACACGACTTGTCTGTGCCAAGTGGGGGAAAGGGACACTCCCCCCTTGCCATCTTCCCTTTTAAAAACCTGCCAGTTGCCAGCAGTGCAACCTTTACTGTATTTTTCTGTTTAACCTGTAGATAGGGGGAGAGCTGTGGTCAGTCCCAGTTGTTGCGTAACCATTCTCCTGCATCTTGTTCTAGCTTTGCTATGACTACAAGTTTGATTTTGAAGATGACCAGCACAAGATTCCATGTCACTGTGGAGCTGTAAACTGCCGAAAGTGGATGAACTAGAATGCATTCCTTGCTGTCTTTGAGGGTTGCTTGTCCCTAGGAAGAAGTGATTCATTTTGATTTTGTCGACGGAAAATTGTTGCCTTTTTGAAGGGGGGGAAAAAAAAGTCACTTCTGGAAGTACAGAATTCTACTCAAGTATTTAAAAAGAAAATAAAGGAGGAAAAAAAAGGAAAAAAAAGGAAAAAAAGAAAAATAAAAAGAAAAAAAAGCAAACAAGCACCAGAAGCAAGCCGGCAAAATCTGAAGCGAAACTTTCCAGACACGTGGAGGTTAAACTGAGTTAACAGAATGGTCCAGCACTTTTGTTTTTGAGCTCACTAAGGAGAAACTGTTTAACTTGGGCAAAGAACCGATGGCTGACCTGCAGGACAGCAGGTGGGCATCTATGAATGTAAGACTGAAATCACCAGCGAAAGGGAGAAGTCCAAAGTGCTGGCCACAGCCTTATTTGTTAAAGGGGCAGGCCCTCTAATTAAAGAAAAATTTTAAATAAAAAGTAGACACCACTGAACAAGGAATGTACTGAAACGACTTCCTTAGGGATAGAGCTAAGGGAAAAATATAACTTGCACTAAAATACATTTAAATACTTGATTCCATGAGTCAGTTTATTGTAGTTTTTGATTTCTGTAAAATAAGAGAACCTTTTTGTATTTATTATTGAATAAGTGAATGAAGCTATTTTTAAAAAGAAAGTTAGAAGAAAGCCAAGCTGCTGCTGTTACCTGCAGAACTAACAAACTCTGTTACTTTGTACAAAAGTGTAAATATTTTGAGAAAAAAAAAAGTTAAAAAATAAAAATACAGTATAAAAAAAAATAGTTATTGACCAAATGCTACCAGACTCTGCAGCAGTTCGGGTGCTTATTCTCAAGCGTCAATAGGGATGTTCCAATATGATCTCCTGTATCACCTGACCTGTGATCACCATGGTGGAATAACCAAAATCTCAGTTTCAAGAGAGGGTTGTGTTTTTTTTTATGTTTCAAGCAGTCTCAACTGTGGTCTTACACGAGAATTTTTTTAAGCAAACCTTAAGCCTGGTAAGGGCATCGTGTATATTACAGCTCTGACTTTTGTAGATGTTTGGGTAATTTAGATTAATTTTATTTGTATTATATTGTTGCATCCCTATTTCTTAAGTCAGGTTTTTTTGTGCTTACAATTTGTGATAACTGTGAATAACTGCTAAACCCACCCAAAATAGAGGCTGGACATTGGGGTTTGTTTTTATTTGTTTTGTTTTCTTTTCTTTTCTTCAGCAAAAGTAGTCCAGATTAGGTGACTGTTCAGCCTACATTAAATCATGTAAACAGCATAGAATCATGTAGTTGGAGCTTAAGTCTGATATGATAGCCTTCTTAAAAGGAAAACAAGGAAAAATAATTAGATGTAATGTGCTTGCAGCTGCAGGACTCTGGCAATAGGGTTTTGGAAAATGTAATTTAAAGATGTGTTTGTATGGATTGTTTTTTGTTTACATTTCTTTTTTTAAAAAAAATAAACACTGTTTTGTGTTTGCTTGTAGAAATTTAATCAGCATTTTGAACCAGGTTAGCTTTTTATTTTGTACTTAAAATTCTGGTACTGACACTTCACAGGCTAAATATAAAAAAAAAAAATGAAGTTTTGTTTTTGTTGGTTTTTTTTTTTGTGTGCACAATTAAAGTGGACTGTAAACTGTTGGTATATTCAGTAATACAGTTCTGAACTTGTAATGTATATGGCATGATGTATTTTTATCTTACAGAATAAATCAATTGTATATATTTTTCTCTTGATAAATAGCTGTATGAAATTGTTTCTTGAATATTTTTCTTCTCTTGTACAATATTCCAACATCCTACCAGTATTTGTCCTACAGGTTTTTTTTTTTCTGTTCTGTATAATAGTATCTAATGTTGGCAAAAAAAATTACAAAAACAACACAAAAAAAAATACTTTTTTGAAGTATACAGAGTGTTATGGGTTTTGGAATTTGTGGAAACAGATTTAGAAGATCAGCATTTACAAATAAAAATATTTTACATCTATAAATTATATCCTCCTGTTTTATTTTGAGGTGTCTGTTTTCTGCTTCTTTCAGATTTCAGTGCCTGCTGCCGTCAGCCAAAAGTATTTGCAATTCTGTCTCCAGTGCAAGCTCCATCCTAAATGTTACACTGTGGTGCCATGTCCTGAGCACTTACCAGATGCTGTCCCCTGCAATTGTTTTTTTCCCCCCAGAAAAACCTACAAAAGATGAAAAGAAGAAAAGTAAATAAAAGGAAATGCTGTATTTTGCTGGTAAATGTTCTTTATAGCAGCTCCTACAGGACTGTGTTTCGGCTTTGTGCTGGAAAGTGTTAGTAACACAGAGTTGTTTTAGCTGGTGCTGAGCAGTGCACAGAGTCAAGGCCTTTTCTGCTGCTCAGCAACAAAAGCTGGGGAGGGAAGGAGGAGACGTTCAGTTACATCATTTTCCTGCCCAAGTTACTGGTGGTGGAGCCCTGCTTTCCTGGGGATGGCCAAACCCCTGTCTGCCCATGGAAAGTGGTGAATGAATTCCATGTGTTGCTTTGCTTGCACCTGTGGCTTGTACTTTCTCCCCTAAATTGTCTTTATCTCAACCCACAACTTTAACTTTCACCCCTCTATGTCCCTCCTTCATCCTGTTGAGAAGGGCAGTGAGTGAGGGGCTGTGTGGGGTTAAACCACAACACTGCTGCCTGACACTAAAGACCCCAAGTCCTGGGTCAAGGTGGAAAAAAGGGCTCCAAGATTTATTGCAGAGAGGTGGGAACCAGTCAGACCAAAGCTGTTCTGCAGTGTAACTTATTTATATCATGCACTTTGGCTGCTGGAAGACAGAGCAGCTGTCTGCACAGGGCCTGAGCATGTCTGAGGTGGACATTCAGAATGAGCTGAAAGCAGATGGTGAGCTTGGAGCACAGCCCGGGGCTTGGCTGCTGGCCCAGCAGCTGTTTGCACTTGGCTCCTGAATGTCACACAGGTCAGCATAGGGCAACCTCGGAACCATGAGCCACAAAGCAAAGCCACTCTCAGCTGTGGTCACTACCAGCTCCACAAGGCCTCAAGAACGAAACGTGTGACACACAGGCTTAAAAATCAGCCCCAGGAACAGTTTCTTTACAAGTGACACATTTTCAGTATGACCATGTCAAAACTGAGTTCTGTGACAGCTTAGAAACCAGACTGGCCGTGGCAGTGCTGGGTTAAGAGGTGGCCTCAGTGACCAGAAAGATCAATCTAAGCAATTCTGTGATTCTGTAAGGCTTTTCCTTCTGTGCTTCCTATTCTGCCAAATTCCCACGGGTCAGCTGTGAGCAGTCACTCAGAGGATGAAAGCTATGAATTCTCATCTAACCACAGGCAGCCCATGCAGGGCTAAGCTGAGAACAGTCAACTGATTCAGGACTAATTCACAGAGACTCAATTTGTGTGTGCTGACCTGGCTGTGCAGCTGCAGCACTGAGCAGATACGGCTGTGGCCAAAACCCATTCGCTGCAGAAACAACTGACACCATCCAAACTGCCATCCTCTCCATCTGCTCCTGGAAACCAGCACCAGGCCCTGGCAGCAGCTGGGTGCACAGGAGGACTCAGCCCAGCACCACGATCCCTGGCTGGAGCCACAGGCCCAGGGATGCAGCGCTGCGAATGTGGGAACTTCTGAATTTCAAAGACTAAGAGGCGCTTTATTCATACAAGGGTGGGGTAGAATATTTATGTTCTTTACATGCATGAATAATCCAGCTGCACAATTCCATGTTCTTGCCTATTACTGCCAGCTTAAAGACCACACGAATGGAGCTGCTTCTGACAGCAGTCTCCAAATTTCCTCACCAGGAGCAAAAGGTAAGAAAAATCTCTGTGGCAACAGATTCAGACCATAAATAAAGCAAGCATTTGCTCCCCCTGCATGAGGACTTGCTTGGGCTCAGAAAAAAAAAAAAAAAGAGGGAGAGCACAAGGCAGCCAAAACAAACTTCTCAATCTACAAGAAAGCCTGGCACACAGCTGAGAGCAGCTGCACCAGCACCCACTGCTGCATCACTCACTCATGAGACCAAGTCAGAGTTAATTAGAGAGGTGTAAATGAAGGTGCAAACAAAGCTGCAGCCTGTCCTTACCCCAACAAGGACTGGAATGAATTCCACACAAAACAACCACCCCAGCATTTCCTGAGGAAGCAGGCACTGGCCAAGGCCAAGCAGCACAAAACCGCTCTCGAGCTGTGGGCACAGCTGGTTTTACCCCACCAAAAGAGTCCAGGTGGAGGCTGCTGTGAGCTGGTCAAAAGGCCAGGCAGCCCCACACCACCCTACAACAGCCACTTGGGAACTGCTCTCCAGACTCGAGTGCCTCTACAAGGGCTGCCTGACCCAGCCAGGTTCAGCACAGGCCTCAGCTGACGTACAGCTGCTGAAGGGGCCTGGGGTTGCTTCTAGAGACAAGGAACTTCGATGGTGTCCAACTTAATTATTGCCATTGTACTTAATTATTCCCATAATTAATATCAGGAAGAACTTCCACTTCAGTCTATTTTTCCTGCTTACGTGGTTCCTCCCTGCCCATCACTGCTTCCCCCACTGATGAAAGAGGGAAAAAGCTACAGAGCAGCAAGGGATGGCTCTTACCTGTTCATTGTCCTCTTCTTGCTTTCCTCCTCCCAGGGTGGCTGCCCTGGCAGATGGCTGAAGGACCATGTGCAGTCTTGTCACAACTGAATCTCTCCTCCCGGCAGGAAGACATGGGTCTGTAATTACTCCAACATTATCATTCTTTGCCTCACACTGCCCCAAAGGTCAGTAACTGGCTGCCAGAGCATTTGTGCAGTTAGAAAATGTTTCTGCCACCCAAGCAAAGGCCCAAGGCTGCCCTGGCACTGCTGGCATTCAAACTGCACAGTCCCCAGGGAGGGAGGTCCTTGTGGTGTGATAGACAAGGCCAACATTGGCAAGAAAAATACACTGGGTAAGAACAGCTTTTCTCCTCTGCAGCAGTGCTCTTCTAGGCACTGAAGAAACATCCAGGGCTGAGGCAGGAAGTCAAAGAAAGGTCAGCAGTGAAACAAATGAACTTGGGAAGGGAAGCAGAGGGGAAAAAAGTAACAAAACAAAACACCAGAGAAATTATCTATCTAAACTTCCAAGAGGTGAGGGAGAAAGAACCAGCTGTGAAGAGAAGGGGAGACCCAAACTCTGTGAACGCTGGTTTGCATCAGTCTCTAAGGTGGTGCTTTCTGCTCCAACAGCTACAAAGAGTAAAGCCATCCAGATTAATAAAAAAATGATACTTTATTTTAAATGCAGCTACTGTCATGAGTCATCAAAATAGACTTTGTAATAGTTACTTTGTTTTAAATATGAGTTGACGAATGACAGCAAGAATTTAAACTACAAGAAACGTCCTAAACTTGCAAATTAAAAGAACTAAATTTAAATATTACAAATGACAATTTTCAGAAGATAAAAGGGAATAAAAATATTTTCCAGAAAAAGAAAAATGATTTGGCCAGTAAAACCATACTAAAAATGTAAATTAATGAGATACTGCCCATGGAATACTTGAAGCGACTCCTTTCTGTCACAAAGCTAAAACCTCACCATTTAAATTACATTGCTCTAATAATTTCTCTTACTCAAAACCAGTTCAATAGTCTAGAACAATCCAAGGAACCGCTGAGAAATTGCACTTCTACATCTTGTCCTGCAGCAGGGCTGCTCCTGTCACTGCTGTGTCTGAGAAGGGACCGGTGACCACCTGGACCTTCTCATGCACATAGCTCTTCATAGCAGGATCCTTGCCATGGCTGGGCCAGGTGCAGCAGCTAAGGGCTCCTCGCAAAGCCCCCCAGAATGACTTAAAATCAGGGCTGAAGGGCAATCAGGTCTTGGCTTAACGCTTCTCAGCCGCGTCCTCGCTGTCTCAGCTCTCAAAATGCCACTGCTGAGGAAGGGACCCATCACAGATGGCCATGGCCACATACCCTTTGTGGCTAAGTGGATCTACCACCTTCATGCACTGCCCCACAGAGACCTGGTAGAGGCGGTTGTTTTTCTAGAGGGGAGAGAAAGACAGATGGGGTTTATTTATAAAAACTTCTGCTCTACATCACTGTCAAACTGAAGCCAAAACCAGTGCTTAAGGGCAGGGGGTTCTCCTTCCTGAAAGATCAGCCCTTCAGCAGCCTCCCTGACACACCAGACCCACAGCAGCACCGTGTCAAAGCCAGAGCACAGCACGCCCTGTAACCACATCCAGACCTTGAAATGAAGGCTCTCGCGTCCTTACAGGGACCCAGTTCAGAGTGTTCCCCAGTGCTCAGCAAAGAGGGGCCCCACGAGGCTACAGTGCAGCACAGCCAGGTCTCTGCTCTGCGTCTGGCCAAGCCTTAGCAGCACCACTGCCCTTAGCACCCACAGGCTGAGGAGCTGCCACACAGTGTGAGAACCCTCTCATGTACTGAGTGGGTTCCAGCAAGCAGGGCAAGGCCAGACCCTACCCAAGTGAGAAGAAAACAGATTCTTCTCTTCTCTTCCCACCATCCCCATCCCCTAAAGGAACCCTGTATTTCTCCTCCCAATAACAGCTTGCTGTTTGAAAACCAAAGCAGGTGCTTGGGCATTTTGGGATCCCTTTTCCATCTGGAAAGCGCTCTCCACAGAGCCCCAGCAGCTCCTGGGACCAGGAATCTCCTGCTCTGTTGCATGGACAGAGCAGTGACATGACAGAGCTGCGCTGGGCACTGTGTCACTGCTTATGGCCATAAGCAGATGTCCAGTGAGGCAAGAGAACACCACACTCCTCCAAAATACCCCCACTGAGTCTTGCACTGTACTAGTGACTCAACACACTGGTCTCCTTGTTCCCACAAGTTTTCACTACCTAAAGAGTCCCAGCCTGCTCACACACTCCTCATATGAAAGGCACCCCACACCTTCAATTTGCCCTGAAGATAAACCTCTGAATCTTCTCCACCCCTAATTCAGCCTGAGATGAGATATGTGCAGTACAGGCAAACTACACTGGTGTGGTAACATCTGATCCACTTCCTTTTGTTCCTGCTCATTCCCAAGCACTGCTCTGACCCTGCTGCAGATCCACCTCCCACACCCCAGGGACAAAGGCCAGCTCAAAACCCACATTTCACACACTAACCCCAGATTCTCCTCCACCACCACAGGCACCACCTAATAGTTAGGTGCATTAAATTTCAACATCCATGCTCTTAGTCTTGTAAAATCTAACTCAAGATGAAAACCCCTGGATAGTCTCTTACCAGCAGCAGAATTCTTCAGCTCACTGCTCCCACTACCATTTGCAGCTGTGGCACTGCTGGTGCAAACATCAGACACCCTCAATCCTGGGCTCATGCAATACCTGCCTCTTATCTCCAAACTGCCCTGGCCTGCCACAGCCTTATTTGACTCCACTCAGGAACCTGTGCTGCCAACAAGCAGCATGGCATGAACCTGACCCAGTTCACACAGAGCTGTTTTGGAAGTGCACAAGGCGGTTCTGGCAGTGCCCTCCTCTTTGTTCAGCAATGTCTGTACTACAGGCTCACTGCTCTGCAGTGGGCATGGGAGGGAGCAGCCTCTGAGTTAACAGCCAGGAACCAAATCTCCTGTGTGTGCAGCATGGGCTCAGTTCAGTGACATTTGCCACTGCAGCATTTAAGTGATTAAACTAACACGATGCAATCACAGGGCAGAAGCAACTGCAAAACAACTCCTCTGTCAGTCCTCAGCTCTGCCTTGTGCATCTTCAAGCACCAAGCAGAGGTCACCTCATGGACTGCTCACAGTCTCACAGTATATCAGAGGCTGGAAGGGACCTCCAGAGATCATCAGGTCCAACCCCCCTGCCAGAGCAGGATCACTTAGGGTAGTCCACACAGGAATGCATCCAGGTGGGTTTTGAAAGTCTTCAGAGAAGGAGACTCCACAACCCCCCTGGGCAGCCTGTTCCAGTGCTCTCTCACCCTCACTGTAAAGAAGTTTCTCCTCATGTTGAGGTGAAATCTTCTCTGTTCAAGTTTGAACCCATTGTTCCTTGTCTTATCACTGTGAACCACCCAAAAGAGCCTGGCCCCCTCCACTTGACACCCACCCCTCAACTATTGATAGACATTGATCAGATCCCCTCTCAGCCTTCTCTTCTCCAGACTAAATAGCCCCAGAGCTCTCAGTCTCTCTTCATAGGGGAGATGCTCAAGTCCCCTAAGCATCCTCGTGGCTCTCTGTTGGATTCTGTCCCACAAACACAACACAACAAATGGCTTTTGGTCTCTCTGGCACATTCTTGTGAGCCACAAGTGCTGTGGGTGGCTCTGACAAGTTAAATAAGGCTAAGCAGGGCTGCAGAAACCTTCCTGTGATGCAAAGGGCTGCATGTCCCAGAGCTCAGTGGAAGTCTCAAGTCCATGCCAAGTTCTATGCAGGCTGCTTAGGCTGCGGGACAGGCCTAGTCCAGTACAATTAACTTGGAAGATCTGAGGTTTAGTCATAATTAAACTGCACCCTGCTGTCCTGTTAGTGCTGTTGTCACTTACTGTGACATCAACTCCAAGCCACGTGCCGTGTGTCAGACACTCCACTCACCCCAAAGGTCCACTGCTGCGAGCCGCCAGAGCCGTGGCACTTCATGAGACGAGGGGGGTCAGACGAGCGAGTCTCCGAAACATCCAAGCACAGCAGGTTGTTTAAAATCAGCTCATGGTCTTCGTTGTAAACCCAGACCTGAAACAAGACAAAGACACTTAGCCCCATGCTTCAGGGCAGGTGCCCTGCGTCTTTTGGTCAGCTACGGAGGGGATGCTTTGGCATCTGGATGTGCCAGAGGTGCGCTCTTCCCAGCAACTGAAACACAGCTGCAGTGCTCTGTGGCCCTCCCATCACACACTGTCACCCTGCACAGAGGCACCAAAAGGACCACTCTTGATTCTAGAATCACAAGTGTGTAGTACTAGAATGTCCTGAGTCCTGCCTAGGGCCAGACGAGGAGCGAGCTGATGAGTTTGTGGGTGTGGATTAAGGGGCAGGCCAGCGTGGGTGATACTGTGGTGGGTGTCTCTAAGAGATGTCCTGATCAGGACTTCAGCAGGGCCAACTTTGACCTTTTCAAGCAATGTCTCCTTCTGTGGAGACATTCAAAACCTGCCTGGATGTGTTCCTGTGTGACCTACTCTAGGTCATCATGCTCTGGCAGCAGTGTTGGACTAGGTGATTTTTCAAGGTCTCTTCCAGCCCCTAACACTCTGTGATTCTACTCTATAATCAGAGTTTTTAAAATTAAGCAGCCCCATATGTTCCTCCCATCCAGGCAGCAAGAACAGATAAAGCAACAGGCAAGCAGTGGATCGATCTCTGAGCAGATGACCAGCCACTCTCTGAGCCAAGTCATCGAGCCAGGCAGTAAATTTCCTTACACAAAGACAATCATGAAGGAGGGTGGATTGCCTCAGCTGCAAGTAGGGAGCCAGAGGGGGATGCTGGGTGATAGCAGATGGCCCAAGACCCATGGGAAAGTAGCTTGGCAGACATAAAAGGCCAAAAGGCATCTCCTATCTTCTGTGAAATTGCTGCATTTGGCCACAAACACGTAGGAATTTATTTAACATTGTGCCCTGGGGTCAGCTTGTAAATGCTGAATGCAAAGAAACCAAAATCAGCTGTGCAGATCCTGGTGCCAGGTAGGCTATGCTGGTCTCCACACTGGTCCAGGGGTCCTAAACCTTGCAGCTGGTGGCCTGGTGCTCAGAGATCTTCACTGACATCCAGGTGCTATCAAAACATTCCATACTGCTCTCCAGGGAGTGAGAAATCACTGTGTCACCATTCCCAAAACAGACAGATTTATGGCATCACTGCTCCCCAGCCACACTGCCTTTGCTAGCTGTGCCATGCTCAGAGAGAAACCAGCCCTCCCACTTTGTTTTAGCTAAGCCAACAAGAAAACCTCTTGATCTGCATCTCTAGACCCTACACAATACCCTAGCAGCTCACAGGGTGGTGGGAACTAATTTAGTCCCTCTTTGGGGCCTGCCTGTATAAAGCAAGAATGCATCCATTCACCTTGACAGCTTCAGCTGCATTGGGGTTCCTGAATTTACATGGCACTGCAGGAGTTTCTCTGTGATCACACTGAAAACCACCTAACAAGAAGCAAGGACACACTTAAACTCAGCTTGTCCTCTCTTATTTTAGCAGAAGTAGGTACTTCTATTGTTGCTATTCAGTGCCTTCAGGTCTGCAAAGACCTGGGCCAAGATCAGACAGGTGGAGGATGTGGAGCTGTCATTACCAACAGGATTTTCTGACCTTTCTGCCAGAAAGCAAAAAAAAGAAGGTACTTTGGTGTGTGCACTTCAAAAGACCCTGGGTTACATAGGGGAATGGCAAAGAAAAGGTATATGAAATCTGTAACTGCAGTGCAGGGAAGGTACTGAGACCACCTGGCTAAACATCAAACACCTACCATTCTGAATGCACAGCAGGGCCCCACACTCACACAGCACCTCACAGCCCTTTGGATGCTAAGCAGGTGACAGCACAGCTGGCCAGGTCTCTTGCTCTGCTGCTATTCCCAGATCTGACCCCAGGGTGGTATGTACAAGGAGCATCCTTACTCATCTGCATCACTTGCCAACATCAACTCTCTTCCTTCTGACTTCTAATCCTGTGAATGAGGCAACTGAATCCCTCATAATTGCACCAGAAGTACCTGTGGCCTTGTTTCAATGTCATACAGCTCTGTGTTGCAGTAACCATGCCCACTCTGTGATTTATATTGTTTTTTTTCCCACTAAATCTGTGTGCATTTCATGCTCAGAGTATAGAATATCAAATTCCAGGCAAGAAAAGTCAGGCAAATTTAAAAAAAAAAAAAATCTAATTTTAATCATTTTTTTTTCCTCTGATGAAACTAAACCCAGCCTTCTGAAGGGAGCTGTGATACAGGACACTGCTGAGTTGCCCAGCACAGCTGAGAAGCACACAGCTCATTCATTATCACAGTGACTATTATAGCACAGTGAAGGTCTCCTTTGAGGAAGTGCAGGTATTGCATCAAAATTTGCCCTAACCTCAGGCATTCTGTGCCTTCTAACATGCTTTTTCTCTTTGAATTTTGTCATGAGAAATAAAGCCTGGCAAGATTAAAGAGGAGGAGAGAATGGAGAAATAGCAGGACTTGCCAGAAGGGTATTATTATAGAAAGGTGAATAATGATGGAGCCAAACCCAAACAACAGATGAAACTGGCAAGAACTGAGAGCAGACTGCAATGACACTGGGAGCACACACCTTTAATCAAAAGCTGAGTAAAGAACACTAAAACAGTGGTTAAATCCAGTGTGGCACTTCTCCAGAAAGGCATATACAGGATGGTCAACATTAATTGAAAGCTAAATTATGAGTTTGGTGTAGAAAACAAAGGTAAGAGGAAAAAGGACCCAAATTTGGAACACAGATTATAGTATCAGTATGAACTTGCAGATTATTAACAGATTCAAACACAAGGAAAGCAAAGCCACCCCACGAGGGCTTTTTGGGTACTCCAAAGTTTAGTGACTACTTTGCTGCTGAAGGCTGGAAGGATGATGCTTAGCTCACGTTGTCAGGAGCAACAGCCCAATATAGGAAGGAAACATCTCCTGGCAACCAGCACATTATCAGAAGTCTATAATCAATAAGATTATAGACTATATGACTAAGATTTATACCTCAGTTCTGAGTGATGACTTCTTTTACCCTCCTACACATTTTCTACCAAAAAATACCTTTTTAAAAATTAACTTTACTAAAAAGAAAAAGGCAGCAGAAGATGTATTGGATATTTTCATCCAGCACCCACTTCTTAACACTTAAGAGAGCATCACTGTAAGATTTTTGGGTTCTAAAAACAGAGTTGTGCCCAGCTCCCACCACACAGGTGAGCAGGACTTTTAACTGCTGCTGCTCAGAGACTCATGCTAATGACTGATCTGCTCCATAGCCCTAAGGAAAATCACTGACTATGTTCTCTGGAGTCACAGAGTAACACCAATGTGGAATTAGAGTATAGTGAATTGTTTCCATTTTCAAATAAAACTTCAATGGCACATGATATGGAAATTGATCAATCTTGGGGTTAAAGAAATCTATTTTGTTGAATTCTGTAGGACTGGCTTCTTCCTAGCAGCTCTTTTCCCCCTGCCTCTCAACACAGGCTAAGAGAGAAGGTGCAAAGATGCCTTCAGTCTTGGGGTGCAGTAGCCATTCAGCTGCCAACTGATCCTTCTGGTGTCTTAGATGTCCCCAGAGCACAGGAATCTTCCCTCAAGCAAAGCATTTTGGATTTGGTAGTGCTCAGATGCTGCTTATCAGAGTCACCACCTTCACCTCAAGCTACAGAGGCACAGAGGTCCTTCTGCTCATGCTTAGTCACTCAGAAAGCAGAAGCTGGTTCAACTTTCTCATAGTGGAACTGGGACTCACAGATCTGGGGTACATATATCCTTCTGGTCACCTAAAGATAGCATAGACAAATGCTGTCTGATTCCCTTCTGAGGGGAACAGAGAGCCCCATATGCCTACCAGGTCCACCCCATGGGGAAGTCTGCTGCCTCCCTGGGGCCCAGGACAGAGATGTTAGCAGAAAACTCCCTAGTCTAGTGCAGCCCTCTGATTATTATCCATCCCCAGAGATCAATAATTCACCTGTAGTCAAATATTTCCAAAATTCCTTAGAATTGCTTCTGTTTAATGATAACAACAAATCATTCCTTCACCTCAAATGACAGCCACTCCAGCAGCAGAGGACTATTTGTACAGTACACAAAGAAGGGCAGGCCAGGAAAAGGCAGCCCTAAATCCCAATACGAGGAACTGACTGAAAGAACTACAAATTCTGAAGTGTCAGCCAGTGAATTATGAACTTCAAGCCACTTAAGAGTCTTCAGCCACATACAGATTCATGCCATCAAGACAGGAGATTATAATATCCAAGGCTCAGCATTAGTAGGTACCGAGCAGTAAGATCCAGAGTCTCCTCAGCCAGCCTTGTGGTCTGAATGATTCTCTGAAATCAGCCTGCTTGCTGATGAGATGCCATCAGGAGAACACATTAGCAATTTGTAAGAGGTGAGTCACTCTCCAAGGTGATTAGGAATATCCTACCTGGTTTGGGTCATTGTAGTCACACTCCCGAACCACTACCAGGCCTCCTTTCTGACTCGGGTGGCCCTGGGCAACCAGGCATTTGTTGGTTTGAAGGTGATACAACTATGAAAGGAGAACAGTTTGATGGACAGAGTAAGCAACAAATATCAAACACCAAAGGAAACACAGGAATGACAACCTCCTCATGCCAGTGTGGCCCAGATTCAAATTCACAACAGGTTTTCAAAGGAGGAAATCAAGCTGTAGGACCCTTTGACTCAAGTTTCCCTGCCACAGTCCACTGAGATTTAATTCATTTTTCAGTGGATGAGCCATTATTGGCTTGCAACCACTTCTTGTGCAAAAGAGCTTCCCTGAAGCCCTATGAGGAGAGGCTGAGGGAGCTGGGACTGTTTAGCCTGGAGAAGGGGAGGCTCAGGGGTGACCTCACTGCTGTCTACAACTACCTGAAGGGAGGTTGTAGCCAGGAGGGGTTTGGTCTCTTCTCCCAGGCAACCAGCACCAGAACAAGAGGACACAGTCTCAAGCTGTGCCAGGGGAGGTTTAGGCTGGAGGTGAGGAGAAAGTTCTTCCCAGAGAGAGTGGTTGGCCATTGGAATGTGCTGCCCAGGGAGGTGGTGGAGTCACCATCCCTGGAGGTGTTCAAGAGGGGATTGCACGTGGCACTTGGTGCCATGGTTTAGACAGTCATGAGGTTTAGGGTGACAGGTTGGACTCGATGATCTTTGAGGTCTCTTTCAGCCTTCTTGATTCTATGATTCTATGATTCTATGAAAAGTCACCCAAGAGGTTTTCTGTATAGTCTGAAGATTAGGTCGTCCTATTCCAACAGTCAGGAATCATTAAGATCTTGATGCAATCCCCACAGAGTTACTGAGCATGACAGTACCTACCTTTAAATTATATGCATGCTCTCCACTAACTGGTGGCCAGCAGAAGGCTTGCTTTCAGCTCAATGTTTTTTTCTCCCCTGATGTGGTGGGGATCAGGCTGTTCAGGCAGCAGTTATTGCCTGCACTTCACCAACCACATCACACATAGACAAGGGTGCAGAAGACAAAGGCAGTTATTGTAGCGATGGCCACAGCTCTGCTGTTTGCTTGCTCACAGCAAAGAGCCTCACTCTCTACCAAGAGCATGGGAGTTCATTTGACTGTCACTGGGTGTGTTTGTGGGAGAGATGGCAGGGCCTATCTGGCATCCACATTAAAAATCATTATTTCCAATCTGGAGCTGAATGTCAAGGAAAAAAAGCATTTGCTGTCCAGGACTCAAGGCCAAGCTGATTAATTAGCTAGCTGCATTTTATTATGAAGACATACATAGTTGTCTTGGCATTTGCATTGATTCTACAGATTTTTAGAAACCAGAAGACATTTCCAGTAATTAAAATGAAAGAACTGCTCCATTACATGAGAGCAAAAATTAGAGAGTGCAAACACCAAATAATATTCTTCATTAAGCACTATTTCTGGAAATAGCTGTCCTGAGGCACATCAACAGCCTCCTCAAGTGCACCATGGTTCTCCTCTTCCCTACATACATCTGAAACAAATTACTAAAAACCTTTTAAGTAACATTTCCTCGTGCCCCAGAGACTTCTAGGAGAGATCTCATTTTCATCATTACTCACTCAACAGAAGGCTTTCAAACCATACAGCTACACCAGTTTTATACAATTTTTGTCCTTGTTTTTATTGGCCATGCTGATCAGCATTTGATAACACTGTCACAATTTGTGATCATTACAGTTCTTCCCAGCTGTCAAACCAGCACTTATCTCTGCTCCAATTAGTTTTTGGGAATAAGCTGGGATTTGGAGTGATTCATACCGAATCCTAAAGAGTCTGGCATGGATCGGTGACATTGGCTGATCGTTCTGTTCCTTGTAGGCATCTGGAAATAGTTTATACAATCAACAGAGCCAAGGCTGACTCTCCCACACAATGCTGGGTATAATTCTTGAACCACAGAGAAGCAAGCCAAGGAACTGCTTTTTTCCCTTATTTAAAGGTTCACCAAATTGGGGGTTTTTGCTAGAAAAATTTTCTCTGCAGTGTTGCTGAGGGATTCAGATCTCTCAAATAGTCTCCTCCACATCAGCAATCCCTTAGTTAAACTTCTGACTGAAAGCAGAAAGCTGTTAAATGTAACAAAACAACAACAAAAAATGTCTAATGAGGGGAATAACAGCATTTAACCACTAGGAGAATCAGCCCATCATACCAGTTTTACTCAGGGACAAACCAGGTGTTTGCCCTAATAATAACTACAGCTTGGCTGGGATATTATTACACAATTACTGCACAAATTGTGAATTCTCAGATAGCTGCTTCCAAGCAAAAAATTTAATGGTATCAACAGGTTCTGCATGAACTCAGGTCCTCCAACCTGAATCTACTAGCAGGACAAAAAAAAACAAAAACAAAAACAAAACAACAGTCAACAGCTACTGCAGCCTGTCTTATCTTGTGGAAAGGGCTCCACTGCTATTCAATGCTAGAAGATAATCTGATAACCATAATTTATGTATGCCTGAAAGAGTAATTCAAAATTCTTCTCTTTCATAGAGAAGACCTTGAGAAAGTTGTCTTGGGTTTGCAGCTTTCCAGTATTTTTGGGAAGTGTAAAAAAGCACACATCAGATGCTAGCACATACACATAGGTGTCAGAGCTAAGGCAGGAATTTATTCATGATTTCATTCATGAATACCTGCAAGAATTTCTCTCTTCACTTCTACTTTGAAGATTAAAAAAAAAAAAAGGAGAAAAACTCATTTGTAGTTCATTATCTAACAGTCAAGACTAGAAAAGCCATCATCAGTCTCAGATGCAAATGTTCCTCTTTGCAGAAAGTCATCCAGGAAAAGCAATGAGTTTGGAAACTAATTACATGATACTCTTATCATAAACCAACAGAGCATGAATATTTGAAGCAATATTTCCCTCTATCCAAATCCATCATTCAGAACCAACAGCCATGAAAGAGCCTTCTAGAAACATCAAAACTTCATAACTCAGACTTTTGAGGTAAAAACCCTCATGGAATAGTATCTGAAGATTACCTGAAATATAGATCAGAGTGAGACTGATTTGCCTTTCTCTGAAAACACAAATTCTGTTATTTTCAAGACAGCTCACTGCAAAATTAACCTCTATGCCCTGTGGAAACACTTTTTTTTTTTTCTTGTATGTAAGCAAATGTTTCAGAAAATTTCAAAACAGTAATTCCACATTTTTAAGGAAGTTTCTCTTACCCTTCCACGCTGGATTATTTTGGGTCGTTTCTGTGCTCTATTAATAAAAACTGGCTGTGGAGCTTTGGCATTGGGCCCAGATATTTGCATCTCAGGATAGATATTATCTAAATACCACTTAAAGGACTTGCAGTTCAATCTTTTTCTCAGTTCTACACGGTCAGTAATATTTCCGTAGTTCCTCATTCTTAGTTCAGGTCTTAAAGCAAAATACTGCTCCTGTATTTAAGAGAAACAGGTTGGGGATAAAGAGAGAAGAATTTCAGATCAGCTATTTCCAACATTTTCCTGTCTGCAAAACTCCCACATTTTCATTTAATTTTTCTAGTACTTTCAACCAATAACTCTGAAACTGGCATGAGGAAATTCCAGTGTTTAGATTGCCACAGGAGATGAAATTTACTTCTCTTACTCTGAGCCAGTTTTTCTAAACTGCTTTTTGTGAAGACAGTTCTCAGGCATGAATTTGCCAACCTTTTTTAGATGCCTGTTTAAAGATGAAGCAAATCAACCCTACACTTCATTGGTAAGAAAGGATTCCTACAGTTACTGAGTCAGAAAGAGATGAGCATGTTGTCATCATCCTCGTTGGTGACACTCTCTTTAAATTTGATTGTTCAGCTGAACCCCAGAACAGCGAAACAATTTTGTCTTCCACAGTTTCTAGCCTTCTACCTATACAAGTTACCAGGGCAAAAAAGATTCCTTATCACATTAGACCTATAGATGGCATTTTCTCATGATGTTTAGTGAGTCCACCCATTTATTCACATGATGAATTAAAACTGTCACCTGGGCCCCAGTTTTTCCTGCTCTTCTGCATCACCTCCAGAAAGGCTTCCACAATGCTATTTATTCATTCTCTAATTTATGATTATGCTTGGAATTGTACCAGATTAGGCAAGGACAGATTAAGATTCCAGCTCAATTTTATGTGCTGTTCAACTTTAATGCAGAGACAATGAGGAAAACCAGGAATTCATGAATGTACAATGTGGCATGAACACTGTTACCAAAACCAGAAGAAAAAAATCCCCTTGTAGGGTCTTTCATGCCAGCTAGATTTAAGGAGCTCACAGAAAAGGCATTGTATTTGCACATGAAGATGTTTACTAGAGACTATTTAGAAATCAGTTTGAGGGCACTGAGTTATGGTATTTTGCTGGATTAATCTGTAGTAGACATCTGGAATTTATTTACCATAATGTGGTTATGCAGAAATTGCAGGGACCAGAGGAGCTGGCCACACAGCAAATCCTGACAGTTTTCAATTACCCACTGCCATTTCTCATGTTCAGATGACAGACACAACCATCTCAAGAAAAAATTACACATCTGTGCTTGACCTTTGAGCATTTGGATGCACTTGATGTATCACTGTTATTTGAATAGTAGAGGCAGGGGAAGCATTAAGTACATTGGACTGTTGGACAATGTTGAGGAAGTTTGGAAACAGACTGGACATCACTATCAGAAAATCAGAAACTAGCCTGCTTCAAAAAACCCCAGCTGCTATTCTAATTGCCTTTTTGCTGGTTAAAGTTTTAGTATCCTACCTTTTCTGCATTCTTTATTTCCATTTCATACATGAACTTTTTACATGTTGCTTTTGACAGTTACGAAAATGTTGCTGTTTTCCCTTCCTTCACGCAATTTTCTTTATTAAACATGGATATTTGCTCTTTGCTGCAAAATTGGTCCTTTAAGTCTTATCTTTGTACTATTCATCATACAATCACTTCAGTAAATTATACTGGCCCCAAATACTTGCATTATACTTACAAAACCAGAATTATTTCCAGGCTTGCCTTTAACATATAAATCTGTCATCATGACAGTCTCTGGCAGCTATCAGAGAATTAGATTAGAAACAGCTGGAAACATCCAGGACAAATCAGTGATAAGAGACTGCTAGAATCAGCAGTTTACATCTTTGTTGGACAAAGCAGTATTAGCTGGAAATTATAACAAAGAATCAATTCCAAGCTTCAGAAAAAGGATTCACCATTAATCACAAAGCAACTGTGTCCAGACACCAATAAAAAGGAAAGTGATAGATCAAATCTACCAATGCATTACAGAGATGGAGATAAAAATTAATGACCCCTAATAGGTTCCTCAAACTGACTGAAGATCAAGATAAAGGATGGGGTTTGAAACATAAGCTTCTAAGGAATACAAAGTTAATAAACTATGTCTTGCATAGAAATTGTAGGCACCACAGGAGCTGGACACACAGCAAATCCTGGAGTTTCACAAGGCAAAACGTCCTCAAGTACCACACCTGATAAACATTCAAAAGCATCAGTACCAAGATCTGAAGACAAAGAAGGAATATGCTCGGCCTTGAATCCAGAAGTCAGTCCTGATTGATCTTCCAGGGCAAAACAGACTAAGAATCAGACTGCTAATTAGCATAAACAAAAACACAAACAAACAAACAAACAAACCCCAAACAAACAAAAAACCCAGCAAACTCTTTGTCTCACTAGCATGGAAACCACCTGCAGGAATAGAGTCATATATGGCTGTCATGCAATACCGATTCTGACACAAAGCAGTGCAGAGCTCACAAGAACTCATTCATTACCTTTTGCTTCACTAAAAAGGGATAAAAACAATCTGCTGCAAGAACTAGAAGTAACAGGGATGACTCAAAAGCCATATGACAATCCTGCAGAATTTAGGAATTTATATAAAAATTAACATTAGGAAATCAGACTACAAAAGGAAAACCTCATCAGAGGTGCCAACAGACCCCATTGTGATACAGTTCTTTGACAAACAGATAACCTTATTTCACAACCTAGAATTGTCTCTTACCTTGTATTCATCCATCCACACATGTGCCAGTCTCAGAGAGTTATGAGCCATAGTGTCCTGTCCCCCTGGTGAGCCATAGGGACGTCTTTTACGGAAAATGTGTCCCACCCTGGAGCAGGGGATGATCAGAAGCCTGCCACCACACATCCAGATCTGTCCAGATAAAAGCAGAAGATACCTCGTTGTATGCATACTGACACTGCCTCCTCCCCTTCCAGAGATGCTTAGGCAGGTTTATACATTATGATGGGATTAGGTGTCTGCAGTGTTGTCCATGTCATGCTTTCTGACAAAGCAAATTATTAGATCTTTAGGCTAGGAAAGGCTGGTTCTGTCTTATCACCACACTTTCCACATAAGTCATGGCTTTCATGAAACAAATAGTAAAACTTCTAAAATGTTATGCTCTAATGACCTATTAGAAAACACTGAAATATATGTGCTGGAATTCAGCTTGCAGACTAACATATCTGAATTTATTTATCTACATGAGCTTTACATGTCCACACTTCCATGGCAGAAAATGAAAAGCAATCAACATCAAGGCTTCTAGACACTATGAAGCTCTCTGAATAGACTCACATTTCAAAAAGTCCCTTTTTCAAAATTGTATTACACAGTAACAACAATATCCTCACACTCCATACACTTCTGCTCAGGTATCTAATAACTGTATTACGTACTGAAGACTTAATATATTTTAAAGCAATTGAAGTTTATTAAATGCCAGTTATTTTTTTGACATCTAATCTTGATTTCTCTAATGATCCAACTTGACAGATTTCTCTAAAGTTTTGTGGACTGTCTGTTTGGCTTGGAGGTTTTGTTGTGTTGGGTTTTTTTGTTTGTTAGTTTTGTTTTGTGGTACTTTGGGGGTTTGTTTGGGTCTTTTAACATTAATTTTACTTTTCAACCCCTTTTTCAGATTTGTCATCGTAATTTTCCAGCAGGCACAAAAAGTTGTTTTTCCTTCAGTGAAGTGACAGGAAATGTGAGATAAAATATAGGCAGCCCAATTAAGTATCACTTTCAAATCTCTTGATTACAATTTTCTCATCAGTTTTCCAACCAATGTGACTCCTCTGCATAACTCTTAATTCAGCTACAATAAAAATTCACATTTTCAGGCCTTCAGAAAGGAGGCTGTAAAGTGTCTGAAAGGCCCCACACATACCTAAGGAAATATAATAAGCTTACTTATTATCAATGTTGCTGACCATCACACATCTTTCAAACCAACTTGTGAAATCATTGGACTTTGTTTACAAACTCATTTCAGAAATGTGCATGATTCTTCCTATGTTTCTCTATAGTTATTATGAAATGCTCCAGCAAACAAAGAAAAGCCACAAACATTTAACTACAGAGCTCAAAATTCTCTTTATTCTTCCCAGTAAACTCAACTTGAAAATTACTGTAAAGGCAGTTACTGTGCACTGAAGGCATCCTTCCTAGGAGCGAAAGTGCCAATTTCTGTGTGCAAATAGCAGTGCTAAAGAATTGCTACATAGGGAAGAGAAGCAGCCGGACACTGATGTTTGAGCTCCAATATACACAAAAGCTAGATTACCCTAAAAGAGATTTCCAGATTTTCTCCTCCCCAGATGTCCATGCCACTGTCATACTGCCCAAGCTCATTAAAGTACTGGCGATCCATGGCAAACAGGCCTCCAGCCATAGTCGGTGACCTAAAAAAGGAACAGTGAAACAAGTTCACTTTTTATTTAAGAACAGACAAACCAAAGCAGTAACTTCAGCCCAGTCTGCTGTCTTTTAAATCTTACATTTCAGATCTGCTATTTTCAAACTTCAATATTTTAAATCTTAAAAGCACAATTTAAATGCCACAGACACTATATATTATTAGATCACACTCGCAGTCTCATTTTCAAAAGCAGATTTCTAAGTGCCATTTGTGATCTTTCATTAATCCAATACCTGTAAGCTGCATTTATCTTGAGGAAAAGGGATAGGACAGGAAAAGAGGAAAGAAGTGGCTGTCTCTCTACTAAACAAATCAAACCGAAAAAGTAAAAACTTCTGCAAGTCTGAAGCCCATTAAGTTTTCTACAGTGAACCTTAAGAGCTGCTTTTAATTCAATCTTTACCAGAAGCTATTTCCCCTAGTTACACTAGGTGTTACACTTGCACACAGTAACCTGTTCTTCCCCCTCTTAAAGGGGCAAATTACACAGACAAGGCTTGACTGAACTGCAGAAAGAACAGAATCTACACTATGCATTACTTCCCCATATTAAATTAGATCAAGAAACAAGGTCCAAATTTAAATCATACAAGTCAAAAGGCTGCTAAAAGAAATGCTACTCTGCCTCCCAGATAAAATTTAAATGCCAGGAGCAGCATTCTTTCATTATTGATGCAATCATCAGTTTCTTGGTAAGTTATTTACAGTCTGTAAACATGCACAGTTGTTCTCCTTGGTATTTTCCATTTTTTAATCCTTGCCTGGGTGTTACTTGAGTGGTGCTCCATTGTGTAAAAAAAAAAAAAAAAAATCTGTCTACGGTCCCCAGTGTAGAGTCTTTTAGGCTGAATTACTGCTGTATCAGAAAGTTGTAACATATGGATGCTTTAGAACAGAACAAGAGTAAAACAAGAGCACATAATGATAGTTAATACAGTGGGCTGGAAGCAGAGTTTTTCTCATCTTTGTTAAATCAAAACCTGCAACAAAACCAAGCCTACGTCTGGATTTCCTTTCTTGTTCTCACACAATTCTCTACTACAGTTTCTGTCACTTGAAAAACTGGGTCGAAATGTTGTTCTCCATTTTTCCATCCCCACCACCGAAATATTTCATTATGGAGGTGTCTAAAATGTAAGATTTTCCATTTGATGAAAAGCCATTTTCAAAGGTTAAGCAGCAGTAAGGCTTCTCTTTTCAAAGGAAGCAGAGAAAGAGTCACTTTCCTACTCAGAAAAAATAATCTTTTTAGATGATTAAACTCCTTCTGTAAAGTTCTCTGCCTTTTTCATGGGAATTATTCCTAAAAATTATTTGAACAAATGCAACAGTGTTGAACACAGCAAGATCCAACCTTGAGGCATTCCCTAGAGTAACTGTGAGCACAGTTCTTAACAGAACAAAGATTGTCAGACTTTCTATGCTGGTCCCTCACTCGGATCTTCCCCTTCTGCCCTTTCTCTTCCAGCTTCAGGAACTGCCACAGAGGCACTTTCCCAACAAGGCAGCCGCACTGTTAAACAACTTAAGAAGTTTCCTGGCTTCTCGAACCAAATCTTACGATGGGTATATGTGAAAGACTAATGGCAGAGCTGTGGGATGACAGCAGATGACATTGTGCTGGACCTGCTTGTGTCAGCCTGAAACGTTCTTTATTTTCAGTCCAAGAAAAAAAAATTAAATAGATGAGCCCACCCCATTTCTGATTGACTTAGCAAACCAAAGTACCACATTAGCTGCAGGGCATCAGTTTGTAAAAAAAAGGTAGAATTCTTGCACCTTCATTTAATATAATTTTTTACATATGCCAGCAACATGTAGAATTAGATAATGGTTGGACGTGACGATCTTAAAGGTCTTTTCCAACCAATGTGATTCTATGATTTTCTATGATAAACCTGTGTTCTGTACTGAGATGGATTCCTGCAGGCAGCAAACGCACAATCAGCTTCCTGACATTGTTCTACCAGCACTGACACTTCTCATGAAGGGATTCACACTGGGACAGCTTCTCATGTCTGAACCACGTGTGTCTGCTACTAAAAAAAGTTTCTACTGATATAATTTTACAACAGTTACATATGCAGTAGGAATCAGGCATTTCCAGTTCTGTACAGGCGAGACAGCCACTGATGGTTAACAGATTAAGGAAGGGAACTTTGAAGTCCTGATGTTAAGGTTTAATAATGCTTTTTCTTCTGAATGACTCAAAAGACTACAAAAACAATACAGACAGGCTTCCAACAGACAGTTTTTGGTATTTGCCACATTGTGCAATGAGAAAAGCATATTTAAAAGATGGTGTCCATATCCATGTGTATTCGTTTAGAAATTTTTATGACAAAATATTTGGTTGAGGAAAAACATAAAAGAAATCTAATGCAAAAAAAGTTATGCTGACATAGAAAATTAACATATGCTCTCATGTTCTCTCCCATCAGCTAAGGAGCCATCCTCCTATTACCACAAAACCATCTTTTCTCAGTCTAGAAATTTTTCAGCATTTCAGGGCAGTATTAGTGGGATATGCAGGATATTACTAACACAAAGATGGTAACCAAAATCATGACTAAGCCAAGCAGACCGACAGACTAGAAAGCAATATCACTACACAGCTCAAAAGTGAAAGCACTGGAGAGACTTAGTGAAAAATAGCATAAGCTTCTGAAGACTTTTGTCTTTAGCAATACTTGATGTTGTATAAGCATTCTCTAGAAGCATGCTTTCTTGATCTGTATATACAGATATATCAAATTCATGATTAAATGTGAGAAACTACAACTGGAATAGGTAATTGTAACCAAAACTATTTCTAAGTAAAATAAACAAATGTCTGACAGGTTAGGCATTTGCACACCCAGATTACACTCCATAATGCTTAAGTGCTTCTGATCATCCACATGCTACACAGAGTTTCACACCACATAGAGGAACCTTACTTGATTGGAGCAGTGGCTCCCTCAGGTCCTTCCAGTTCTGACAAAGGAACAAGATCCCACTTAAAGTGCAGGCCCCAGTTAAACCCTCCACGCACAACTGGGGAAGAGCTGTAGGTGAGCGTGTCAGCACTGATTATGTCAATCACAGGGCACACCACAGTCCTGTGATCTTCTCTGATGGGACTCAGCAGAGGTTGTAACCACATCTCATTCACCTCACAGTGACTGTCCAAGAAAACCAGGACTTTCCCTGCAGAGACCAAAGCACAAAATCAACAAAGATCCATGATAACAGGAAACACACAAATACCTAAGCAATTACAGCAGCAGAGCATCAGCAGTATCACTACCCCACGTAACAGAGGGGAAACACCATCTGCACCTGGAAAACTAGAGGCTCCACAGGGATATTAGTTCAATCACAAAGGCAGAAGGTAGTTCCTGACTATTCACAACGACCTATGAATTGTTCAAGTGGGCTGTCGTTTGCATTTCTTTGACAGAGTTTTATATCATCAGATTTTCTATCCAGGTTCAGCAGAGCTACTGTATTTTAAGTGAAACATCATCAGACCAGCACTCTCGGAGTCAGGAGGGGCATTTGTCCCAGGGCAGTGCACCTCCCACACATGAGTTAGACCACAGAAATGATAGGATATTACAGATACTGGGTTGGATGTTAGTTAAGGTCTCCAACTATCATTAGTATCACTGAAGACGCTGTGTAGCTGTCACAACGTACGTTAATGTAACAGCCAAAGACCAGTGCAATTAACCCATGTCAAAGCCAAGCTATTCTGAAACAACTGCTAAAACATCTCTCACCTAGGACGGCATTATCCCAAATCTTTCTTCCCCTGCACTATGTTGTATGGTTTAGAACGTAGCACAACACACAGAGCTCCTACAGTAGGCCAATGCAAACAGTCAAGATCTGAAAGAATTGTGCTACAGAGAGAGATCCTGTTAACACATGGTCTAAGAGTGCAAGGAAAAGAGAAACAAGAAACTATACCTGTGGCATGAGAAGCTCCAATCATCCTTCCTCGAATCAAGCCTTCTCGCTTCTCATTTCTTACCAGTTTCGTGGTTTTTGGAAGCTGAGCTTTTACATATTCATCCAAGTCTTTCTTCAAGTCAGCTGAGAAAAGGAAAACACATGTTGAAGAACAAGATGGAAATTGTGAAAGCTTTGTTTAAAGACCCAATATGTTCAGCTCAAACATGACCAAAAACTTGACCAACAAGTTACCCCAACACAGCACAGCTTCAGACCAAGAGTATCAGAAGCGCTGTCAGTCATCCCACATCCTATACTTGTCTTCCAGTTGCTGTGGTCTGTTTGTTTTATTCACACATTTTCCTGTTAACAGTTTCCCTTTCTCCTGTTGCATTGTGGAAACCCACACAAGCAAAGCAGGTAGATAGCCTGCACAGAGGAGGGTGATGGACCATATGACTGGGCCTTCCACAGGGCACAGTCCTGCTGATAAGCACTTCCTTCTGTTTTCCCAACTAATCTTTCATGCACTGTCATTGTCTCAGGTTTTATACTTAGGCTTGGTTTCCTGAATACAGACTGGACTGTTACCTTTTTTGTTCTACTTGCAAAGCCTTTAGTATAATGTGTCTCATAGTAACTGCAATTAGTAGACTCTACACTAAAAGAAATTAATGGTGATAAAAAGGAATAATAAAAAAAAGGCATTTCCAAATTCTGAAGCCTTTTCACATAAGGCAAGTGATTTAAATCACTATGTTCCACACACTAAAACAACGCTGACACCTTTAAAAAGAAGCATGAAGACACCTTTCATTATCCCTACCTCCTTAGCTGAAATGACAGCAGATACAAAGTACAAGTCACTCATGGGGTTGCTTTTTTAAAATCCAAAAGGATCAAAGACACTGCTGGCAAGCAGGTGCTTTTGAAGGAGAGCAAAGTTCACTGAAGTCTGTAGGCACTACTGCACCTTAACTAACATCAATGGCAATTTTAAGAGTAACAATACTTCTTTCACATGAGGACAGTGCTTTCTAACACTAAAGGAGGACCACTGGAGAGAAGATGGACACATGAAGACTGAAACCTAAGTTAATAAGCTTATGGAGAAACAAACATAAAATGAGGATGAAAAAAAAAAAAACAACAGAAAAAGGCTAGCTAAGGCTTCATAAGGAACTTTGGTACAGAGGCAGACAAATTTTGAACAGAGGATATGCAGGAATAAATGTTATTATCCTGATGAATTTCACTCCAAACATTAAAGCTGCTGTTAACAACACTCAATGCCAAAGCTGTAACTTTCAGAAGGTACAAGAAAGGCAAAAACTTGAATGTTTTGAACTTGATTTAGCCTTCAAATTAGCAGTAGACCAGAAGAGTGATGGTATTTCTACCTAAACACAGCCACTAACAAACACATTACAGAACCACTATGGCTGAAAAAGGCCTTCAAGATCATCAAGTCCAATCATTATCTACCTCTGCAAAAGCCACTACTACAGCATATCTTTGAAGACTGTATCTAGATGGCTTTTAAATACATCCAAGGATGGTAGTTCAACCATTTCCCTGGGCAGTCTGTTCCAGTCCTTGATAACCCTTTCAGTACAGAGTTTTTTCCCAATGTCTAACCTAAACCTCCCCTGGCATAACTTTACACCATTTTCTCTCGTCCTATCATTTGTGACTTGAGAGAAGAGACCAACCCCCACCTTTCTACAACCTCCCTTCAGGTAGTTGCAGTGAGTGATAAGGTCTCCACTCAGCCTCCTTTTTCTTCAGACTAAACAACCCCAGCTCCTTCAGCTGCTCCCCATCGGACTTGTTCTCTAGAGCCTTTACCAGCTTCCTTGCCCTAAATTTGCATTAACCACATTCGAAAGACTGAGTTTTGAAGTAAGCTGACTTCTGAATACTATGGTTACAAAACTTTTAAACAACAAATTGCACAACAGGCTTTGTAGCAAGGAGTTTGTATTTCTTCCAAAGTACAAAACAAGCTTTAAATATTACACGTTCTTAGTGGCAAAGGACAGAGGGCTTGATCTTTGCTCTCTCCTGTACGTTAACATTTGATCTCACCTCAGAGAAATTAACTAGCTGCATAACAAGAGAATTTCATTCTACATCATCCATAGCTAATCAAATCTCAGGGCAAGTGAGACCTTAACTCAGAAACCAAACACAGAGACTAATCATGTTTGGCTAATTATATATACTAAAAAATATAATCTAAATATCATTTTTAACATGCATAAAGTTGTGAACTTGTAGAGATGCCAGTAGGGAGCTTGAAGAGTCCTGCTGGCAAGTACACTAAGGCATTCCTCAACAGGTGCTTTTGAAGTGCCAGGAGGTTCCAGTCGCTTGTCTTTGCCTTATCCATTATGCAGGCGAAAAACGCTGAAGCATCAATCTCTCAACAACAGCAAAGCAACTCTGCAAGGTCTACCCCTCTAGGGCCCCTCAGACTGAGGGAGCAGAGGCTGCTCCAAGAGCCAGGGACAGCTACTCCTCGGGTGGCCACAAGAGGCTGTGCGAGAGCCACGCAAAGCCCTTCCATCAAAGGCTGAGTCTCATTCCAGCTTCCACCAGTCCAAAATGCTGAGCAAGTACAAAAAAACCCGACACATTGTTTTCCTAGTGCCACATCAACTGATTTGCAAGACCACAGCTGAGAGTATGTGCATTCAGTTCTTTTCAGATGCATTCACAGTTAGTAGTGGCCCACAAAGTTTACAGAAGGATCAGTGCAACCTGCTTTGAGCACCACAGCAGCACAAGCAGTTAAAAACAGCTGAACTATGAACAAGTGCCTAATCACTCCCCTCCAAATGTACACTCCTCATTAGCTTGAAACCTGGGTTTGAAAGTTAAAGCCCCTGAGATACAAAGCTCATCAGTAAAATGGCACCAGTGTCAAAGGGGATGTCATCTTGGGCTTCCCAGAACACCCTGCAGATCATCCCAGAACATCAGTACTGGCTGTTGCTTTTGGCAGATAGACTGCAGTACACATTAGCTTTGCATCATGAGTTTCATGTTTTTAATCAACCAGTCAAGAAAGCACAGGAAGAGGTAGGAAGCACAGGAAACGTGTAGACACCAACCAAAACATCACTGGAAGGTTGTCTCACCCAATTCACTGTTGTCATCCACCAAAATAATTTCATGAAGAAGGTGTGCAGGAGTACGATCCAGGACGCTATGGACTGTGCGAAGCAGGGCAGAAAGTGCTTCGTTGTAGAAACAGATAATAACACTGGCAGATGGCAGGTCAGAAGGGTAGGACTTCTCTCTACATCTGCAAACAGAAATACAGTAGTTAGTGTCAGCGGGATTTCCACAAGGCTAGATCACTATTGAAACTTCCTAAGTAAGAAGCAAGCATTACATGTATAGGAAGAACCCCTACCTGGAACATAAAGAGCCCAGGCCTACAACATCTATAGCAGGACTTGGCATAGTAAGTTGCTTTACACACAATACAGACATATCATTAACACAGAATATGATGGATTGGAGGAGGTGGGAGATCCTCTAGACAAACAAGAAAACTCTAAGGGCTTGTTTCAGCTATCAAAACACTATCTAGTACCCTTAAGAGCTCAGACACATACAGGAATGGCAAATATCACATGAGCTCTACAAAAACCCCACAACTTTATTGGTCAGCTGCTGGAGACTAGGTTGGGTATCCTAGAATACCTCCAGTGGTACTAAATACCTATGCAGACAACCAAGGCTGGGATTCAGCCTGTGAATTAAGACACTTAAGTATGGTCACTGCTGTCAGTGGAGTACAGTGTTCAAGGCTGACAAGTACATTTTGTTAGCTGAAGGGCTCTGAATGTTCCACTAACTGCACTGACTGCATCTCTGCTAATTATAATAAAAGCAGAGACAACTAAAGGGAGCTATCTAAATTTAAGCATCTTAATCTGCAAGCTGAATCCCACTCGAAGCAGAGTGAGATTCTCTTTATTTTCCACCCGTAATTCTTTGTCCATCTTCTTTGAAGATGCCAGACATGAGGGAATCCAATAAAAACGAGAAACTATAAATGAAAACCCAGAAGCATGCAAGAAAAGTCTTGATTTGAAATGCATTTAGCTCTTGAGCAAGATGTGTCAGCAAGTATGATTCATTACATTTACCCACACCAGAGAAACCATTAGAAAAACAGATGCAGGTTTATTTTTTCAGTGTTGGGATTTTTTTGTTATTGTGGTAGCATTTTTCCCCTCACAGATTAAAGAAAAAAAATCTGAAGTATTCAGAGCAGTGCAATCCAGATACCAGCAAGGAGTTAACTGAGAAACAGAGTCTTTATCATCAGTCATTCTTCTATCTCATCCTCTGCAGGCTTGCAGCAAATGTAAAGTAGTACATTAGGTGACAGTCTCTCCTTCCCTTGGGCACTGGAGTATTTAATGTCCATCTTTCAAAGATACTAAACAGAATTATAGTATCTCTTCTGGTAGTTACAGTACTAAGCACCTCAGAACAAAGCTTCAAAAAATAAAAATATTGTAAAATGCTTAAAGTAACCAAGTCCAAGTTAGCAAGATGAAAGAGACACAGGACATGTGATCTTAGTGTGGCTGGAAAGAAAGTTTAATTTCAAGGTCTTTTCTACACTGACTTTCATTTCAAGTATTATTTTTAAAATCTTGCTTCTATCAAATCAGCTGCCTAATGTTAACACAAAAAATTAAATTAGTATGATAAAAGTTTAAATAAGTATATATCCAGTCTGGTTCTTGATTAAGCATTCTTCAAGTGTATTGAGAATCAGGAAAAAAAAACAGCTTCCAGGGAATGGCAATCTTTTTTTTTTTTTTTTCTTTTCCACAGAGCCTAGTGTGGGGCTCTACCTATCATATGCCTTTTCCAGCTGGCAAAAAATTGTACATTCAGAAACAATATTCAATCAAAAAAGATAGTAGAGACCAAAGAATAAAAATCCTAACCTGAAGCACTCCTGTTTAAATAGCTGGAAATCTGCCTTCAGAGATAAAGGAGGTTGAATGAGTATCTAACGGGAGTGTATTAACAAAAGTGTTAAATGCTACATCAGGTAGAACATGAGTAATGAGACCTCCAGCACATGAGATTATACCATGTCCTCTCCAAAACTCAGTACATACTTAGCATCTCTTGTATCAGGCACCTCCCTGTGGTATCCCAGCCGATTACTGATAAGCATATTGAAAGCATGCTTCTGATAGCCCAAGTCTCTCACTTCCTGATCTTCTTCATTAAAAATCATTCCTGGAAAAAGAAAAAAATGCCAAGACCAGTCAGCAGTCCTTTGGAAGCAACGAAGGTTTGAAATGTATGCTTTAACCTCCCTAAAAACCCATCACGCTCTTCGAAAAACCCTCTGGTTTTGCAAAGTGTAGTTTTGTGCAATTAATTACTCCTTACAAATAGGTAGTACTTAGGAGCAGCCCTTGAAGCTATAATAAAATCATGGAATGCTAGAGGTTGGAAGAGACCTCCAGAGATCATCTAGTCCAAGCCCCCAGGTAAGACAGGTACACCTAGGTCATGTTGCACAGGACTGTGTCCAGGTGGGTTTTGAAAGTCTCCAGAGAAGGAGACCCCACAACCTCTCTGGGCAGCCTCTTCCAGTGCTCCATCATCCTCAAAGTAGTTTCTCCTTGACGTGCTCCTGCTTTCTTCTGTGCCAATTTAACTGAAGGACAGGTACCAGTTTCTCCTGAAATCTCAATTCACATTAAAGACCAAACTGTGGATACAATTTGATTGTAAATAGAATGAAAGTCATGCTGGTAAAAGGAAATATTATCTCCTCACAGGAACAACCTACAGCATTCTCCAAAGACTAATGTCTCCACTGTGTTTACTACCTTACAAGAGACACTTCCTTCATTTAAATGCCCTCTAATTCTTAGCAGCACCTAAAAACTAACATTGAACAAGTAACTGAGGGTAGACTTTATTACACAACATATCAGCACCTATCCATTCAGATGAAGGGTCTGTAATGGGATTTTTGAGAGACAGAATACATTAACACTGGTAGAAAATCCCTCAAAATAGCAGCTCCGATTTCAGGCAGTTTTCTCAAGTCTGCAGCAACCTAAAAATAGCTATAAAAAATGTGAACTTCTTGTTTAAATCACTCTAGACTTTGACAGCAAGCAAAATAGCAGTGGAGCTAGCTGTTTATTGATAGTTTAGCAGAAGCATCAACCGTTGCTGAGCATGGCAGAGGCAGTAATTGCTGTTATAAATAAAAACAATGCTAGAGGACAAGGCTGAAATCCTCAATGCCATCCTGCCTGCCTTGACTCAGTGCCATGGCCTTCTCTCTCACTAAGTCATATACTCACAAGTGAGAATAGACTTAAAACCCTATGGTGCTTCGCTTGTGTGTTTGTCACTGCCTTACCCTAAAGAAACAGGAAGCCCTTTGCTGCAGCATTTGATCTAATTCTAACTGAGACCCAGCTGTCTTCTGATGACTCATGTAGAATTTATCTTGGCACTATAATTCCCTTTGGCTTTCACCAGCCAAATCAGTCACTTGGTTTGAAGATCAAGGGACTTCCCAGTTAAAAAGGAATCATTTTCTTTCCTGGCCCATATTGAATAGTTGGAAAGAAATGGCCACCTCTAGTCTGGCCTTCACCTCATTTGGCTCTCCTGCTTTCTGAAGTGAGCTGATAAACATTTGTAATGCCACAGGGCAATCTGAATCAACATTTTTCCTGCATATTCACACAGGTCCAATGATCAGCTTGGAAACTGAATTTTGGTAAGTTCTAAAAGGTCTTGAAGCTGGGGATCCAGCATTCATCCAAAGTAATGACAGAGGACTTCCATCAGGTATGAATATTAAAGTCCTGTCCATGCAGGGTACTATGCCATAATTCCCAAAGCAGCAGACACTGGCAACACTCAGCATCTGCCTCCAGACTTAAAGCAATTTTGCAGGCCAGTAACATGCCTCAGTTTGCATATCTGAGCACAGCAGCAAACACTAAGCTGTAAGTTGTTAAATATACAAGCAAAGCAATTAAATGCACAAAGCATTTTAGTTTGGAAGGCAAGTCTGAAAGACAAACCCAAATCATCTCACTGATGAAATATGCTCCAAAGAAACACAAAGACCTTTCTTGGTACAAAGCAAGCAGGATTTGGCCCTAACCACTGTTATCTCAATACATCTTTCATAGTAATTTGTCCCACACACATTTTTTGTAGATGATTTCATATTCCAAGGATATTCACCAAATCAATGGGTTCTCTTTGTTGTATACTGTTACCAAGCTACTTTTAATTACCACATATGAGCAGAGTTTCTCTGTGGCTAATAAAAGTTGTGTTCGAGCCCAGTCAACACAGGAGTAAGATATGAAATAAGCAAGAACTGCTTCATAGGTAGATACCTTGCTGTAATACTGTTCCACTCATTAACACTTACACAGCACACCTGTGTTAGGAGTAGTGTATTTTGGATTAAACACAACAGAAGATATTTTAAGTAAGAGAAGAGACTCACCAATACTGCATTTTTAACAAACAAAACTACTTCATTGCAGATTTCTCCCTACAATCTTTTAAAAAACACCTGAGCAAAACAACCTTAATAGCTCACTTGTTTTACTGTTTTAATAATGTTGCCACAAGCACCAAAAGCCACTTACCCATTTCAGGAGAGAATTCCACCTCCCCCTTAACTGGGTCCTGGATATGATTTCCAAGAGGGTTTCCTATCTTACTGTCCTTCTGTTGCGGTTCAGGTATATGAACAGGCCCCCGCGTGAAACGAGGGTAGAATTTTTTTGGAAGTGGCCTCTGAGGTTCCAGCCCCTTGATGGGCACATTCTTGAAGGCTTGGTTCTCTTCACTGAAGTTGAAATAAACAAAGAGCAGAAGTGTCCAGGTCACGGATGTGAAAAGGCACCCATAGCAGAAATAGCGAAGTGTGACACTTCCCATTGTAGACTTAGCATCGTTGAGAGCCCATTCTCAATTACCTGAAAGAGAGTGAAAACACACATTTTTAGAGTGCTTTGTTACCTCATCAGGTGGTAAAGGAAAAGCATTCTATAAGTTACTTTTCCATTAAAGGATTATTAGAACTTAAGCTTGAAGCACAGACCTTAAGAATTAAATCCCTTTTCACCTTCCCATTCAAAAGATAAACATGACCAGTTCGGACATTCTGTGTGGATACTACCACTTTAAAACATGAAGCAAACAACCACAAAGAGCCCAGTGACATATCATAAAGGTAAGAAATTATTGATTTTTTCCCCCTAACAGTTATATCATTCTCTCTCTCTCCCACAGCAGTACATTCCCTGTATGTTTGCCTTCATGTAAACACACCACGGTGTAACTCAGTGTACTACACACAGAACTGGTTCTTCACAGAATGGTAGAGGTTGGAAGGCACCTCTGAAGGTCACTTTGCTCAGGAAGGGCCACCTGGAGCTATTTGTTCAAGATTATGCCCAAACATCGCCATTTTTGTAGTTCAGTTCCTACCCTAAAACATGGAATGAGAAAACACTGATTGTGAACATCCCAGAAATTCCAGAAATCATGAGGTGTAATTTAGCAACACATAGCACCAAGACAGTTTCATCTACAGATGCTCTTCGTCTGCAGGAAGAAAGGAAACAGATAGGGGATAGAAACAGAGCAAAAAGCTTCAAGGTGATTTACTGGATTCCTGCAGGCATCTGCAGACTCCAGAAGAGTTTCCATACTCCTTGGAGATGCCCACTTAGAGGTGGAAGGAAGCAATCTAGCTGAGGAAGCAACCTTAGCCACCCATCTGCTAACACAATTTTCCCAAGCTGTATTCAAAATTACTACCATAAGCAAATCCCTAAAGTAAAGCATATGAAGCTGATGACAGCAAATTTTCATTACCCAGGAGAATCAGGTAAACTCTGGAGTTTCTCAAATCTAAAAAAGGTTTAAAAACAAACAAACAAACAAAAAAAAAACCAAAAAAAAAAAAAAGGAAAAAACACCACAACACACCAAAACACCACAACAAACAAGAACTCAGTTCCCAAAACTGAAACACTAACTCAGAGAATTAGGTTTCTCTCACCATTATCTAACCTCAACAAATTCTTTGCATAGTAACAAGGAATCAGGAAACCATCTGTTAATTAGCAAAACACTTGTTTTTAAGAAAATAAAGTAATGCAGTAGGAAACAAGAATTTATGCTGGTGCATTTTTCAGACTTCTCAGAATTTCAGAAACTACCAGAAATCTTCAGGTCAGCCTGGCAGTGAACAAACCACAACGTTTATGGGTACAGATTATTCCCTTCTCAATATGGAAAACTACTAAACAGAAGTAGAAGGCATTCATGATCCCAAAGAAACTTAAAAAGAACCCACTTATTTTGGCAATGCAATTCTGAGTCCTCAGTGACTTGCATCCAAAAAGCAACATGTCAAAATTCAAGCTTACACTTCCCAGACTGTAGCAGGTCATTGCCACCCCTCCAAAAATAATAAACCCATAAAGTAAAATAAAGTAGAAAAAAAAACCCAACTCCTCAAAAATAATTTACCCATTATTCTTACCATGCCAAACTCCCTCATTTCTGCAAGGCAACAATCTACACAGCAGTTAAGCTCAAGGAGCTTAAAAAGGTCTTAAAAAAAGGGTTTAAATCTCATACTGACCCTGAGCACAGATGAACTGCATGCTCTGTGAAACAGGCTCTCTAAAACTGTCACGCAAAAATCTTGCTGCTTAACTGCAAAGCCATGAAAGTAGTTGAGCACAAACGCTCTGTGGCAGAAATGATTCAAAAAAATCCTCTCATTCTAGCTAGCAGAATGGGTTTACCAGTTGAAGATGTACAAATCAACAGTCCCCAGTGCCTTCTTCCCTGTGCTAACAGTGGCCAACGGTCACACCAAGGCAAATCTAAGCTCAGGAAAAAGCACCTGAGGCTGTAAAGGAGCAAGATTAGATAAACAGTTATATCCTCTCATTATAATAATTATTCTTGCCAGACAGTCTGCAGACAATTAATACCCATTAAAAGAAGATCTGGGTGCTTGCCAGGTGGTTTTTGCATGGTCACAGGGAGGTCATCTGCTGTAAGACTTGTCCAAGCCTAATGTACTGTTCCTCAAAACCTGCTCGAGTTGTTTTTCCATTCACTATGGCAACACAGATGCACAATCCTAACATCATGGCATGTGCACTTACACTGTGGAACAGCACTCTTCTAAGAAGATAAAAATTACTAAAACAGAGCAGGAACCTTTTAATTTTAGAGCTGCTTAAGGATCCATCTACACTGCAGCTGGCACAGGAAAACCAGAGATAATCCTTGCTGTCTCAGGTAACAGCAGGAAGACAGGCATGCAGAGCCAAATTCTTCATGGACTAATTATTTCCCCAGCCTGCCCCTCTCTTTCACAGCTCAGAGCTCCACTTTGCTGCTGTGGCACTTCTAGCCACAATAAGGTTAAAGTTTGCTGTGACCAACATCAGATATCAGGTTAAAGAGGAAGGAATAAATCAGCAACCAGCAGAGTGAAAAGATCGTTGTCCATCCCCTCCACCTCCACAAAGTCCTCTGACCAGGCTGAAAGCACTGTTAACAAAGCATGACAATTACCACAAGCTCCTTGCTAAATGGGAACTGCTTCACCTTCTTTTCCCCTCCTTCACTGTTTGCAGTTTTGCAGAGCAATACAAAGGTAGAAATGCAGTGTTTAAATCAAATGACAGAACGTGCACAATGCAGAAAACTAAGTCCTTTCAGTAGCTTACCATTCAAGCAAGATATTTGGTAATATATTTGGCAGGAAAACATAGACTTGCTCTTTATTTCTTTATTACACAAGTTTGAAGGTAGAATGGAAAAAAGTTAAACTCTGTCTATGAAAAGCACACTGGGGTTTATTAGTTTATTCACTCAACCGCTGTCCTATGGATTTCAATCACTTTTACCATTTAAACAGCCACAGGAGTCATAATCTGCGTCAGAGCTGCACATTCCACTCCGTTTTAGGTTGACTATGACAGATGTGTTTTAGCAAAGAAGCCACTGTAAGTTTCCAAGTCCTAAGCAATTATCAGTCCTGACTGGGACCTGCCCTAAGGAAAGAGGAGAACTTTTTCAGCCCTAGAATCACATCAATATAGCTCCATCCCTCATCAACATGCAAAGAGACAGGCATCCCTTCACTCATTTCTGCATGAAACAAAACACATAGCCACTTTGACACATGCCAGGAGGAGGGAGGACAGAACTCTTCAGCTGGTCACAAGGACCTAGGAGGAAACACTCAATTCAGAGACAGCCACATGGATTCTTACCGCATCCATCTCCCTATCCATGTCTTTTTTCTGCAAGCCATCTAGACAATGAATGAGAACAGAATCCTTCTCTGAAGTCATCTAGGAAACACTTTACCAATTTACCCAACAACTGTCTCTGACTGCCTATGCATGGTCACAATAGTCTGATGAATGTCTTAAACATCCATCCTCTCCCAGCTGGTTTCTCCAAGCAGAGTTTTGAAACTGAAATCTATTGGTTTTCCTGTTTGGGGTTTTTTTTTAATGGAAACAAGCTGTTCCTCCATAGAGACAATACAAAAGATAAGCCTTTCAATTCCAACATATTAGTATCTTTCTCAGCCCTGATATAAACATAATCTGTTCTTTTCATGCAGTATGTATTTTAAACTCAACAGCCCTAAAGATCTGCTAATGCTAATGTAACCAGAACTAGTTGAACAGAACAAATTTGAATAGTTAGATAAAAACAAATCAATAGAAAGCAGAACTCCATTATGCAGATAATAATGTCAAAAGGCTCATAAGAACTTTCAACCATAAATATTCTAACATGGTGCCATAAATATTCTAACACTGAGTCTAGTCACCAATAAATTGTTATTTGGACAGTATAGTTAAACTAATTTCTACTTATTTATTCAAATGCAAATAAAAATTTCACCGCCATTAAAAAAAAAATCTATAATTTAAGTATTTAAAAAATAATTGTTTCACAAAACAGTTCATCACAGACTCTACCAGTAATTGAGACCAGGCTTGAAGGGTTTATCATATCTCTCAAAAGCAACACAGCTGAAAAAGTAAGTTTCCAAAATACCTCATACAATTCTCTTCACCAAAATCTCATGTTGGGAAGAAGATCCAGAATGAACAGCAGACATTTCCTGTCCTTTAGCAATATAGGAGCTTTCACAGCAAATACTAAATGGTAACAACTTTAAGTATTTTACAATCCTTAATTCACATACACAAGATCTTACTGATACATGGAATTCATGGCTGTTCACATTCATATACTTAGGAATACAGAGGTACCTCAACATGACAAACACAAATCATGCAAGGTGGTGGCAACTTTTACATCAGGAAATTACAACCCAGTTTGGAGGAAACTGGGTGAACCATGAAAAGAAAAAAAAATATCTTAGGAACTTCCCCCGTCAGATTCAGCTCAGAAGAGACCAAAACTTTAAGTTTTGGTATTTCTAACCAAATACTCTGACTTTCAGTCTCCCTCCTGTTGCTTGGCTTTGACTGTCACGTATTTATTGCCTGATAGATTTCAGACTTTGGCAAAGCCTTCAAACTGAGTTTGCAGACCCACATGCCAGAAATGCCAAGAGTAAAATATTCCTCTCTAATTTCCATGAATACCAGTAACGATGTCTCAGTTCCCTGCACAAGTAGTAAATCATTGACATTTTTTTTAATATTACTACAAAAGGTAGATATTAGTAACTTAGTAAATGTCTCTGGAAGTCAGTCAATTGCAAAGAGAAAAAAACTCCAGGAGCCTACCTTCCAGACTTGAGCCTCAGTAATTATGTGCAATACAGCTTTCCATGTTGCACCAGCTTCTTGTAACATCCTTACAACAGCAGCACAAGATTCATTTCATGAATCAAAATCAGTAATATTTACGTTCAGTTCACAATTGGCCCAACAATGATACAACTCTGCTCCCTCCAGACAGCCTGGGAGAGTTCATCGTTAGTAACCTGTGCAAGCTCTAACACTGGCCCAATGTGTTAGCTTCCAATATTTTTAATGCAAAAAAAAAATGCCAACCACATTTCACAATATTTTGTCTTAAAGAGCAAAGTAGCTACAGGCTTTATGACCTACCACTGCTTAAACACTGACATCTGCTTGGATTAACCTCAGCAGTTCAGTAAACACACCGTATGACTCGATATTTCATGACTGTGCCAAAACTCATGTTTGTCAGAGGTCAAACAGAGGATCAGATTAACCTCAAGGTTTTTGAAATAGGAGTAAGAATTATTTGGGAAAACCTTAAAGTCTGCTTGTAGTTTATCCAAGAACAGCTTTTCTTAAAAAAAAAAAATGAATACAGACACACACTCCACAGCTCATACTACCCAGATTTCCTGCAAGACTGCCTGTGTATTTGGGGTCTATATTAAGGCAAGGAACAGATGTGTATAAGCTTTATTTTTAAGGAGCATTCTAGTAAAAAAAAAAAAAAAAAATTAATTTTTACTTTCTTTATTATGGGGGGATAAGAAGAAGATAAAGTAACAAAGTACTTACAAACGCAGCTTTGCTCTTTTAATAGTCTTAGCTTTTTATATGTATCTTGGCCTCTACAATGTTATGGCTACCATCACCCCTCTTCCAAAAGATGCATTGGCATCAACAGGCTTTCCTATTTTCCTGTGGAATCATGATGAACAGAGGCCAGATTAGGAAGAAATCATACTCCAGTCATCACACAGAGATGTCATTCACAGTAGCTTCTGCAATATCATAAGAAGTATTTTTCCAGGCATCCTTTATACTGCAACCAGTCTTAAGGGAGAGCCACAGTGAACATTAGCGAGATAAAAAAGAGACATCTTAGGCAGCTTCTTTCAGACTCCAACCCACATCACGAGGAGCAACATCCACTGAACATACATTCAAAACAATAGCCAAAGATTATTTCCAAAAAAAAAGCTTAGCATGTGATGTGCTCCAGAATCTACGTATCAACCCAAGTCCTTATAAAAAACCCTTGTACTGGATTGGTTTAGCATCAGATTAGATCTACCTGTCACCTTGCTTTTAATTAAAAACAACCATTAATTTTTGACCTTACAGAAGAGATGGGTCCATCTACTTTATTAATTAAGTCACTATTTTTGACACAATACAGGCAGGTAACCATTCATGTAAGGACAGGCTGGGCCTACAGGAACCTACGTGGTGACATCCAGTGAGAAAACATGCAAAGTCCTGCACCTGGGACACAAACTCCCTGGCCCTGACACAGGCTGGGGAACAGCTCTGCCTAGAAGGAACTAGGAGGTCTGCCTAAGCACTGAGCCAGCAGCATGCCCTTGCAGCAACAGCTGACAGCATCCAGGACTATCAACAGGAGGACATCCAGCTGACTGAGAGATACAATTACACCTCCCCATGCAGCGCTCATAAGACCAAAGGCAGAGAGCAGTGCACCCAGTCTGGGACATGCCAGTACCAGGCAGACATCTGTAAACTGGAGCGAGTCCAGTGGAAGACCATTAAGATGATCACAGGCTGGAATGCTTGCCCTGTGAGGAGAAGATGCTGAAGGTGCTGGGCTGTTGTCAAGATATTATCACGAAAACAGAGCCAGATTATTTAGTGAGGTACAAGGTCTGAGAATGAAAGAGTTAAAACAGACTAATATAAATCCAGCCCCAGCAACCCTCATTCACAGAAATAGACCATGGACCACAGTCTGTCCTCTTGCATAAGATCACCGTTCCTACTCATTTTAATGAGATGACACACTAAGATCTATTTTTAATTAGCCTCTGTAAGTCACTTCTAAACGCATTTTTAAAAGCTTTGAGAGCCAACAGTTTAGTCATTTCAGCACAGCTATACAAATCCCTGTCATACACCTAAAATAAACCCTCCTAGAATTAATACAAAATTTTGATCAGCATGTTACAGATAAATAATCTTGAAGTAACATTCATTATACTTCATAGATAAAGAAAGGCATATAGATTAGTTGCATGAACTATCAAAGATCTAAGAAACTACAAGTGTGCTAAGTCTGAAAAGCATAAAGTATTTAAGGGGGGGAAGAAGGAAAAAAAAAATCTTTATGTCTTTAGGTTCTCAACCCTCACCATTTTGCCACTATGAAATGACTCACTTGTATACTCATTTGCATTTCGGTTTTCGGACTTTAACCAGAGATGTCTAAATAGTGCATACTGTCATTTTTAAATCTGTGGACTATATATTGAAACACCTCCTATACACACATTGCTTATCAAGCTTTTCAGATTTTTTTCAACTCCAGGTAATAAGCTTCACTTAGCTGGCTGCCACACTAGAGTGAATGCAAACCCTTTAGCACTTTTATTATAAAAAATAAAGCTCCTTCTTTTCTCACCTTCATTTTAAATGCTCCCTTAAAGAAATTTTAAAACACCTTCTGCAGCCCTCTTTCACTTCTTTGTCAACAACAAAACATAATAGGCCTTTTTTTCCTTACTGATGAAGGACGCCTTTCTCCTGACAATACTCCTTTCCAAGGAGTAAGAGTATTTTACAAGGGCTCTCATTTAGGGACACAGTTTTAATGGAAAAAGCAGTTAGAAGTTTGGGAAAGAAAAAGTTTCACAAGAGCAGGATCTCATATTAACAAACAACAGAAAAGAACACTGGGTTTAGTCACAACAAGCAGTACAACATTGCATCAAGGAAAGTAATATAATAGCCCAGTCTGATTAGAGAAAGCAAGCACACTTGGATTAGAAACATGAACTTATCAAAATCCTTGTGCTCAGTACTGAGTAAATAGGTGCTATAGACAGTTTTATGCTGTTGCAGTGCTCTCATTCTTCTCCCCCCAGTCACAGAAAAGCTACTGGTTTGCCAAAGCACAGTTACATGCATGGAATTTTCTTACCTATCCTTCTAATAAATGCTGCACCGTAGGGCTGCTCAACTGGATGTTACTTTAAGCCATCTGGCAAATAAATATATGTCATGCCATTCACGGAGTCCTAAAAATACCTTCTGCCTTTTTGTTGCTAATAAATGCTTCCTTCCAACTGAAACACAGAGATTTTCCTTCCATTAGCAAAACCAGCTCTCAGGAAAGCCAGAATTTCCACATACAGTCTCCAAAGATGCATGCATTTTGTGATACAGCCCTTCCTTCCTTCTTTTCTAAGCTACAGCTTAGAAAATAGCATGATTTAAAAAACCCACACTGACAACTTGTTCAATACAGCTCCCTCACATGAAAGATCCACATATCTATTACTTGAAAAACCCTGCAGTCCTATATGCACATTCAAAATATAAGAGAGCTTACAAGGTCATCTACACAAGAGTAAGCTGCTTAATACCTTTGCCTATATGTTTAAAATCTACTTAGCTGTTCCTTGCATTTTGTGCCTGCAAAGCTTACCAAAATGACAGTAGGAATACAGATGGGTGCACAATAATTAGGTAAGGCACACTTCTCCACCAGCAGCTGAACAGCAGAACGCTCACCTTTTTCCAGAAGAGTCGGCACTGAAGCGGCAGCACAAGGTTACCCAGTGAGAACACAGTTACCGCAGCAGCAGTCAAATCCAGTTGGTGTCTTCATTCTCACTGAACAATAAAATGCTGAGCCTGAAACTTAACACTTTGCTGCTGAGAACTGCTTGCAAGTCCTCACTGGGAATGGGGAGCAAACACAAGGTTCTCTATGACAACGGGCTAATTTGGATGGGGTTTTAGATCAGTGCTGCAAGGTTATTTCTCATTTGACTGCACAGATTGCCACGAGCACTGATCTAGTTTTTCTATTGCTGGGGTTGTTGGTGGGGGGTTTTTTTGTTTGTTTTATTGTTTGCAGTCATGGGGTTTTTTTTCATTGTTGGTGGGGGTTTATTTGTTTGTAGGGTTTTGTTGTTATTGTTTTGGGGGAGTTTTGTTTGTTTGCCTTTTGTGGGGGGGGGGAAGAGGAAAAGGCATATTTTGGGGTTGTTTTGGTGGGGTTTTTGCTGGGTGGGGTGTTTTTTTTCCCCCTCTCAGCTAATACATAATCCATATGGATCTGGCAGCATAAACAAGACTGGTTATTTTACACTCACTCAATAGAGAAGCACATTCAATCAGTGTATTTCTACATCATAGTGTCAATACAGACCACAGTAATACTAGGGAAAACAATCATTAAGTGGCATGCTGATTTCAGCTGCAAAAATTCCTCTGCTTCTTGTTTTTCAACTCACTAGTAATTTCACAAAATTTCCACAACTTGACTGACATTTTCTAGATTTGCTTTCTGTTCATCATAAGAAATATTCATGAAAGGTGTTTTAGGCTTTTTTACAGTCTTTTAAAAGCAAAATGAAAACACATTTTCCAGGGCAGGGGTGGGAGGAATTTCAGCTCACAGCATATTTGGCAAAAAAGACCTCAGACCTCAGTGAAATACTTTTGAGGGGGACAACGAAAACTAGGGCTAACCAGTCTCAGCGTTAAACCTGTGACTACTGGGCACTGCATTTTGCACACGTTTTTTCTGCAAATCCCCATTCTGCAGTCAACTCCAAGCAGACATCAACCACCTATTTGTACAGAGCTCAGTAATGAAATCAACAGCTATGTACAATAAAATACATAAGACATTTGCAAACTCGGACTAGGAACTTTGAAAGACTATACCTGAAGGTGTATACAATGCAAAACTGCTGCAATTAAGTTATTACTAACACTGCAGAATTGGAAACTGGCTTAATGAGAATGAGCAACCTGGTCTAGTGGGAGGTGTCCCTGCCCATGGCAGGGAGGGTTGGAACAAGATGATCTTTAAGGTCCCTCCCTACCCAAATCATTCTATGTTTCTAAAATACTATAAGGAGGTGCTGAATAAAATTCAATGTCCATTTGCACTTCTCATGTACAGAAACAAAGGTCATTTGGAGTTTTTCACTCCAAAGCTTTGGCACAGTCCACAGTATCCATACCATTTGGATCAGAGAGACACGGGACTTCAGTTTTTCCAAGTAAGAAAACCAGGAAGACCAAAAAACACTGACATTTTCTTGCTTGTGGAGCCACCCTCTTAGTTTCTCGCTCATATCTCCAGTCATTAAAATACAAGAGGAATCCTAAGACTACAAACTACTGCTTGTACTCTCTTGAACTCACTGACTGAAGCAGGACCTCTGCGTAGTTATCAGAATGACCTGTGGGACATTCTGGTTGAACTGTTTGCTCTGCTACAGTTTTTGATTAGCAACTCAATGTTACAGCTCTCACTTGTAAAACCTGACTGACACATTCAGGCAGATACATCAAAGGTTCTGCGGCCACAATAAGCGCAGATGACACGAAAACCCAGCACAGCTCTGGGTAAGAATAGCAGCAACTCATACTTGCTGCTCCCCCAGTGAACCTGTTGCTAAATTACATCAGTAAACTCTCGTATAGGAAGCGTTCTCTCTTTTTCCCTTCCTTAACACAACACTGTAATAATGACAGAGGTACCCCTGCTGGTACAGCCACACCTGGAGTCACTGAAAACACTTTCTCTCACACATCTAACCTATGAATTTAACCTTATCTTGCTAAATATTGTATTTGAGAATAGATTAGGTTGGTTTTCATATATGTAAGCAAACTGACCTTCAATTAGCATGCCTCTTGAAAAAAAAAAAATCTGTGAACATTAATTATTGGATTAGAATGACAAGTCACTAGCATAAAGAGATTTTACACTGGAAGGGGAGCAAACTTCTGCAAGTTATGCCAAGAGTTAATTTTGTCTTTCATTTCATTCTGCACAATCTTACAGACTCAATCTCTCCTTCTCCAAAGCAACTCCTCTGAGGAAAGAGTGGTGGACCACTCCTTTTCCATCTCTTTTCTTCTACTTATCTATTGCCAATGTTTCTAATGGGAAAAAATCCTCAGGATTTTGATGTTGAAATCACAGATGTTGCAACAAATAAACAGCAGATCAAAAATACATTTTCCCACTTCACTAGGAGGCATGCTTTCCAACACATCTCTAGCACAGAACATTAGTGTGCAATCCAAAACTTAGACTTCTCTTGCTTCACAGGTGACGAGTCTCAGTGTCAGCTAACACGAGATAAGAGATTCATGCTAACAGACAACATTAAAGTAATCCAGGAAAATAAAAACAAAAGAAAGCACTTCTACAAAGAAAATTCACTACAAACATGGGAGGTATCAACAGAGACAGTGACATCATTTGTTCCTGATGTTACACTTCAGGAATTGTCAAAACAGTCAAAATACCTGGAAAGACTGGTTCACAAGGGGTTGTGTATCAAAAGGGGATTGTTTTGTGCTTCCTGGAAAACGATCTGCTTTAATTAAGGCCACCTCCAAGGTTTAAAGCATCTAATTTAATCCTTGTCTGCACAAGAAAAACTGTCATTTAGGGCAGGTTTACATAAACTAAAAAGACCACCTCTATGAAAATGCACCTAACAGTAAAGTATTTGCTTAAATCAGTTTGGCACACAGCAATCATTTCCTGAGGTACCTTCTTTATGCCATGCCTCTGTGAGTCTATTAGTTCAACCTGCCAGTTTACAATTCAGCTTCTTCAGCGGTGCAGTGTCTCATAGCTGAAGTCTTGGGAATGACAAAAAGTTACTGCAGGTAAGCAGCTACCTCTCATCAGCCACTCTGCAATGTTTCTCCATGCACATATTCCTTCCCTTTGGCACAGCAAGAGAAATTATTTTTGCCAGGGTAGCTCTCTCCACGGCAACAGGGAGCTAAGAGCATGGACAAGAACAGTCTCTGTAGCACAGCTGACAGATTATAACTTGTCAGTCACAGCAAACCTTCAGTCTCTGAAAGGTAGAACTTGCAATGCCACTACTGCCATGCAAGAGAAAACCACAACAGCTCTCCTACTCCAAACTGAACTTAGAGTCAGCAAAGACATCAAAGTACCTGCCTGTGAGCAGTAGAGGGTAGTAGGGTCTGGACTCCTTCCTAGCCTGTGTAGCTATTTCTTGCTCATAGTACAAAGCATAAAGCAGGCAGGATGAAGCCTTGAGGTGCCCTGCATTAGGGGGTTCTAACTAAAGTAGCGGAAAAGTTGATTCATCCCCAAGCACTGCATTCCAGTTTCAAATGTGCAGAATATCTGGCTGCCAAACCCTAGACTGCACAAGAAAGGGCTGATACAGCACATCACTCTTACAGGTACTTCAGTCCAGACTCCGTATTTCAGTAACACTATCAGTCATTTAATCTACAAACTTGGTGTATTTTCACACATTAGGGAAAGAGTTCAGATGTTTATGTAACAAAATATCTGAAACTTAGTATACTTGAAGCCAACTTTTCACTGAAACAGCATGATCAGCTTCCTAAATCCCCCACCCCTCTTTTTTTTTTTCAGTCTATTTCTAGTTTTTAGAATTTTCAAATGAAGTACTTACACTAATTATTGCACAATGCTGACTCATACAAGAAACATGCTAGAGCACAGCTGAAGGATTTGGTAGATACTACTAACTCTTGAACAAAATGAGCTGAACAAATGCATTTCCTCATGCTGCTGAACACTGGTTTAACAGCCGAGGCCTTTGTACTGACAGTACTTCATACATTAACACAGTAACTGCAACAGCAGATGCATTCATCTCCATAAGCCACTATATGCTTTGAAAGGAAACTTTAGATAAGAATCAACAGTTTTATCTACCTCCCACACTCTAACAGGGGTTGAAACATACTTCACCTCTGTAATACATTCTGACAGTTAATAAACCAAATTAAGTTCTGAAATACACAAATACGGTTTTATTCTTCAACAGCAAGCAACATAGTTGCATTCCAGCACCTCTCCAAAAGGCAAGGCACTAAGGAAAATTACTTGATACTAGGGATACCTGTAACTGTAGCATTGCCTCACCAGACAGATGTAACTGCTTAGGAAGTCAATAAACTGAACTGTCACAGAAAGAAATTACTGTATTTTTTCAAAATGCTACTTTTCCCTCCAGGGGTAGCTGGAAGTCTCCCTTTACTTCTCTGCTTTGGTAATCAACAGACAGCTGCCACACTCAGCCTGCCAGCTGCTCAGACCACAACGTTTTCACAGTACCTTCCAAGGTAATCTAACTAAAGTTAAGAATGATCCTCTGTTATTTTCACCCCTACAATGCTCTATCCTTTCTTGCTAGAAGATCTAAAATCTCCATTTTTACTGTCTTCAATTTCCATTTGACCAAGTTTGCCTCACTCCACACACACGCCCTATCACCACCAGTGAACCACCTCCTACAAGGAAGAGTGGTTTATAAGAGATGAATTTTCAAAATCCTAATAATTTATCTTTATTTCCCTTGCCATGCTGTTTCAGCACTTTCTTCCTCCTAAAGAGCTTGACTCACACCCACTGGTACTTTACATCACTATAAAAGTGACGAACAGATTCACCCATTCTCATAAACTACTGTCACACAGCAGTTTATCAGGAACTCTTTCCAATTTTACCCCTATGCATAATGGAGTATTGACTTGCATCCTCTGAGACAAAGTGATTAGATAAGCAGAAGACAGGCAACAGGCCCTGAAATCTGCAGTCAGAATCTCTTAAACCAGAATCCATGTCATTTAGCCTGCTGGCTTCTTCATCTTAGGCTGACTTGAAGGCTCATTAGAGCTGCAGCATTCTTTCTTTCCTTCCCTGCTGCAGAAGAGCTCCTAAAACTCTGCAGGAGCTTATCTTACCCAGAGATGAGGAGAAGCTTATGCAGAAGGCATGCAGTTCTTCAGCAACAGTTATACTGGGGGAGGCCAATTGCTTGTTAATCAAAAGCCTCTTATCTGGAACCACCTGGACCTTTATGCTGTTCTAAAATGAGGTCTAGGAATCCCAGCTGGACAGCTTCACACATGCAAAGGTTCTATACAGGGTACAGGAACATACTGTCAGGGAGAGGTTGGTACCATCCTTTCCCGGGCACAGCCTGCACTTGCATCAGCTTAAGTTAATCATAGATGTCTGGAAGCAGTCTCTCATTAAAATGAGATTCATATGGGGGAAAAAAATAAAAAGGAAAAAAAAAGCAGATGCTACATCAGAAAGTATTCAAGAATATTTATTGTCACTTACAGACCACTCTAAGTAATGGCAGAAGGGATCAAATCCCTGCATATTGGCAGGGTGCTGATGATCCTGCTCACTTGCATAATTACTGTATTGGCATTAAGAGAGTTCACCAGTCTTCCAAACAGAAAGCAACACTCCAAATACACTGAACCAAACAGATAAAGCAGTTTGTTCACAGTGCAGCAACAAAGTCAGGTCATGAGATTTTTACTTTCTTCTCTGCACTTGATATCTGGTTATGTAATAAAAGTTCTGTAAGGTTGACCGCAGCTGCCCTGCAACTGATACTAATCAGGACAGTTTGGCAGAAGTGCTATCCTGGTCAGCATTACTGTTTTAATTAGTTTCATCAGCAACGGTAAGGCTGACACCTATAAAGAAACAAATGAAGGCAAAACAGATATGTGGAAAAGCAGATTCCATTGCCACACTACAACACAGTCTGACCTGCTCAACTCCCAGCAGCAGAGAGCTTTTGGCTGCTTGCTCGGCTTGGTCTGTTTTCATGCAAACATAGGACCAAAGAACCTTTCTTTTGCCTTGCAAGTAACTTGGAGACAGTTAATTTGCTATCGGTATCTTCCGTTGCTGTTTATAAGCTTTAACACAAAAAGAAAAATACCACATGGCAGGGGGGAGTGACTAGAACGGATGGAGACCAGCCACGTAGAATAACACATATTCGCTGATAGGAAAGGGGGAGCCTCAATGTTACAAAGTATATACTGAAACCCACTGCAACACAAAAGGAGAAATGGCTTAAAAATAAGTTTCCCAGTCATAAAGATAAGAAAAGCTTTAATACGCCACCAGGTCACAGAGCTCTCCCAAAAAAAGCAACGCCTGCCCTATCCCCGCACACGAATCAATGAAAGCTAACAGGTACCGATCCTCACACTCGGGGCTGACAGCTGCAGAGGTTCGGTTTACCTGCAAGCAGGCTGCTGCTCCTTTGCTGGCATCTAAAGACTACCAAACCCAATAATTACGTTGTCTTCCGTTCTGGGCAGCCACTCACCGGCCCCACGGTCTCTCCCCGGAGCAGTGCTACTGGTCAGGTCAAACTAATAGTCCTCACCGTGCTCACCCCACCGATCGCAGCCTCTCCGCTATAAGCTCGCACCATTCATTATAGCTAGAAAGGAAGAAGCCCCGCATCTGAGCCTGGCCCCTGGAAAATGAGAATCTGTGCCTCCGGCACAGGCTCCGCCGCGTCCCTCAGGGCAGGCGGGAAAACGACCGGGGCTGGCCTGATACCGCCGCCACTGGCCCCGTCCCTCACCCTGAGGGGCTGCCCCTCTCACCGCCACTGGTTGCCTGCCGGAGCCGCCTCCTCTCACACCGCCACCACCAACCCCATACCTCACCGTCTCTGTGCCGCCATCCCCACACTCACCGCGGCGGCGGCATTACCCCTCCGCGCGCCCCGTGCCCTCGGCGGCGGCGGCGGCGGCGCGCACCGCTCGCGCGCGGCGGAGGCGCCACGTGACACTCGGTCCGCCTACCGCCGTTACGTGGGGCGCTCAAGGCGCGGCCGCCATGACAGGCGAGGTACGGTCGGTGTGGGAAGATGGCGAGACTGCGGGGTGAAGATGCGGGGTTCTTGCCTGGCCCCTTCTTGCATTGCCATGACGCTGGACTAGTCAGGGCTGGAAGGCTGTAGATGTACGGCCTGCAAGCAGGCGCTCCCTTCAGAGCCGCTGTGTATCTACCTATCCCGCGCCGCTGTGTATCTACCTATCCCTCTGGGCTGGCATGCTCCCTTGCAGCTTTCTCTGAAGTTCTGATCCCCCACAGGGGTGTCTGCTTTGGCTTTCACCGTCCTTATTGGCCCGTGGAAATACTTGTCTAGGGGCTTTGAGGAGACAAGAGGTGTCTGTCAGGCCGATGGGGAAGTTGTGGACCAACTACCAGTATTTTCCTCACCACATAGTATGAGTAGCTAACTGGAATATGGGAGAGCTGGCTTCTTCAGCTGAAAGGACACAGATTAACCGAATCAGCCAGAACTGCCCTAAAATAATCCGTGCTTGGCAGTTAGCATGCATCTGTAGCAACAGGAGTTTACATCCTAACACGTGGAGAGGCATGCTGAATCCTCAGATCTTATACCCAAAGTGATCTAGCCACTCCCTTACTAGACAAAAGGATGGTGGGGTAGCTTCACCACGGGTCCATCCTTGAGCAGTACCTAACTTGGCAGGTGTCCTTTCAGGAAAGAGGATGGAAAGCATATTGTTTTGTAAACCCTGGTGAAGTTTAGAAACTAAGTATCAGATTTGCTTAGTGTACTCTGGGAGTTTGTGAACGAAGATAATGGTTAAATTTTCGTTTTGTTAACGGAATTCATAAACTGCTACTTTTAAGCATCGCTTATTGTAAGATCTTTGAGACATGTTTCTCAGAATCCCTGATAATGATAATCTGCCCAGCCCAATTGCTTAATATACTCTATGATAACTCATTAGTGTAAGCTAATTGACCCACTTCCTCTGTGCTCACAGCAAGCGACAAGAACTCATATAAAAGTGCTGGCAAGAAGTCATAACCCAAAGTAATCTTCTGTGAATATGGGTTGTAGTCAGCAGGTGGGATCCATATGTACTCAGGCACTGAAATTTCATTTATTAAATGTTTGTCATTGACACATCTCAGACACAGAAAAGACATGAGAATGGGGCACTGAGCTACAAAAGTTATTCTTCACATTTGTCTCATTTCTTAGACTGGCTCTTCTACTTTGTGAAAAAGGAAGCTCCTACCCCCGAACCCCAACAGAATTAATGTATATTGTTTTTCTGAATCCAAACTGTTCAGTACTAATTTCTCCAGCTATGATCTAGAGCTTGTTGACCAGCTCTGAGAGAGAAAACTGGAGGAAACTCCAACTGTTCTTTCAATAATTGGGAGAACTTGCATTTGTTTCAGTCATTTCCTTTTGTAAAAAAATGCCTATAAGCTGTCCATGATTGAAGTCAGTCTGCACATCCCTCAATAGAGTTTCCATGCGGTTATGGCTTTGACTTGAGTAAACAAGTCCTTGTAAGAGCTGGATAGTTTATTTGGAGTATTTGAGGAAGCAGACTCTTCAGTTTCTTCCTCTGGAACTTTTCCTTCTTAGTGTTACTTCGGCTGCATGCCACTTGACATGTTTTTTTGCCCAATTCCGGAAAAAAAAAGATGTTTGAATGACAACTCAGAATATGTGCATGGATTTATCTGATTTCTCAAATATTTTTGAAATTTTGGACCATATTTATCAAATTTGACAGTTGGCAGAGATCTCAAAGAGGTTATATTCTAAATAACTTTTCAAAAATAGACCTCTGAGTAGAAGACAAAAACTGTTATCCACTACTGAGGAAAAGCCTGTAAAACAAGTTCATCAAATACCCCATTTCCACTCAGGAAAAAAACTCCATGGAGCTGTTGAGGCTAGTGTACTGATAACTTCAGTTCTGTGCTTTGTACTGGGTGAAAAGACAAAAATTATATTAGGTACATTAGGACAGGAATAAAGAATATGATGGGACACTGTCATAAAATCCCAAATGTTTGGTCATCTTGAATATTGTGTGCAATTTTCCCTAAAGCACCAAGAAAGGTACAGGGAAAAGCAGTAAACTGATCAGAGGTGTGGAATTGCTTCCTTAAGGAAAGATAAAAAGGCACTCTAATACACTCCAATGGTTTAACTTGGAAAAGGACTATGAAGGAATGTGAGAATGGCATAAAAAGATACCATCATAGAGAAAGTGAATTCTGTGTTTCTTGTATCACAAGATTCAGGTGTCCTGATGAAACTTCAAGGCAGTAAATTCAAAAGAAAATATATTTTCTCTTGAGTTACGATTGTAAATTGCTGCAAGTATATTGCAGAGGCTAGAAGCTTAAATGTGCTTATGAGTGGATTAGAAATAGAAATGAAAAAAGAAGTCCATAGAGGCCTCTTCAACATAATGCTAATGCAGCTGCCAGCTCAGGAAAGCTCTGAGTAAAAGGGTGGACTTAACCAGCAGATTAAGACACCTAAATTTGGGTTTCAGAGTGTAGGCGTCTCCATGTGAACCAGATGTCTAAGCTTCCTTTATACGCAGTAGAGAAATAATGTGGGATTTAGTTACATAAATGCAGGCATCAAATGCCATTTTAGACATTGTGGTGTTCTCTACCTGGCCTCCTGATCCAGGAAGAAGCAGATCTCCAAAAATGTTTGTTGTATCTGAAGTCTTATGTCAAAGTCTTTGAGATCTCAGACCACTGCAGTTGTCATTAAGCATCTGTGGTTAACAAACTTAACCCTGCTCATAGTTGACATGGCAAGCTATTCAGACCACCCTGAGGTAGGTATGTCAGTGTATTTTGCACAGTTGAATAGCTCTCAGTTTCATTAACTGCACTGAGTAGTTCTCTATTGACTGTAGCAGGAATTTATCATGGAATCATAGAATCATAGAATCAGTCAGGGTTGGAAGGGACCACAAGGATCATCTAGTTCCAACCCCCCTGCCATGGGCAGAGACACCTCACACTACATCAGGCTGGCCAGAGCCTCATCCAGCCTGGCCTTAAACACCTCAAGGGATGGGGTCCCAACCACCTCCCTGGACAACCCATTCCAGGCTCTCACCACTCTCATGGGGAAGAACTTCTTCCTCACTACTTATGAAGATATCTGCATGGGGACACTAGGTGCCAGAATTTATAAGTTTTTGTGGGCTATACCAGAGGGCATGTTGCTTAGCTTTTTAATTCTATTTCCTAAAGTTTACTTAGCGAGTCAGACCACCAAGCTGATTCAACTGGGATTGATGTAGGGGAAGAATACAGGAGATTGTGTATGAAAAACCTTATTTAAACGCTCAGATTTATTGATAGTGAGGATTGTGTGAAGGTTTAGATTCTCGGTGCATTGCAAAATGGTGTGCTGATGTATGGAGACACATTGAACACCATTGTGTGACTCTTTAAGCCTGGAAGATACCTAGTGGCCAAGAGCTCTGGGGCAACCACAGATGCTGCTCATGAAGCCACAAGAATGACAAATTCTTAAGGTATTAGACCCTGTAGCTGAAAGTGATTTTTTTTGCATGAAGATAAATCAAAACTAATTTGGTTGATGACAGGCTTTACACCCTCTGTGAATCAGACCAGTTAGATCTTGTTCGAGTTACAGAACCTGCCAAAGAAGAATTTGAGTAAAGATTCAGGCCAAAGACTTTCAGAAGAAAGATAACTATAAAATAATAATGACAATTAGATAAATTTTGGAAAGCAGAATGTTTTTTTTCCTAGGTCTCTCACAAGAAGTCAGCAGCTCTGACTTTGGGTTTTTAGTGTCTTAAAACAAGATACGAAGGAACATTTATGCATTTCCAACTTCTTTGTAGTGCAACTGCAGTAGTGTTGCCAATTGATATTTATTGACAAAATACCTTGTTAGTAAAATTAATAATAAAGACTCCCTCCTAGCATCACTGCTGTTAATGGAGCATTTATATCTCTCAAATGTCCTGCTCTTCAAGATTGGACAGAGACAAGAACAAACCTAATACAGTATCATGGGCCAGCCCTCTCTCTTCTCATACATGGGTCACAGATAAGGTCTACCAACTAGCTAAATATATTAACATTAACCCATGCTAATGAAACAAGAAAGATGTCGTGGGATGTAATGATGAACTTATGTAATGTATCCCTAAAATCAACAGAAAAATGAGGAAAAAGCCAGTTGTGTGAGTAAAAGAGTACTTGGGGAACTCACAGATCTGAGCATCTTCCCTTGTTTTGTCTTAGCAGGGAATCACAGCACTGAGCATAGAGATATGGCTAGTATTGTCATGCTTTATTTAATTCCCTTCCACATTTCCCCTACATTTTACAGCTCAGTCGTGATTCTTCTGTACTTATTAACAGCTCTTTATTGATACTTTCTGTAGAGTCTCTCGAGAACCATGGAAAAGTTGTGTTTTATCTTTGAATCATTACTGACTACGTTCCATCTGGTTTTAGTATTCAGAAGTTCTCTTAAGATCTGGAAGTGAGATGCTAGACTTTATGTGATTTCTTTTTACTGAAATAAAACATTCCTTGGAATCTGTGGAGGGAGGTAATTGGCTAAACATTCTATCCAGTGTTGCTCAATTGTGCTCAGGGGCTCAGAGTCTGGGCCAGCCTGGACTGGTTTCTTTTCCATTTTGAACTGCATTGCAAAGCTTTGAAAATGAAAACAGTCCTGTAAACCCCAGAAATCTCCTAACTGAATTGGCTTTTCCCCAATTAATTATATAAGAACTCTACCAAGAATTTCCTTCCATCTTTGTTTCTACTCCCCAATGAAAGGAGAAAAAAAACTTTATATGCAGAGGAAGTTAGTCTCATTATCTTCTTTTTACAGATGTGGAAGTTAAAGCATAGAAAGATGAAGTTGTTTGTTCCAGATCATCCAACAGAGCAGTGGAAGACAAAAAAATAGAACCAAGTCCTTCAGTGCTCACTCTATTGCATCACTCTGTTGCATCACTCTGTCTTCCTGTTTTGACGAGAAGGTCTGAAATGTGATTTTCATAGGTAAGTATGTGAGAAAGATTCAGACTTCCTGAAGTGTGGAACCTAAAACCCTTTAGTTATGTCACATAAACAGAGGTTAGATAAAGTTCGAACTGAGAAAAAGACTCCAAGCCTGAGTTGTTGTCACAGAATCTTGATTTAGGATCCTGACAAGTATGCCAGTTTGTCTTAGAAGAGTGATTTAGATCACTTAAAGAACCACTGTCATAGGTGATTAGCAAAAGTGATTTTAATGTTAATTTGTAAAAGTGTGACAAAGTTTGATGGCAAGGTTCACTCTATTGCTTACTACATGGAAGAAACCTACAAAAGAAAATTGAGTTCAAATTGATTTAGAACAATTTACTCAGAGACTGGAGAGTCAAAAGGGTAAGGGAGACCTTCCCATCAAGTCATGAGATTCAGAATGGATCCTCTTGTTTTCTAAACTCCTGAGGGAGCTTAGATGCAGCTAGATCCAATCTTAGTCACAGAGTTGGTCAATGTTTTTTGTCTAATAGAAGGGATACAAAGGGTAAAGAAAGCCTTGTGACTCAATGAGAAGCTTTCTAAGCTCCTTCTCAGAGAGAAGTCTTGGTGTGCCTGGATCTAGACTTAGTCCCAAACTTGTCCACAGTTTATGTCTAATGGAAAACTTCTTGGTTTCCATTATGCAAGCAACTATGGCAATTTGTCTGGGAATGAATGATTCTGGATTCTTCACAACTTGGAGATATCAGCAATTTTAAGATTTGTTAGCACTGTTACAGTAAATCACAAGATTAGGTTATGAGCTTTTTAACAATACCTAATCATCAGCCAATTATCAGAATTATTTGGTAAAATTTGCTGTAATCAACACTACAAAGTTTCCTAAATTGAATCACACAGGCACACAGAGATATAAAGGTTAATCTATGATCAAGATCTTTCTCTTTGCCCGTGGTAGTATATTATTGACACCAAATGATCTTTGAAACCTCACAACACCTTCTGTCAGCAGACAATCTTAGAAATCCTCACAGAATCTACCCTGAAAGGTATCTCAGCTCAGGGGGAGGAGAAAGCATCTCACAGCCTGCTGCAATCCCAGAGAGCTCAGAGAGTCTCACTATAAATTGCTATTTATAGAACAGTGAGATGACTCACTTCGGGAAGTATAATTTCTGTTCTGGCCACACTTATTAGGTGATTGTGGAACCTTCCAGGGCGGGCCACAATCCAGGCAGCGGGAATTTCAGCTACAGTTTCCAGACAACAGGAGTTTCCTATCTCATTATGCATAAGTGACAAACTGAAGAGAAATTTTATTCTTAGAGCTATGAGGACAATAATTAGGAGACATAACTGTCCCTCAAGGTGCTCCCTCAATAAATCTGGGTTTATTGCTTGATGTCTTCATTTGTTATGTGCAGTATGTTGATAAAATTCTTACTCCCACAACATGTGTCTATTTTATCTATTTAGATTAGAAGCATTTGTGGCCTAACACAGTTTCATATTGGACACTTAGGTATCACTACAATCAAGGGCACCTGCTTCTCTTGATGCTGCTAGGCAAGTCCAAAGCAAAATTACAAAAAAAAAAAATCCCCATCATCAATATACTCTTCCTTGCATTACTAACTTCTGTTTTGCCAAAGAAAAGTGTTAGGATAGACAGTCAAAAGCAGTGTTTTTAAAATATGAGTTTTGGAATTGTCCTAAACTGTATTTCAAATGATGAAAACTAATTAGAGATGAAGTGTTCTAATTGGTCTGTGCAGAATCCAGTAGCTGTGTAGTTACTTGTAAATTTGCTCGTTATTTTAGCATGAGCAAAAAATCTATATGATTAAAAGGCTTGAGATAATTTTGAAGCCTCTTAAAAAATCCTGATACAAATAACAAGACCTTTATGTTATTGACCTTAGTGAAGGATTAGTAGGCAATTAAATTAAGGACTGAAGGAAACCATTATTGCACTATCTGAAAATGTCAAGCTCTGAAAGAAGTATACTATCTTCGGAAAAATTAGGGAAATGGCAGGTAAATTATGCTAAAATCTGTCATGAATAGACATTGTGTGGCACAAGGGGATAGTGCAATACTCTCTGCCAGTCTTGAGATGCCCCCTGGTGTTAGAAACCTCAGCTGCTTATCTCTATTGAGGCATTGTACATGGTCAGAGAAGGACAAAACACCCAAAGTGTTGAGAGAGGGTAAGAAAGCATAAAAGATAAGTGGAAGGTACAGAAAGCCTCAAAACTGCAGAAGAGAGATTGGTAGCAATGCCATTTAGGATCTAACTGCCATTAACAATAAGCAGAATTAGTTGCAAGTGGCTTGGGTTTAGGTAACATTTTCCGTAGCATGAGTTACAGGATGCTATTTGGTGACTGAGGTGGGGAAGGGGTCAGCAGCATTTTGTGGAAGCTGTAGTTGGAAGGGAGGCATGGAGGGACTATGGAGAATCACAGAGCGACAAGTTTCCTTATTCACCCAGAGATCTCTTCCATATCAATATACACAGTCTTCTGCCCACAGCAATTTCTACTTATTTAAAGCTGCTGAGAAGAGGGAGGAGAAGCAGAGAGAGGACAGGCAAAAGGAACTATTCAGCAAAGGGGAAAGGAGGAAGAGAAGGGGCTGAGACAAAGAGGAATACCTTAGAGAGCAAGGCTTCCTATTCCTATGGGGTAAAAAAGCCCAAACCACTGATCTGAAGAACCAGTGCTCTAGTAGTAATGCTTGCTGCCCTTTTTTTCAGAGGCACTAGATGGTTGTGCAGGCAGAAGGCAAGTATGGCCTGTGTGCCTTGATACTCCTCTGTAGTCCAGAATCATGAGAAGAGTCCCTGTGTCCCAAGTAGCAGCACACTGACTACTAGGACACACTCTTACAGGAGCTCTAGTTTTCAGCTACCAGTTTATGTAAAGTATCACTTGTTAGTAGTAGTATCTTGATAAAGATAAGGTAAAAAAGTGGAGATAAAATATTTACAAGGTCTAAGATAAGACTGGTTGGTATGAGGAGGATTCAGAATAGTCAGGATTTTCTTGGAATAGTCTTGTCAAGAAAGAGAGAAGAAACTTGTAATTAGGATAGATAAACTAGAATTCTATTCTCACCTCTAAATTGTTATGGCTCTTCTCCAATCTTAAGTAGCTGTTCTAGATGGTAGCAATTGGCTTTGTGGCTTTGGTTGTCCAGGATTTTTCTGAAAATAATGTCACATATACTGTGTGAACCTAAAAATTTATGGACAAGAGCAGAATCAAAAGGAAATGATTCTAAGAGTTTGGGGGAATTCCTACACTATAACATATCTATTTGTAACTGGGTATTTAGTATTTACAGCTTTCTTTTGACAGGTCTTCAGATGGCAAAACAAAAGATGTTTGGTGCTTCATTCAGGCAGAAAAAGAGCATTATAAAGCTACTTTCAATATTAAATGCATATCAAATCTCTATCACTTTTTGTATGTCCTTGTGTAAAAAAAAGGTTATATAATTTTGTACCATTAAGCCAAGAATCTGATTTTAGTGTCTATATATTTTTTGAGGTTTATTTGTTGTGAAAGTTTTGGTTCACTTGTGGATCAGGTAAATAGGTAAATGAGTCAAAAAAACCTTTGAACAGATCAATACTGATTGTAACAAAATTTGTAGCACTTCATTGCATAAGAAAATTCTTGTAAACCAAACAATCTTCATGGTGCTCTTACAGCCTTTGTTGACAAAAGTAGGAGGGTAAAAATTTCAGCCTTCATTATAATAAAAACTTCCAGCCTTTGTGGTGAGAAGAATAAAACCTTGAAGATTCTGACAATACATCAAATGATGGCTATTCCTACAGGAGTCAAATTAAAAAATTTGTAAAACAAACAAACAAACAAACAAAACAACCCCAAACCAACAAAGTGAAATATCTTCTAGTGTTTTTTCAGTAAAGCCATTCTTCTGATTTTAAAGAGGCCAATTCCTGATTTTGTTAGTGCTCAGGCTGGTAACACTGAATGTTGTCACAGATATGTCTTCTGGCACTGTACCAATTTGAGTTAAACCAAAATGTATTGTCCTTTCCCCTAAATGCAAACTTCTGCTATACCATATTATGGAACCAAGTTAATTGCAAAGTAATACCAGATGGTGATTGTAAATTGTCTGGAATTTGTGCTCGCTCTCATCTTGCCACACGTTTCATCATTTGGAAGCTTCTAAGTTCCGTTGTTCAATGATTTGTTTCGTTGGCTCAGTATTCCCTTTCTGGTTGGGTGCAGTTCGTCCTGCTTTCACTAGGTGGGTCCCCACAGCAGTGCACGGGGTAAGCGATTTGTTGAATAGCTTGAACACCTTTAGGTAAATGTTATCTCCCAGACAGTTTTATCACCACTTCTTTGGCAGAAATTCACTGCGCCACACGTTTTGATATACAACTTGGTGATTTAAAAAACTGATTAGAATGTTGGGAAGTTTTCATAAAGGAACTGGAGTTGGGGATCTTCTTAGCAATATTGCCTTGCTAATTTATCAATTTCAACTGAAAGTTAAAAGAAATGTACTCTTCCTACTGCCAGTCATGTACAGTCCTATCAAGTCTGGCAATTATTTTACCATTCAAAGGGTGATGCAAAGCTGTTTGGTTAGCAGCATTACATATATTCTTACTTTCCAAAATCAAAAGTTAGCAATCTTCAATGCATTGCAACTTTCCATACTAGTCAAAACCACATAATAATAATATTATTTTTCCTTTTGTGTTAGGTATTTACTGACTACAGAAAAGACAACTTTTTAGCTAAAAACCTCATAAATTTTCTTTTAATGTGTTTTATATGAATGTGTACTTAGATTAAAACAAAATTTTTACCCCCTAAACATGACCAAAACTAAACCCAAACATGAAACTTCAGTTGTCTCTATCCCATAATGCCCCCTAGAGAAGATGAAGGAAAAAAGAAGTCAGATATCAGCAATATTTTTAATGTCCAATTAGAAAGCCAGTCTACCCCAACAGTGGGCAGCATGAAAGCTAGATATATGTAGCCCTTGAACCCTTTGTGATGCCCTCCCCACCCGAGTCTGTATATGATTCTTGACTGGTGCAGCATTCATCTGTCCCATCAACCTGGGAGAAAGCTGTAATTCAGGAACAGGGCAGTTCTTCACCCTCCTAATTTTTATAGCTTGAACTGTATGGTCTTTAAACATCATGGTGGTCTGAATGAATCTGTCTCAGGTTGTGTCTTCACCCTGCAAAGAAAGAGGATCAATTAACCTGCAGAGATCTCTACACTGCCATGTCCTGACATTCAGGCTTGTATACTTACAATGAGCTCTCTTTCTAGTGTAGTCTGTAGCACTGATTTAACTTTGGAATGGATAACTCTTACCTCTGGGGGAGCTTATCTCAAGATATCTTTTCTATGCCCACTTCTCATATCTTGGTACCTACAGAAAGAAAATCAAAACAGGCAATTTGAATTATTGTGAGGAATGGTTTTATTCTTTCTTATTCTTATGTTCCCCCTCTTATGCAGGCTCATTAAGTGAATCTGTTTCATCTACTCATTTGATGTGGTGAGACAACTCATGGGGAAGACTAACAAGAAATGCAAATTTTGATTGAACTAAAGATTTTATTTCTTGTGATTTATGTTTAGAGGGGAAACAAGGATGTAGCATTATGTATTACAAAGATAAGCTGAGAACTAAAATTGACTGTTTTTCTTGTTCAGTAGTCACATTAAATAAAACTCAGAATCATTATTGAATATATTTAAACTCAGAAAATCTTGGTCTGTCAAATAATGCAAGACAAAAGAAATGCACAGAGGCATGGTAGTACTTAATGTGAGAGATCTGCTCAAAAATTGCCCTCAGGAGTGACTGTGGCATCTGAGTTCCTAGTTCTAACATGTAAGTAGATAGAATTTTCTGTATTTTACCCAAACCAGTTTTAATGATCTCCTTGTTTTCATTTTGACAGCAAGAATCCCAACTTGGTAAAAAATAGCTTCTATATTGTTTTAATTTACTTACATCTAAGTCATGATTATAAGCTCAAATAGTTATCTCTTCATTATCAAGCTCGTATCAGTTACAATCTCCATTCTTTAGCTCTGGGCCAGATATGCATTTAGGCTGAGTGCAAGTGATCATGGAATCCAGAGTAATGAAGAACAGTGAGAAATTCCAGTAAAACCTTGGTTTGGATTTGTAAAGTTCTAGTGTGTCTGATCCTGAAGATCCTGAGTAGGGGGATCTCATGCCCTCCTGGATTACCATCACCTTTCTGTATCACTGAGCAATTACACAAAGTGTAGTGGGAGTGTTTGTCATTTTGACTTCCAGAATTACAAACCACAAAGACAGACATACTATATGAGGTGGGTCTGCTCACACTTGTCTGGCACCATCATTTCCTCTGGGAAAATGGCAAAAGCAAATAGCAACTTGCCTGTTTGCATGTAGGCGTGATCCTCCTGAGAACGTATAATTTGGCAGCCTGCACAAGTGAAGTTCAAACATCCTCAGGCTATCAGTTGTTGACAGCTTCTCAGAATAGACATATAAACTACGTAAAGCAGTTTTGGTACTGCCTTATCTCAACGTTTCCTTCAAAAATCATAATGGTTCCCAAGTCACTAAGTCAGCCTGATTAGGGAAATATGCTTACAGAACAGGGTGTGAACCTTTCCATCGACCTCTTGTCTGCAGACATAAGGTAACAACACATCCCAGCCTCATCAGGACCATGGGAGATGAAAAGCACCCATAAACTTCTGTGTGCATTGATGAATGCTTGTGCATTGCTGCCCCACAGTGGCTGTGTTTACAAAGGGTATAATCCTCACAATAAAAACAACAGTGAACTTTTCAAATAATAGAAGTTTCTCAGACAGTTTATTAGTTGTGCAAAACAGGCACTGCATTTAGACTGATTCCCTGTTTACTACACAGAATTTGAATGCAATTAAGCGTAACCTGAGGTGTCACACATATTTTACTAGTGATGGAGCTGTCCCTCCTTTATAGGAGGTGGAATTGGAGTGCCAAGTATCACTACTGTAATGAAGTCAGAGGGAGGTAAATATACATTCCAATGCCTCTTAAGGCTGAGAGCAAGCAAACCTTGGCTACAACACCAAAAATGTGAGAGCTGCTAATAAAGAGGATTAAAGTGGCAGGCATCTTCTGGGCTATAGCAGGATTTAACACATGCCAGCAAATGCAACATTCAGTCCAACTTGGAGGCAAAGCACAAATGTAACGTGGAGTCTGCACAGAGGGAAAAGAGAAAGCAGTCCAGGATCATGTTACTCATCTGATTGCAAAGGGCTGTTTTCAGTGCTGCCCCCAGGGCTTTACCTGATCTATCCAAATAGAAGATGTCTGTCCTTCCCACTCTGCAATCATTCATACATAAACAACTCTAAATACTTTTCTAACTGTTCTGCCAGTTTCAGCTCTACTTGCTTATTCAGTGCCTGCTCCCCTGCCAAAACAACAAACCAAGCTCATGTGGGTTGTGACTGGGGGCAGAGGCAGGCAACTGTGGTCTGCTCATTTCCTTTGTTTTTCACATTTTTCTTTGGCCTTTCCTTGGGTAAAATCCAAGGGATGGGTCATTGCTGGTTCCATCATGATACAGAGGGAACAGACATCACTTTTCAAACAATGACAGCTTTATGAAGTTAACAGTCTCAGCCAAAATCTTGATGCTATCATCAGACATGTCTTTCTTCTCAGTCCCTGCAGGTGACTGCAGCTGGCAGCAGATATTTTGACAGTCAGATTCTGTATGTTATCACTGTTGGACCAAGCCTTTAAATAATTGGACAGGAAGATCTGGGAAACAGATATGCCATTTCAAAGCATAAATAACATCGTGTTGAGTGCTGCAGAAAGCCTTTATTAATTCAGTTCGATTTGGTTCAAATGTGGTCATCTGGTTTGGCTTCCAACCAGGATTTTTGTAGATGTATGCTCTGTTTCTTCTTAGACCACCATCATATACAAATCACTTTTCACTGTGCCTCCATTCCTCAGCTATTCAATGAAAAGAATATATTCTTGACTTGCCAGAAAGGGAGATAAAGAGTGATGAAAAGTAAGCTTATGAGATTTTCTGTTTTTCTAGTAATAGAGATCCATATAAATAACTGAAACATAGGACTGAAATGGTGAGAGTAGTTGCTACTAGCAGCAGAGAAATGTGGAGAGTGTTGCTAGTACACTGCCATCAAATCACACTGTATAACACTGAAATCTATCCCCGTGAAGAAAGCCAGACCATGCAAAATAAAAACTATTCAAGATGTCAGAGTTAGAGTGGAACTTAAGATTTGGGTACTCTGTCTGACAAAGTCACCATGATGGTAACTTAGATTGGATATAAGGAAGAAAGTTTTTACAGTCAGGGTGGCAAATCAATGCTGCAGGTTGCCCAGACAGGTGGTAGATGTCCCATCCCTGGAAACATTCCAGGTCAGGTTGGACAGGGCTCTGAGCAATCTAATCTAAAGATGTCCCTGCAATCTGCTGGGGGTTAGACTAGATGTTCTTTGGAGGTCCCTTCCAACCCAATCCATTCTGTGATTCTATGGTTCAAAAAAATTAAATTCTTCACATTGCTTACTGCCACTTGCAGTGATTAATCAGAGCTTCATTTTAGGTCACAAAGTGTTTCTGATAGTGATCAATTTCACATTTTAATCTGCAGGTTATTAGCCAAAGGGTATTTCTTTGCTTCCAGCATAGTAGAAGTATCTAGCTAAACAAACAAAAACCAGAACCTTGACGAAGTACACGAACATTCCTGTTTGCCTTTTTTTTCATTGCCCCACCCTTTTTCCACAAAGGGCCAATTTCATCTACCTGGCCTTTTCTGGAATGCAGTCTAGGAGGTGGTTTCATTTTTACTGTTTAAAGAAGAACAGCACAATCCTAGCAGTGACAACATCCTGCCAGCTAGTGCTGCCACTACTGTATCAGCAATAGCTGTAATTTTGAGCACTAGCAGTTCCCTAACAGCTATGGATGAGAGACAGCAAAGAAGCATGACATGGTTTGACCTACAGCATTTTAGGATATTTGCTTGTTTCCCAGACATTTGGGAGGCTCTGGATTCCTTGGCGTCTGGCTGAGCCAGGGAGATAGGTTAACTGAAGGACTGTTACTGTTTTGTCTTGGGTGAGGCCTCTGGGCAGCCAGCTGATTTATTTTGTATACTGCACAAAAGATTGCTTTAAATCTGTGTTCCAGGGATAAGGTGTTGTAAGTGAGAGGATAAGCTGTGGGGTATTTTTTTCCTTTACACAGCAGTTTTCACTAGCTAACATTGTTGGCAGAAGCAGGCAGAAGAAATTAATTCTCTTAGACTAATGGTAATACACATTGCCCTGTCAGGCAAACTTTTAAGTCAGAATATTTCAGTCCAATATGGTACGAAGGGCCTGATTTTAAAATTATTTAGCTGCCTGTCCCTAGCTGCTGCAGGTTGCTCTTGGAGCACTGTAATATGCTGAACAGGTCTGAAAGTCAGGATCCAAAAGTCTAATGTTGTAGCTGCAGTACAATTACCCGACTTCTGTGTACACAGTGATCTCCACTGGCTTTAGAGGCTTCTACATAGACTAAAGTGCTCACCTGGAATTAAATGCTTGTCTGTTTACATGAGAGAGCCTGGACGAAAAAAACAGGAGAAAATGTAAGGCCAATGATATTTATGTAAACCACACATGTGCTTTCTCAGATCATCCTTTTATAATGCAATGTTCTTGTATCACAATTCTTACTCTCTTCTACATTTGAAAGCATAAAAATTATTGTGTACTTTCTGCAGTATATTGTCTTCCTTGCCAAAGCTGACTCAGAACAGAAGGAAAACACAGCTTTGCTTTTCCAGCTATGGCCTTTGAAAACATTTTTGTCTGATTCTGTTAGGCTCCCAGAGAATGTTTCATGGATATGCAGCATATCATATTACCACTGCAGTATATCTGTGTTAAACCCTTTATCTTTCCATAGCCCTTTGAAACAGGGACTACTCCTAAGCTCTGGGTTACAGATGAGAAGACAGTAGCACAGAACTTAACCCCTGTAAGATTTCTCTTGGGCAAAATTCCACACTGGAGGAATCTGTTCTTTCTTTGTTCTTGCCTCAGACCACTGATGTCAGCGATGCTGAATGAACCATGTGGAATCAAGCATGTGAGAGGGACAGGGGGCAAAGAGATATATCCAGACCTGCTGTAGCTCCCACTTACTTCATAAAAACTGGGAGCACATGGTACTCTTGAAAGGCAGGTCTTAAATAATTTGGCAGTAGACATCCTCTAACTGCTCAGTTGTTTTACTAGTTTGGTTACTTCCTGACCGAAAGATAGAGAATATGGAACAATAACAGGCACAACACACAGTTTAGAGTACCAGGAAAGAATTTGTGTGTAAGTCTTGACCTGTCTTTGTTTTCTTGTGTAGACAGGAGTGAACAAAAAGCATAACTGGTAAGCATATTAATAAGTTAATGATTATTTCACTTAGCAATGTTGGCCTTCACATTGCCATTAGGAGACATTTGAACTAATATAGAGGTCTCACAATTCTTGAGGTTTTCCTCACATCTGTTAAGGGATAGACATTTTACTCTTTAATAGCATTGTATGCATGTGTTGTATGGCCAGGTTAAAGTCCATAGTGCTAAAAGAACTGGGTATGAAAGGTTTCTAGGTTTGCCTATAAACGACAAATGAACTCATGAATATATGGACTCATCTTAGACTGCAGATGGATACACTTTAAAACCCAAGACAATATAAACAGAAAAGTTCTGCATTCAGGCTTCTCTCCTAGATTTACCCAGAATGTTCCAAACCGGTTTTGGTTTTCCTGTCAAGGACTAACATATTACACGAGGTATGTACCATTAGAGAATCTCATCAGTATAAATTGAGATGTAATTTATACTGTCAGCTTAAAAAATAGCATTGTAGTGATGAACTTAATCTGCAACCCCTCCATTACTTCACTGCTTCCCAAAGAGACCTGGACTAATACTTGCTAGGCAAGTGTTGCCTTTCACCTCAGAATGCCTGCCTGTGGCTCAGACCTTCAGCTCAGTGGTAGATCTCCCTTGTGACTTGTGGGAGTCCCACAAGTGGTATGGGATAAGTATTCCAGGAGTTTGCTATTACCCACCAAGTCACAGTTTTAGGTTGCTGAAGGGAGTGCCCTATTCAAATGTCAGATGTGTAGGATCTGCTTTCCCACTAGAGAAGATTTAGGGATAAAACAATACTTACAAACATAAGATTTTCTAACGGAGGAAATTATGAAAAGATACAAGGTAGCAATAAAGCCCTTTCATAGCTGCTCCAACATCTCATCCACTGAGAAGCTGACAGACTGGTTAGCTTCTGATGTCTGTATGAGTTTTCATGTGAAAAACTTGAGATCTCTATCTTTCATGTTCTAGTGATAAACAGATTACTCAGGCTCCTGGAAAAGCTGTTCCATCTTAAAGCAGACTTGTTTTCTCACCTATCCCTGGTAACACTTTCCTTTATATCTCTTGTGCTAGGAAACTCAGACTAACGTTAATGAATGCGGTCAGGTCATTTCTGTACACTACTCGCTTCAAAGTGCCTGAGGTTTTTTTCTGTTGTACACTTGGATTAGCACACATTCCTGGCCTCAGTTTTTAATTCATTTCAGGTTGGCTTTTTTCCTTTACAAGTCCCTTCAGACAGGGTGCTGAATTTTGCAAATCATAATTTATAAATATATAATGTGCAGTTCATAAATAATAAATAATGTTTCTAATTCCATTTGAAACCTATGCAACTGAAATTAGCTCATTTTTCACAGTTTAAATGCAATACTTGAAGATAAATGGTTTGCAGAACTGGGAATTGGAGTTTTTAGAAAGACGGAGTCAGGAAGTCTTAATTACAAGGCCTTTTTCCTCCTGAGCCCCTCACATCTCTGCTTAGCAAAAAGATGGGAGAATTTAGCCTCAAGATGTATTGAATGTATCACTCAAGAGTTCCTTGCGTTTGTGTGCAGAGTTGTGTATAGGAATGTACAATCCTCATACCTTTACACAATCCTCCATGCATTAAAACTACCTGTATCTGCCACAACAGTACAAAGTTCAGGCAGTTAGTTGAAGGCTGAACTGAACTGTTCTGATTTGGTTTTCTTTATCTTATCAAATGTCCCCCAATGGACCAAGAAGGTCCAAATTACTTTCTGGTCTGTGGTTCCTTGACTCACTCTGAGTCTTCAGGCTGCATGAGTCTGTTTGCTATTCTTTGGCTACCGTTCTCTAATTTTCTGCCTATTTATTCTCTGGTTATTTTTATTTGTTTCTATGTTAGGAATATTTTGGTTCACCAAACTCTGCCTTGCCTTAATCCATCTCATAATAAAACCTTTCTCTCTCGCAGTTTCCAAGTTATGTTTCTGAATGTAGCCACAAAATATTAACTGCTGTGTATACTTTGTGTGGATATTTCAGGTTCCCTGCCACCTCATTTCCCATGCACCAAACCAGATTAAATTTGTTTGCTGTCTCCCCACTTACCATTTCTACATCCTCAGAATGATAATTTTATATTAAATATCAATTGCATCTTCATAGAGATAGTCACAGCTGTGGTAGGCACCAGTAGTCTGAAAAGGTGAATTACAAATTTGGCCCACTATATTTATTATATTACTCTGATCTGCCAAGTGTTAGAATCACAGTTTAAGAGCTTTATGGAAAGTTCATCCAGAATTAAGTGAGGCTGGGGGGTGTGCGTCTAAGGCCAGCCTGGAACTGCTACAAATAATTTTCGTATGGTTAGCTCCAGTTGTATTCCTCAATCTGTGAGGCTAGTGGGTCATTTTTCTCAAAGGCCTCTCTTTGGTTGACTTCCTTTCCAGCTGGCCTTATAAGACTTGCAATATGTGTCTGAAAAATCAATTTAAAAAGAACTGAAATACACTTCTATTATATATTAACACGTGTCCTTGTAAAGAAGGGCCCTGATCTGGCCCTGCAAAAGCTAATAATTTACCAACTTGCGGTGCCATAATATTTGTTCTATTTATTTTCTTTGCAGAAAGCATGCAAACACTAAAAAAAAAATCCACAGAATACTCATGCCAAGTTTAAATAGGCACATTTTAAAATGTTGAGCAATTACTGACAATGTTTATCACCAAGGGCTCCAAAACTCTTCAGTCTCACAGAAGAAAAAAATGTAGATTTTATAGGTGAGTGGCAATGCATGAAAAATAGACCAAAATAAAAGCTGAAGATCTAATGTGATAAAGGCACATAAAAAGACTGGCTTGTGGTTTTGTGTTATGCACAAGAGACAAGTTTGACATTTCATTTCAGGAAGTTTCTGAGGGCTCCATGAGGTGCTCAGCATTTACACAACTGTGTCTGCAAATCTCTATAAAACTGAAGCCTAACCATTACATTTGACTCGAGGAGAAGGTGTCATTGACTTGCAGTGTTTTGGGGGACAGAAGACAATGTGTTCCTGTGTCAATACTAGTGGCAGAGGGCATCTAACCTGGGAATTTCATGTCCACTGGCAGCTGAGAACAGATTTTGGCCTCCACCCTTGTTTACCTTCCTGAACTTGGGCGCTTTTGTTGTTATTATTTACTGATTGTACTCCTTTTCCTCCAATTGCCTTGTGCCCCAGAAGTATTTCACTTTCACAGGTTTCATACTGCATGACTAAAATACTCTGAGATATTACCAAAAATGTTACTTTCATTACAGTAATCTTTACTAGGTTAATTGATATTTGGTTGAGGAGTCATTTTGAGTTCCTACACTTATAGTGCTGCCTCATCTTATTTGTCTTAATGGTACTTCCAGGAGATGCCAGAACCTCTGAGTCTCATAATGTATCTCACAGTCTGTAGGACTATAGTCATATGAGTCACTCTTTTTTCAGTTTTTTGGAAGGCCTCACCTTTTCTTCTGGGCAAGCACATATATTCTGGGAAAACTTCAGAGGACTTGAAGCATTTAAATAGTTTAGCTTCTACCTAAATTATTCGAAGGGAATAATGGTCTTTCACTCAAATGAGTAGAATCTTCCATTTCATTTTACAACTCAAAATTAATTTGGGAGGTGAGCTAATATGTGGTATTTTCCACATAGGCTTTCTATCTTGAGAACACCAAGATTTCAGGGTTAGATTCTTTTTCCTCTGAATAAGAGGTAAGCTAAGGGCTGTATCTGAGCAATATAATGGCAAGGCAGACTCAGCTGAGGTATCCAGCTGTGAATCCGACACTAATCTTTCAATAGTCACACCTTGTTGGGCCCCATATTGAAATTAATTTTTATGTTCTGCATGGGAACATACTCCAATCACCTGTTATTACTCACTTTGTATTGTATATAATCCCTTTCGTTGATATATTGCAGTTACAATTTTTTTTTTTTTTTTGGTGCTAGTTTTCTCATTGAAAATCAGTCCCAAACCTTGCTTGCTCTTATATATAAGAAAATTCTGATTTCTGGACTAAATAAATATATGCCAATATTTTCTTTTTTTAAATTTGTTTTTGTGTCAGATTTAGATTTCAACTTAATTGATTTGAGCTGGAGCTGAGAACCCTTTAGAGTCAGGATGATACTTTTTGGAAGACCTTATAAATCTGCAATTCCTGCACTCTCCAGTTTCCTTTGAGAAAAAAGTGCATGTTTCCTCATGCCCAGTGATGGCTTTGATACCAAGAGATTTTTGTTTGCTTAGAGCAATTCTTCAGTTTTAGGAGTTTGTTTCAGTTTGGCATTTGCAACATGAAATGTTTGGTCCCTTGTAGTAGATATTAAAGAGAAAACCAGCATGCACTACTCAGGATCAACTTTGTCAGTAACTGCCAACCCAGAAGATAAATAATGAAGCAGCTTTACTGTGAAAAGACTTAATGAGAGACATATTTTTTTACTGATAAGAAAAGAGTATCCTTCACTCAATATTACCACTCAAGCTGTATTTTTTTGGTGTGATTCAGTAACAAATATTTGTGTGAACTTTGATATGTACTTGTTAGAGTAGTGGGATTTCCTCAGCTTATCTTTTAGTGCTAATGAGAAGAATGTGCTAAAAATACTTGTCCTGAAGTTGCCCTAATTTCATGGGACATCTGTGTTCTGGTAGGACTACACTTTTTGCTAAGGGATTACTGTCAGATTCTAAAGAGATGAATGGGAAAAGTTGTTCCTTCATCTCCAAACAGCTTAAAATTAAATGCCTTCATTTGCACTCCCAGGAATAAAATCTTGCTGCAGAGCTGAATGGTAGCAAACCTCAGGAGTTTGAAGAACAGTGAAACTGTTAGTCCAAATGCCAACAAATAAATTCAGGGTATCATGTGCCTAAGAGTGGCATCTGCATAAACAAATCTGCATATTCCATTAAATCAAACACATCATACCAAGTACTTTGCATTTTATTTGGGCACTAAGATAGTATTTGTTTAATATGGATCCTGAATTCCTGATAAAAACAAAACATCTGTTATGATAAGATTGCAAGATTAACCCAAACTTTAGTAATTTATGGCCTGCTTCCAGCAACAACTATCAACAGTTTTTCCTCGCTATAAAATAGTTGGCCCTGGGGCCAATTTTGTATGGAATGCTTCAGACCAATTTGAGAGATAAATATATGTAGATATGTCTGTGTATTAGCAATTCTGTATCTTTACTTTGGCGTTGCCTTTCATATAAAATTATACCTGTTCATGGTGATTTTTGCATATGGATGGTTCTCCTACACTCTTAATTAGTTATATGTTATTTATTAGTTATATGTTATATTTTACTATATGCTAGTCAAAATACAGATGTGTATTCTGATTTGGAGTTCCCAGGCACAAAGTGCTTGTAATTATAATCTGTCTCCTAGATATTAAATACCAGTTCAGATATTCATAATCCTGATAATTCTGAATAACTGAATATTCTACCATCACTTCAGATAACAGAATAGTACTCAGCAAAGCTTACTACTGTGCAATTAAAAATATGCCTTCCACATGATCAGCTTCATGCCATCAGGAGTAGTGTCAATGGGCAGGAAAAAATTTGACAGGACAACAACTGCTCTCTCCCTCCTTTCACCCAAACTGTTGTTGTCCCATAACAGCTTATTGGGACACAATGGAGTGGAGCACTGAGACCCTCAGGACCCCTCACCTCATGGTCATCTCCCAGTGAAAACAGGTCTTGTGTGGACTGCAATAACACTGGGGCATAATGAATGTATTTCTCTCAGCTTTTAAAGCCTCCCATATTTCCCAACCACATTTTTATGTATACCAAAAAATAAAAGAAAATCAATGCAGATGTAAAAAGAAGGCCATACATTCTGGACTTTACGTTTCTTGTCATCTGGGAAGCTTGCAGAGATGCTTGCAGAAACAGATGCACAAGTTGTTTGCTTCTCATCGGCTACAGGACATTTTTCTTCTTGTTTTTGTCTTCCTCCTGCTGTTCACTTTTTTTCAGAATGTAGGTTCTGTTCCTTTCCTACAAGAGTTTCCCGATTTTAGGTTTCTGTCATATAGCAGTGCCACTTTTTCACACTCTGCTTTCTTGCAGGTTTTTAGTAGATCATGACATTAAGCACTGCCAGATCTAGCTGCTCTGTGAATGGGGAGAGGAGGAAGAGGAGGAGACATGGTCCTTTGGCCTCATTCCAATTATGTCACTACATGCAAGTGACGCTAAGGGGATGATACAGTCCTCTAGCCATTTAGCTTTCTACCTGTTTTGCTCAATAAACACCTAACGCTCTTTGTATCTAAATCAGGGTTCAAGAACATGCCTCTTCTTGGGTTTGCTGTTAGTATAGGTGGGGACTTCTCAGGGCTGACATCAAGGCACTTCAAGACCTTTTTGTTGCTCTTCATGTGTTATTTCACAAGATTTTTACTAAGAGGCCACCTTTCCTTCAGTCTGGTTGGCAGCTGTCTCTCACATATTCCAGCTGGGAGAGCTTTCTGCATTGATTCTTGGTCAGTTTTCTGTCACTCACCCTTGGAAGTGTTACTTCCTTTGTTTGTAGGAGAGGATATGACCTTGACATCTGCTCTTTCCAAGCATCTTCTGTATTCCACCCCTTCGTGATTCCTGCATGCAGTTGCACTCTGCCAGTGCTTCCTATTGTCTCCCACACCTTCCCAGCAGTTTGTGTGAGCTTCTGATCATGACTTCATAGAACAAGAGAGATTCCTGCTGGTTGCTTCTTTTTATTTGACTCTGTAAGCTTTTTTGCCAAATAAGAAGTAAACAGCACAAATGGGGCAGTCCATTCGACTTCAGATAACATAAAGTCCAGATTGTTGTTCTCTGTACTCTTTCCACAGTGCTAAGTACATAGAATACATGACTACTGCTTTCTGTTGAAAAGCTGGCCCAAAATGCAGATCCATCAGTTACTGGTTCCAAAGAACGACATTTTCATATTGGTTTTCATTTCATGGGGCTCATTCGATAGAAAATACTCTTGATTGCATAGCCAGTAAACCTCTGAGGATTTCTCTTAACTGGGGGTAAAGAATATATTGACATTATTTCAAGCAAGACTAATTTGGAGAGGCTGTGCTCTCAGTACAGGGGAAATACCAAGGGGAAACTGGGATTCACCCTTTATGGTTTTCTGATGTTTGGATCTTGCTGCATGCATGTTGTGATATCCATAAGTTCTGCCAAGCTGTATAGGCCAGCAAATTTTTGGTGTGTATTCTGATCTTCTGGAAGCCATTGTGTAGATGAAGTTTCACATAATTCTGGGGTTTCTTCCCTTTTTATTCCCTTCTCTCTCTGATCCATAAATGATCACCTTCTCACTGGTTCTTCACACAGTGTGACTTCTGGTGCTCTGCTGTTATTATTTAATACCATGTGAGAACACACATTGGAACTGGTTTATGCAGGAAATATTCTTGGTCAGTGCAATGTTGTTGTGCCTAACAGCCTAGCCACTGGCCTGGGGCAGAGCTCTACTGCAGGAGCAATGCTACTGTCCCAGGTGTATTCTGGAACACCTTGCCACTTTGCAGCAGAAAAAAATTGAAGCTAAACATGCAAAGATCATTTTCTTTGAGATCTTACCAGACCATCCTGGAACTGACTGCTTAGGATTGCTTTTGGAAACCTTGCCGCTTTTTACATCCGCACCACCAAGCAGTAACAGGCTGATGTTTTTGGGGCAGACACTCCCACTTTGCTCCAGAAGGAAAGTGGTGTTGACGCCTAATGTACTGTCTGAGGCCTGACACACGCTATGCCAAGGAACAAATTCTGAGATTATTGCACAGAGGAGGCTCACAGAAGTGTGTTTTTAATTCTTCAGCTCTCTGAATTCTTCCCAGTTCACTGGCAAAAACATGGAAGTATTTTCAGAGTTTTACTGCTGAAAACACTTTTTGTCCTTGTGCTCACACATATCTGGTAGAACGATGCCTCTGCCTCCTTTAAATGCTCTTTTAGCTAATGTACTGCATTACACATACTGCTGAAAAAGAAAATGACAAGCAGACTCCTCTTGAGGGCTATTTGTACTTCTCTGTGTTAATTTGCAGAACTGACAAAGATCACCCTATAAAGGAAATGAGTATCTTTTCACTGGTTTTGCATATGATCTGCTATATTAAATTTTGATTGAGGTTATCTGTCTAAGTTGTAGGCCTATATATGCAGATCAAAAGCACTAAGGATTCTGTCTGGCTAATAGCCAGAAAGTCAGAATCATAATGAGTAGAAAATACAAAAGAAATGTTCCTGTGTCAAGAAGGAGGAAATTAGATGCTTTATAGGGCTCTGTCCATTTTGTCTGTGATTCTTCAGTACTAAGAAAACTTGAGGCTGAACAGCATCACTTCAGTTAATGGAATTTTTTCTGTATTTAAAAACTAATATTAAAAAAAAAAAAACACATTTTTTTATCTCAGAAGTTACTTTGATCACACTGGAAGGCTCTCCTGGCTCTCAAAACTGACAGAGGTTGTGTGAACCTTGAAAAATCAGCTTCAAGGTCTTTTATCAAGCTGTTGTGGTTCAAAAAAGATTTTTTTTTTTTGTGTTTGCACCAAATCAGGACTCCCAGGCACTTACTTTCTGTGCAGAGATGACACTGAGAATATTATTCTTATTTTACTGTTAGACTATTATGATGCAAATAAGAATCTAATTTACCTGTCAGCATAGTCTGCAATACAGTGCTGGCACTGATGTGAACCATGCAACAGGGTTCAGGTTGCATCATCGTGCACCCATCTGATTTACTGTGGTTGCATCTGTTCTTGTGGTGTCAGTGCTATGGAGTATGTGGGCAACTGCAAGAGGACTGTGGCTGTGGATTCATGAAGATGGGAGATAGTGAGGCAAGCATTGTAGATGGCAAAACAGGAAGCCTCCTGCAAGTTCTTGCACGAGTGCCTGTGCCGACCATGCTATGGCTATCTACATACCAAATGAATCTATAGTTTGGGTCTACTCACGTCAAATTAAGACTTCTAAAATTTTTGGTACCCAGGATCAACTGTCAAGATGCACAAGATCTGCAACTGAGACACTTCGGGAAAAGAAAAGAAATGCCCTGCCTTTGGCTGTTTGGAGAGAAATCAGCAGTCAGCCTAAATTAGAGAAACAGCCTAGAAAGTTCCTATGAAACTCCATCTCTCTCACTTCCTCTCCTCTGTGTTATGGTCCAGATGAGAAGACATCTCACTTAGTCAGTGGGTGAACCAATGCAGCAGCTCTGGAGCACACCAGCAGTAATGGCATGAGCAAGAGAGAGAGAGCTGCAGGGCAGAATGGCTCAGCCAGAGCATGCAGCTTTAAAGCAGCACCGTGTGCTGCTGGGCTTTAGGTGATGGCAGAATTTCCTTCAGTAATCATTCATGTACCAGAAGGTGTCTGACAGCCTGGAGAGGAAGCACAGCCACCCAACCACACAATCTCTCTCCTTCAGCATAGGCATTTGTCAGTCTTTGCTGCTGTCATGTTCCTGGGGACATTCTGGGGACCTCATTATCTCACCTTACTTCAGCTAGTTTAGATTTCCTGGCAGGCCTGCAATTTTCTGTGCAAATTTCTCCAAGGAAGACCATTTTAATTGCAGTTTTGCTGCAAACCAACACAGTTTAGCTGTCTGCAGGTATTTCTCTGTGTTAACTCTATTCTGCTTGGTTTGAAAACTGCTTCCTGCACTATGCTGTGTCATTTGTAGCAGGAGAGAGTGTGAGTATGGGCAGACAGCTGCGTGGTGTGTGCCCTCCACAGAAGAGTTGTAGAGTGACTGCTGCATCTTGATATCACATCATACTAGTGACATTGTGCTGCTGATTAAATTAAGGAGACATGCAGCAGCAGGGTCAAATTCAATCTAATAAATGGCTTGAACAGAAACCAAACAGTCAACTTTACACATGCTCACAAAGGTGAGAAGAATACTGGAGAACAGAGAAAGATGCACAGCAAAAACAGAAGGATGAGAACAAGAGGTGGAATATAAAGCACAGCATAAAGAGACAGGTAGAAGAGGAACTGTAGAGATCAGCATGGGCAAATGTTAGCATAAGAAGAAAATAAAGAGAAAATTAGCTGTGATGAAACATAGTAGGTGCTGGGACAATGGGTACCAGTAACAGCAGGCAAGTTCTTGGGCATCCAGATTTCAAAACAGATTAATATTCAAGGATTTGTCTTTTAATCCTGGAAACATTTTTTAAAGGTTTGAGAGTCCCAAGTAATATGGGTACAGAAGCCTAAGAACTGATGTGGTTCATCCGAGAAATTACAGTACTTATCCGGATGTAACGTAGCATTATTTCTAGGCCTCCAAAATGGGACTTCTGTAGGTTTTAGTGCCCGCAAAATACTCACAGATGGTGTGTGTGAAAAATCTAAATGAAGTGCTTGCAGTAAGATTAATCTCTGTGTAGTCTGGAGAGAACAAACAACAACTATTTTCACTTTTTTTTTTCCATGCTTGTCAATATCACTAACAACAAACTTAAAGCATTATCAAAATTGCTGGTTTTAATGATGATTTAAAACTCACCAGCAACTCACATAATCCTCCCCCATGCACCATTGTTTCTCAACACTTTTCCACTTCAATTTAAAGTCTTGAAAACCCCTCTATATATTGTGTGTGAAATTTCAGCACAAAAGTTAGCTGGTGACATATTATTTCACTTATGGCAACTACAATCAATACAACCAGGGCTCAAAGCAAAATTGTATGGCTATTTTATAAACTTAGGAATGTATTCTTGGAATTTGTCATGGAAAAATTGACTCAACTTGCATTTAAGAAATAACTAGGGCAAGCCCTGTGATGGAGTGTAGACCAAAATACACAGGCTGCTTCTACATGTACAACTTGGTAATGGGGAGCACACAGGTGATATTAGGGAGAGGCAAAATGTGGCTGGTGTGTGTGGTGCTCTTCTGCTTTCCCCCTCTTAGGGTACATGAAACCTCTGAGTACTTAGAATGATATTCTTGAAAGTATCTCAGTACTCATTTGACTGTGAAATGAGTAATGTAGATGCTTATAAGCCTCTGAAAGCACAGCTATTAGTGTTGAACTCACAGGATTTATCATGGGAAAATAATTTTAACTCTCATTAAGAACATTTATGATGCTGTTTGTTCATATGATGGCTGCATTTTTCCCCAAAAGATAAGAAAGATTGAAAAAAGGATAAACTCATGATGCCTTACTGTCTGAAACAATCAGTGATTCCTTTATTTTATAGCAGGCTCTAATTAACACTTGACTTTATGGGGACTCAAGCTCCTGAAGTCCAGCAGCTGCAGGAGGATTTTGGCTTTGGCTTTTTAAAAACGTGCCTCTAATCCTCAGAGCTGCAATAAAAAGTTTAAAAATATGACTGGAGGACCAAAGGTCATATTTGGGATCACAGAGGATCAAAGGAGAAAAATAAGAATAGCCCCACACTGTGGTAATAGTGAAGTTATAAATATGCTTAAGGCAATATCATCATGGGGGAGAAGCTGATTCATGCAGGGATTTTAGGTTTGTGAGTTTGCTCACACTGCTTTTATTGTACTTCTCAAAATTTTCTTTACATTACCCACCATTATTCGTATAAATAATCTACATGAAGAAAAAGAAGCAATTTAGATTTAAAATACTAAATGTGGAAAAGAAATTATAATATTGTAGGAAACTATTCTGCATGAATAAGGGAATGGATTACATATATATGTGTGTATCTATCTATCTATCTATCGATAGATTTATGCATGGTAGATTTTATTCTACCTCAAATGCTTGTTAATTTAAAAAAGAACAGCCAAGGGATCTTCTTACAATACCTACTGGTAAAATTCTTCTAAAGAAATTCTACTCTTTTTTCCTTATTTTTTGACTCTCATGACCATGATGGCAATGAAAAATGTCATTACAGGTTTTCAATAGACATTTTTTATTAGTATTTATCTCACTTCCTGGTGCAGGGGTCAGCCATTCCCATATCCCTTGGCAGTAGAACTTGGTTGGCAGAAGAGTTTATGCAGATATTGGGGGAAAGTCAGTGTTAGAGACCCTGCTCCTCTTCTTTTCTCATGGTGCAGCACCATGTACTGCCTGGGGAAATTCTGCTTCCTCGGTCCATGTATCATTAATGTCTCAGTGATGCTAACACCGGCAGTCTCATTTCTGGGTCTGTTTCTGTGATGTCCTGTGGGAACCTATAGGGCAGTGCCATATAACACTAAAGAAGAGGGTTCATATTTCAATTTGATTTGGTACGGTTTTAGGGAAGTGGTTACAGACTTCATGACTGACCCAACTTTGCATCTGTAAAATCTTGAGAGGAGGGAGATAAATCTGAATGCTTGTATCTCTTGAAGACAGCCATTACAATCCTTTATTTTTTCAGAAGATAAGATTTTAGTGGAAAGCACTTCCCCTTCTCCACCCAATTGCTTAGAAATCATTGTTTTATAGAATCCCATGAGATGTGTTAGAGGTGGCTGTGGTGTAGACCCCATAAATGAATACCTGCACAGCTTTGAACCTAGTGAAAGTCTGCTTTTGAGTGATGTGATCAAAGGTCTATGGCTGTAATGAGCCTGGTCTCATTGTCACCCTCAGACAGTGTAAGATAGTGCAGAGATTGTCCAGGGAAGAAGAATTACTTCTAAAACAAAGCCTTATATTTTGATCCAGAATGTGTGTTTGCTTCTCTGTGTATCATGTGTATGATGATTACCTGTAGATGTGGTGCATAGGGACATGGTTTAATGGTGAACTTGGCTGTGCTGGATTCACAGTTGGACTTGATGATCTTTAAAGTCTTTTCTAACTTAAACAATTCTGTGATGCTATGAAAATCACGTGCTGTTTTAGGGCAAAGACATCTCCCTCTCCAAAAATCCCAGCCCCGAAAGCCTGCCTGGCAGTGGTGGCATTGGCAAGGTTTTAGTTGATAGCTGGAACGCAGCACACTCTCAAAGGCCAGCAGGCCTGCACAGCCACAGGTGGAAGAGTTCTGAGAGTTTTTCGTGTTTTCTGCAACGCCGAAGTCATTTGCCCGGGGTACGAGCTGCTTCTGTCGCTCGGCGGAGTTGGCGTCTGAAGGCTGTTTGGAGGGAGGGAGGGAGGGAGGGAAGCAGAAAAGTCTATGTTCAAGAGGGGAGTGGGGCGCTCCCGCCCTTGGCAGCCGTTCCCTGGAAGCAAGGGGAGGGCAGCCCCGTGGTGTTCCCGGTTGGAGCGAGCCTGGCCGGGGCTCCATGAGCCCAGCGGCGGGGCCGCCGCAGCGGGCTCTGCGCAGCCAGATTGCGGAGGGGTGGGAAAGGGCTGCCTCCGGGGAGAATAACCCTCCTCTAGGGCACGGCGGGGAGAAACCCTGGGGGGGGGAGGCCTGTGAGCTCGGGACGGCAAGGAACCGCTCCGCCTCTGTGCGTTTTCGGGAAGGGGAATCCCAGCGTTTTATCCCACTCTCCTGCTCCAGCAGCCCGGGGATACGGGCGCAGGCAGAGCCCTTCTCCCCCGACCCCGCCGCCAAGGGCCCGGCAGCCTCTCCTGCAGCGAGCGGGACCCGGGGGAAGCGGCCGGGATGCGGCGCGCCCCGAAGCCGCGGAGGGCAGCGGATCGCCGCGGAGAAAAGTTACGTTGTCCTCGTTATGTGCTTCCTGACAAGCCTGCCGCGGCTGCGGTAGCGCCCGGGCACCTCCTCCCGCCCCGGCCGGGTTCCCCGCCGGGCTCCCTGCAGCGGGGCATCCGAGCTGCCTCCGCTGTCCCGGTGTTCCCCGCAACCGCCAGTCTGCCGGGAACCTCGCCCGAGCGCCTTCCCCTTTTCGGCATTCTGTGGCGTTTGGGTTTTTTTAGGAGGATTGTTTTTTGATTTTCTCTCTTTCGGGGAGTGCCGGGCTGAGCGAGGAGAAGGAAACTTTCTCACCCCCTCAGGATGCCCCGGATATTTTTGAAAGGGCGGAAGAGAGAGAAAGCGAGCAGCGTTTGCAAGGGCATCTCATGCACTTGAGAAGGTCTCCCCTGACACCTCGCTGCTGGGATTAAAGGCCGGAGCTGGAGAAACTCCTCCCCTTCCCTCTGCTTCTCCCATCTCTCCCCTCCCCCCTTCCCCCCTCCCATTTCCTAAGGCCATTTGAAAAAAAAAATTAAAAAAGAAGAAAAAAGAAAATAAGGAGTCCGGAGTAACTTGGGACGGTGGGACAGTGTGGAGAAGGGGAAGAGGAGCCTCCCTCTCCATACGCATCGTCCAGCACCACGCCTGGACGAAGGGATGGGAAGCACTGCTATGGACAAGAAGAAAGATGCCTCCAGCAGCAGCAGCAGGAAAAGCTCCAGCCAGAAGAAACTCATGTTGCGAGTCCACATCCCCGTAAGTGGCTCCTTGCTCTCCCTTCCCTTCGGCAGCTGGCGTGGCTTGGGCGCTGGGGCATGTTTTTCTCTGACGTGTAGCGCAGCGAAAGTCAGGGAGAGGTGTCTCCTTCTCAGGGATTTCGGGGTATGCTGCCTGGGGGTGAAGCCTATGCAACAGGCAAGTCCTCCACATCTGGGGTGGGCTAGAACATAGAGTGCTCCCCTGGTCTCTGTCCCCGGTGTAGTGCTGGGAGCTTCAGGGTGCAGTGTCCGTGGCACGGAGGAGCGAGGATAACTCCGTCTGCACCACTGCTGCTCTGTCCTGAGCTGTGAGTTCGGTTCAGTGTGCCCCATCGAGGTAACATAGACGTGCAGTAAAGTTCAGCGAAAGGTCTGATCCCCCCCCAAACGCTGGTCTCAGCATCCCCCATGTTTGGCTCCGGGAACTGTCCGTGCCTTGTGGCTGAATCAGAGCGTTTAATCTGTGTCTTCCCTCTCTCAGGACTAATCCACATCTGAATTTCCCAAAATGTGGAACTCAGAGCTTGCTTAGATTTGGACACAAGCAGTCTGTTTATTGCCAAAAGAGCAGGGACAGTTGTATTGCCATGGTGGAGCAGACTAGAGAGCCATGCAGTTTGTTCACTGACTGTTGTTTTGTTTTGTTTCTTCACACTATAGGGAGACATGCAAGAAACTGTATAAATACAGGATAACTTGAGGCCAAAAGTTTCTCTCCATTCCCTCTGAGGACTGAAAGGCTGACTATCTCTATCTTCAGACTTGACATGCCTTTCAAAACTTTAATTACTGTGTTTTTTTCTTTACTATTAGGGTGTTCTTGTTATTTATGTAGCTATTTAAGTTTTATTCCCAGTTCAGATGTGTCTTTTGTTTCAGTGCTTCTGGCAAGAAATGGCAGAGTTTGTCTATGTTTTTCTGTGTTGGTTTGTTTTTTGAGATCTCATTATATAAAAGTAGGAAACAGTCCTACACATGTCTCTGCTACACCACCAGGGAGCAAAAAGATATTTCTACCTCTAAATTTTTCCTTTGTTTTATGGGAGAATAAAAAATTACAGCAAATTTATTAAGTGTCTTGAGTGTGTTGAATAAAATGGAGGAAAAATACATGGCTCCTCTGCAGATTTCGTTTTTCTCTGGAGAGGAATGCAAGCTGAAGAGTCTAAGCCAAACTTCTGGAGCTTTGAGTGCATTCACTACTCGGAGAAAAGGGTTTGTTTTTACTAACATGGGTGTTGCCTGTGCATTTGTAATTGGAGTTTTTAGGCAATAATCTTTGTCATATTATGAGTAGCACTTTCACAACAGAGATGTAAAATATCAAGGAAATCAAATGTACTGTACCAAAGCATCACTCACCCCATGCACCTTATTCCTTTCCACCCTGCCTGCTGCATTGTCTCTGCCATCTCTTTCCTTTTTCTGTAGCACCCCTCCCCCACTTCCCCCTTGCTTCTCCGACTCAGTCTAACCAGGAACTTCAGTGCAGCTGGATCTCCACCTCTGCTCCAAGAAGCTGTATTTTCTGCCTGCTGAAGAGCCATAGGTAGTTTGGGATATGCCGCAGTTGCTGCAGGATTTTTCAGGATTTTGAAGTTTCTTCCAACCACCACATAGCTCTGACCACACCAGTACTTACAGCAATTTCCCCCATTTTATGGTTGTAAAGCTTAGATGGAAAAAAAATGCCTACGTAACTTGTTCACACTTAAGCATTATTGACAAAGGAGCTAATGCTTTCTCCTAATTGCCTCTCTAAGCCCACAGACAACCTTTTTTAATGAGTGTTGCCTTTGTTCTGTCTTGGATAGAACATCATTAGTAGTGGGCCATAATTTTTCATGTCCATTAATATCTTATTTGCTTTGCATTTGTGACCTAGGTAGTGGTAGTTCTTCAGACACAAGCCTGCAAATTCTTGAGTTTTATTAAAGTTTACTAAGTTGGAAGCAATTCATGATTTGATGAGATAACACCTTCTGTCTCTCCTCTTCATCCCCAAACTACAATCCTTCTATTCCATTCTACACCATTCTAGCATTCCTGAAATGAACTATTGTGCCTAGAATCTTTCAAGTTGTACTCACATTTTTGGTGGTTTTGTGTTACCTGTCAGATGTTAAATATGACTGTGCTATAAGCAAGAACATTTTTCTCATTCCCCTCATTTGACAGTGGAATCTGCATTTGAAAAGATCCATTTAGACTGTTTTTTTTTCTCTTTCATAACGTTTTCTTGGCAGTTATTTTGAAGCATTATTCCTATTATTTCAGTGGCGCCTGTCAATGTAGCTGTAGTTGTCAAGGGAGCTTTCACCAGACAGTAATTTTTATTTTGTTCATCCTCTTGTGTTGCTGTAAGATCATGTTTATTGCTGAGACATGTAATTCTTGCTCATTGAGATCTACAAATTAGAAACAAGAGAAGGACTAACAAGGTCTGAGTAGGAGAGAAGAGAGGAGTCAATTCTGAAAGAGAAAGCAGTAGGACAGCAGGCTAGCCTAAAACATATTTATTAGTCATGTAGAAGTGCTGACTGAAAAAGTAATGACAAATATTGTGCAAAGAAAAAGGTGAATAATGTGAAATACTCTACAATTAAGTTAGAGGATTGTGGAGCAATAGGCATGGCTGAAAAGAAAGTTGCATGCTTTTTTCCCCCTCTCATGTATTTTTATTTGTTGGGTTTGCCTGTGACAGTCAGATAAAGTAGATCAATTTAAAAAGACTGGGTTTGTGTCTTGTAAAGCTCCAGGGCATTTCACAGGTACATCTTTCTCAAGCAAGAATAAGACATGATACAAAAAGGCTAGAAGTACTCTGTTTTCACCTTCTTTTTGTGCTTAGTCTCGTATGATTCAAGTGGGTAGTGTTCAACCCTTGCTTCTTGGCCTAGTGGTAGACCTGCCAGTTGGGTTTCCTTGTGGCTCTCAACTTCTGTATATGTTAGTGTGGCAAGGAAGTATTTACTAAATTGCTGGACTTTTTGTTTCATTTGTTTTCTTTGTGTATACATAACTGACTAACAACCCAGTAATTTAGATGGAGTGTAACTGCAGGAGCCTTTCTAAAGTAGAGGTCATATGAACCTCCATCTTTCCCAGTGCCGTGTTCTGAAGTCTTGAAATTAGAGATGTCTAAATGGGAATTTCTGATCCAAATACCTTTGAAAGATGCTACATATTTCAGTAGAAACCTTTGCTCTTTAGATGCATCACATCTGTAATATGAAGACATTAGCATTATAAAATGGCTTTTTAAGCCATTAGAAGTTAATGCGTGCACATTGCTTTGAACATTTTAAAACCTATATTCTAAGATGGGATGCAATTGTCTGCTGAGTAGGAGCTGCCAGCAGTGAGATCAGCATGTTCTTTTGTCATCTTGCAAAATTGATCTGTTCTAATGTTAACATTACCATTGTAACCCCATGGTGCTGGGGAGAAAAAAAAAAAAGAGATATTTCTGCTCTTGCTTACTTTGAATTTCATCTGGGATAATTCACTGAGTGCCAGCAAAGTTATATTGTATTTACACTGGCACAACTGAGGGCAGAACCTGTCTCAAGAGCTTCATCATGGCAAGTGCCCAGCACCTGCTGCTCCCAGCAGGTGGAAATTGCAGAATGTTGGCACTTCCTTGTTTTTTTCCCAAATTCATCACAAGGTGACTTTTTTTCAAAAGAACAAAGAGATATTTTTCACAATAAGGACAAAAATAACATCTGCAAATGAATATAAAAACATCTTTCAGTTCAGTGCAGTGGCTGTTGCCTCTGGTGCTTCAGCCCTGGCAGCAGAGTTGATGTGCTTAGAGGATGCTCTTGGAGACTGTGATCCTTTATTTTCAACGTCACACAAACAAACGACTCTCTGCACATTTTCTCCCATTTCTTTGTTGGCCTCTGTGATTTTGAACAGACTCCTCAATGTGCAAATTTATTGCTGTTTCTAGGCCTGTCTTTATGTTGGGATGCCAGGCTGAAATATCAGATGGCTTAAATATTTCTAACTCAGTAGATGACAATGATGTTCTGACAGCTAGTTTTGGCTCAGGCTCTGCCCCTCCAACACTTGCGAAGTCATTAATGGCTCCATGCCTGATAAATCACTGTGAAAAGATTTTGTTCTGTCAGTTTTTGCAGTGTGCTTCTTGTCTCCTTGTAATTGCTGGGTGGGCTGAAGAGAACAACACTCTTCAGTCTAGAGATCACTTCAGGAAGCTGCAGATGAGGAATAAGCTGATCAGTTCTTTCAAAGGACATGAGGAAATCAGATTCCAATGTGATGTGTGAATGAAGAGGAAAGAAACAATTTAAAAGTTTGTTTTCTTGGGAGAAGGAGGTGGGGGGAGAGAGGGACAAAGGAGAGAAACATTTGCCTAAAATTAAATCTGCAACTGTCCTCCTCCTTGCTCTCATAGGGCCGACTCCATGTTGTCCCGAGCTTCTGTGGCCTTGAAGTTTAAATTTGGATTCCTTCCTTGGACTGATAAGATTAAGAATCTGAAAGGGCAAGGTATTTGCTCAGGAGTGTTGAGATTGCACTTGGATTCTGCCTGGAGTTAAAAAGAAAGGATTCATGTTTGCAGTCATAATATCTACCACTGTATTTAAGGAAGCTGTTAATCCTTTCAGTTTGAAAGCATAATGCAAACATTATCAGCCTATGGAAAAGTACTTTTTCTGGTAGGAGAATCTGCTCCTAAATGGTCTCAGCAAACCTCATTTATTTATACCTATGAGCCTGTGAGGATACAGACTCAGAGGAATGTGAATTTCTTTGGAGGAATAAGTCATGGAAGAAACTTTACCGAAATGTGGATGGTGAGACTTTGGGCCTCAGGGAAGGTTACTCACACTGTGCTTGTACTGGGAATTACTGAAACGGAGGAAAATGTCATGCTCCTAGAGGAATCAGGAGTGAAGTGAAAAGTAGCGATCAACCCCTGAGAGGTTCCAGTGCCTGCAAGGTTCAGTTTATGCCCAGTTTCACCTGACCATCACATTGCATTCAAGGGAGCTGTTCAGCTGTGACCAAAAGCTGAATTTCACCCTGAAGAGAAGATTCCACAAAACAATCATTTTGTTGCTGATAAAGGGACAGTCATGGAATTAGGTTGGTGTGCCTGCATGCTGGCTTGACAGGGCTAATAGTAGAAAGGAAACAAGACTGAATCAGCATGGCTGTTGATAGATCCAATTATGGACATTCATGTTGAGTGAAATACCACATATAATTCTCACTCTTTGAGGAAGAGATTAATTTATATCAAAAGGCATCCCATGCAGAGGGAGTAACAAAAGAACAGAGTTGGCTACAAGAGACATGAAACATCAAGGACGACATCAGTAGCAGACAGATGTCACAGAATATGTCTGTCTGCCATAGAAACAACCCCTTTGTGGGCTGTGTTACTCTAGACTGATCAGCAGGCTCTGACAATTAGCTTGCTTTACAGGGCCTGATCTGGTTGCAGAGGATGCAGTCTCAGTTTTCTACTGTAGGATTGTAGACACCCTGGAGAAAGTGTTATGGCTTATCAAATAGGGAGGGTTATGCCTGTCTTTGATTACAAAAAAAAAAAAAAAAGGCAACTCAAATGTATCTTGAATGGAGTATGTTTCTTCTTCTGGAAAGGAGAACTTGTGTATAAACATTAATATAAGATGCCATCAATAACTGTAAAATATTATTGGTGGTGAGGTGATACAGTGCTGTGCTACTGCTGAACTATTTCTAGTACTACTAACAGTGTCCTACTACAGTTACTGCTGCAGAATCATTTTTGTGTTTAGGTAGCTGTAATTTAGTATGACAGTAAATTACATTATGTAAGCCTGAATTAGTGGCATGCAGAACAAATGCACTGCAGTATGTGTTCCATGACGATCATTTATATCACACACTGTGATTGTTGTGATCTTACAGACATTATTGCAAAGGGTTTCTGTGACCTTGTGCTCCAGAACCTATTAAGCTGAAGACTTAATCTATTTTTGCAGTCAGAGTGCTCTGTAGAGCTCTATGCCTTTTTTTAAGCTGCTGGAGAACACATTCCTAGATCTGGAGTTTCATTAGGAGGAAGTGTTTGCATTATAAGCATTATCTGCTATGTTATGAACCCTTTATCATCATTTATTCACAACAGGCATTGCGCCATTTTCTCATCTCATCCTTTCATGTCAGTAATGCTGCTGGAACAATGAAAATAAGAAAATATTGTGCTTCTGCTAGCAGGAGAAAGAAAAGCTATCTGAGTGGTTAGAGTGCTGGCTTATAACACTACAAAACACAGGATTTTACTGCTTACTTGTAGACTTCGTAGAGGTCTTTTATCGACGATTAAAGTCCAGATGTGGTTTGTGGAAGCTAAGTGCCTGTTTATCGCTTTGGAAAAGTTTGAAAATGTGTTTTCAGTAGAATTAGAGAAATCAGTACATAGTGAGCTAGACTGGGGGTAAAATTTGAATCCAAACATGAGGAAATATTTTCATGAAGACAAGCTCTCTGTAGAAATGATAAATTGTAAGAATATGAGGGACTGAACAGGTGCTGTTAGCATTGCCAGGAGCTCGTCCAGTGGAAGAAATGGCTGGTTACCTGCATGCCACTTGTTTTGTGATGACTCTGCATGGAAATTGGGAAAGGCACCTGGAATTATTCACAGAATCCTTAAGAGTATCACGTTGACTGTTCTCGCTACCTAGCCATAATATGTGACAAGTTTCTACACATTTAGGACTGTTCTCTGCTTTTTAATAGTTGTGCATTTAATATGTTTGCTAAACCTGTGTTGTCATGCTTTTGGTGAAGCAACCTTTAAAAGATGTAACTGCTAACAAGTGTGTTTACAGAATCATGGAATACTTGAGGTTGGAAGAGACTTCTGGAGATTGCGTAGTCCAATCCTTCTGCTGAGGAGGTCAGCAAGAGCAGGATTTTCAGGACTGTGTCCCTTCAGATTTTTAATATCTCTAAGGGTGGAGACGGCACAGCTTCATAGCTCATTGCCTTTGGGCAAGCGAAAGCTTCTTGAAACTAAATATTGTTCATCCTCTACATAGGCACATTGAATTTAACTCCATGAGTGGTTGGATCTTGTCCCAAAAGCATGGTGTCTACCTGGAGAATGAAGCTGGATTTGGCCACGTAATGTAGAGACTTCTGGGAATAGCATGCTCTGAGGTGGGAGCTGAAACTGGAGGCATAATAGTCCCAACAAGGCTTGTGAAAGAAAGGGAAAGTAAGGAAGAGATTTTTAAAAGGTGCTTAGTCAGTGTTTTCACAGTCTGCATGGGAGTTTGCCACCTTCTCAGAAGTGCATTGCATCTTCCAGAATGTGGTTTTCATCATGCATTGTCATCCCTTTTGCATAAAGTAATTAGAGGAGGATTTGTTGTTACTGAGTATTAATCATGGCTTCTGTGCAGGAAGTGTGATCTAAACCAAGAGGCATGAAGAAAGACAGTTCAAGGATAAGAGCACTAAATCATTATCTGGCTGTCTGAATCTCTGTCTGCTGTATCACCTGAGGTTGGGCAGAGGAGAGTCCTTGATGTAAGTTTTGGATTGCTGAATGGCTGATTAAAGAAGGAAAGAAAAAAAATAAAGTATCAGCATGCCACATTGAAACACTGAGACATCTTGTGGAGTGTTCTTTCCATCCATAACTGAAGGTTGTTGAGCTAGATGTCTATACGTACATAAGGACACATGTTACTAAACACAAACTCTCTGGAAAGTTTAAAGCTTGAACAGATGTTACAGACTGGTGAGAGGAAATGACATTGTCCTTGCAGTACTGATACTCAAGTAGATGGTTGGAATTTAAGCAACTTGCTCCATGGTGTACAGGAGTGTGACTGTTGGACTCATGAAGTCTGGAGACTTGGTTCAGTTATCTTAACCATAAACCTGGCCTTCCTGCTGTAGTATTTGTCCCATGAAGATCCATTTACAAGCTCAACCTAAGTCAGTAATGGAAAGTAACTCAATGTGAGTGACCAGTGTGCTGCTGTAGCAAAGAAAGCCAACAAGATGCTGGGTTGCATCAACAAGAGCATCAGCAGCAGAGCTAAAGCAGTTATTATCTCATTCTATGCAGTGCTACACCTGGAATACTGTGTTCAGCTTTGGCCTCTGCTATACAAAATAGCTTTGCCAAGAATGATCAGATGGACCAGATGATCCTTGGGGTCCCTTGCAACGTGTGATTCTTTGATTCTGTAATTTTCCTTTGGAAAATACATGTGAAGTGAAAGGATTCAAGTCTAATGTGTACAGATGGTCATGCTGTGTCCTAAAATAACAGTTAGGACTCTTTGGGCAGCGTTATCAGGGAGACCAAGGATTGAGGATATTCAAGGATTGAGGATATTGGATAAATTACAGGAGACTATGGTAACTTCCAGCATCAAAAGTAGTACTTCAATGAGTGTGCCTAATTATCACACCTTCCATGTGGTTGTTGAAAGCTGTGAAACATTAGTTGGGCTTTTTTTTCTGAATAGCTGGTAGCAGAGTTTTTGAAACAGAATGTCTGCAGCCATTTAGCATTGCAGTTGTCTATGACTCAATCAGATGGAGTTTAGAACATCTGAAACAGTGCTTTACCAGCCATGTTCAACCTACAGCACCCTCCAAAGACTTCACAGACATCCTGTCTCCATTTCTGCACTCCACTGACTTCTCCTTCTGGTTCCTGGAGCTGAGTGTTCCCCAATACTTCTGCCAGCAAGTAGGAGAGAAAATACCAGCATGGTCTCAATACTATTCTTTGTGATTACTTCTTCCACTAATGCTAAGTCAGCTCTACATTTTTAATGGGAAAATGGAGAGCTTCTGTTGTCCAAAAAGCTGAGCCAATATCATTCATAATCATAATGGTTACAGCTTGAAATGAATGGAAGGTAGATGTTATCCAGATGTTCTCTTTGCCCTTTTGTTTAGCTCGTTAATGTTAAAAGTAAATACTAATTTAATGGGCTTCTTTCCGTTGTGTGACAACTATACATTTTCCTTATATTTTTTACGGTTTTGAGAATGACTGCATGTGCTCTGAGCTATGCAGAGGTGGGAGGGTACATGCCAGCACATTTCTTTATAAAGTAATACCAGTAATTCAAAAACTGCAATTACTTAAGTTCTTTTTTCTGTACTGCATGCTTAGAGTTCTGACTCCTCACTGTGACAGGCTTGTGGAGGCATTATCAGTTGGCATGCCAAAGCTACGGTCTAAATGAATTTTTCTGATTTTCAGCTGTGAAACACTGAAGTCAATAGAGGAGGAAACTCTACTTAAGGAAGTACACACAGTAGTGGGTTAGTCTCCATTCTTTAGTAAAATAAAAATGTTTTCACCCAGTATTCATTAGCTGTACTGGTGGACTTCAACTTACTGTTGAGGCAAAGCAAGCTACTGTTCGCCAGCTGGCTTTATTAACAGACCGTGTGCCCTCCTGTCCCACTGCAGTGCTGATTAAAACATGTTGCTTTACAATACCCACTTAGTTAGCCAACATGTTTTATTTTCATGGTGTGTATTGTCAGATAAAACAAGTCAATGGTAACTTGGTAAGCTTTGGTAACTCATTCGATTTTGCTGTCCATCTGTCTAAAATCTGAGATCCAAAAATCTGAGAACAGCAGATGACTCAAGTTTACTTGAAATGCCATTAATGAGATTAATCCTTGAGAAAAAAAAAGAGAGAAAAAAGGGGGGGAAAGATGCTAATAAGCCTAGTTGTTCAGATGGGATTTTTGGAAGAATTTAGGCACATTAGGTCTCTGCAGTATTTGAAGATTCTACTAGTCCACTTGCATCAGGATATCCTTCAATACATTTGAAACCTGAGCTTCCTTTCATGCTGTCAAGCAGCCAATCTTCCTTTCTGCTATGTATACCTGCATTACAAAACAGAAGCTGGTTTTCCTACTTCTCTACTCCCAATAACATTCTCTTGCATCTGATAGCTAAAATAGAAACAAACCAAAACAAACCTACAACAAACCAACAACGACAATAACAACCCAAACCCCCAAACAAACAAACGAAAAACCAAGTCAGAAGCTTGGGGGTTTTTATGGAACAGCGATTGAAAGTAATACTAGGAAGTAATTTGGGAAGAGATAAATAGCAGCTGTTCTTTTGATTATAAAGTCTGAAACTAATACTGATACTTCATGCAGCTCAATCTGTGGTGACACACAATAGAAGTCTATGTATGACCTTATGTTTGACTGACAGTGACCAAGTATTACATATGATAAAGACTTCAGAAATAAATTCCTATTCTGTTCCCTTCAACATTTCAATGTAACTTGAGGAAAAGCTGCAAACATTTAAAGTTTGAGAGAAATTTTTATTTATGTTTTTTACCTTTTATGTGTAACCTTTTAGAACTACTGTAGAAATTTAATGTGTTTAGACTCAATTAGAATAGTAAGTTTACTTCAAAAATATTTATTTGAAAAGGAAAACTATATTTCCCTGCCATAATCTGCATATACTTTTTGTCAGCATGTTTGTGAAGCACTGGTGTTTGCCTTTAAAGGTAATTGGGCTTCTGCAAATCAGTGTCAATACTGATTCATGGGCTGCTGCTTCTTGAGGTTCCTGGAGAGAGATGAGAGGACACAGGTTGTGAGAAGCTGATGGAGTAACAAACTTAGTCTATGAAATTTCTCTATACATATCAGTTTTAGCCATGACTGTATTTGAGTTGAAGTAACTGAGGAAGAGGCACACACACATAAGAGCAAAGGCTGGTACTATCAATGGCAGTGATCAGTACATGCAGTTTTGTAGATGAGAGTTGGAATACACAGGCTGAACATCTCTTGGAGGAACAAACAGTAAAATCTCATTTCTCTGGGCTTTATCAACAAAATGAGAGGAAATATTAAGTATACGCTCTAAGGAAATGTCAATTTTCAGAGAAGATTCTTCTGAGAGTTCATTTCCAAAGAGCAATAGGTCCCTTTGGTTATGTTTTATGGTCTTGAGTGGTCTGTGCAGTTGACCAGGTTAATGAAAAATATGTAAGGACACAAGTGTAGAGCTTGTGTGTGTGAAGAGAAGCTGCCCTGGGTACAGCTGTTTACTATAAACTGAATACCTTTGGTGTGTGTATACAAGGTGGCAAATTGCTCATGTTGCCGAGGAATGAACTGTGATGGAAAATGCAATAGATATTTAATTCTCTCAGAAAAAAAGCCTGCCACATTATGGATATGCTTCTGCCTGATCTTAAAACATCTGGATTTAGTTTCTGACTATACTAAGATTATTTTCTACTTCATATCCTGTGTTTTACTGCCATAAAACAAATAGAACAAGGAGCTGACTTTGTATCTTTGTTTTTATTTCTAGTGGGGTTTGGGATTTTTCACTTTACAAGACTAAGTAATTTAAATTCCAGTCACCTGAGGTATTGTGCTAGGACATTAACACATATTGAGTCCTACTGTCCCAGGTTGTTGTAACCAGGACTTTCTTCTTCCTTGTCTCTGTCTGCTTCCTTGCAAATTGCCATTGCTGTAGAAGGCCCCCGAGTCATGTCATGTCAAATAATGCATGGTCTTCAGAGCTCACTGGGGGACACAAAAGTCTGGAAACAATGTGAACAGGCACAGCCAGGCACTTCCACTAATTGTTGGTGTGGATGATGGAATACAAAAGCAGAAGGAGGGAGGGGGGAATGGAAATGTGTCTTGGTGTGGAAATGACTGTGTAAAAACAAATATGCCTGGGCTTGCTCATTGGGAACGTACATGTTGCACAGGAGAACTCCCACAACAGGAATCCTCTGTGTTAGTCTGCCCCTGCCAGACAATTTTAGAAATTTTTTTATTTATTTGTTCACTTCTAGAGGCTTTCTTGGCTATTTCTTGCTGTGGACTTAGCAAACATGAATTGTAACAGGTAGTGCCAATTTACTGCTGGGCTAGCTTGAAATGATCTGATAATTTTTGGTTCTAGTTGTTTGGTATTGCCTAAATATTTGGAATAGGAAACATCAATTTATTAATTATTAATGGCAGATACTAGTAGCATTTCTAAATATATTCAGCTGAAGTGGAGTGAAATATCTAAGTAAATTTCTTACATATTGTGTCCTCTAATCCAGAACAGGCTGAAGTGATTTGCAAATCAATTATATAACATAAATAGAATAAAATTGAGCATTTGGGTTTTTTTATTCATAATGAAACCCAGGATTTCTACTCAGGAGCTGAATACAGAGCTGAAATGTTGACTCTGTATTTTGCTTAAGCTCTAAAAAAAAATCAGGTAAAGAAAGTGATGAAAGGATGACTATTTGGTAGGATGAGCCTCAGAAAAGAGCATTTATCCTATAGGATGGAAGCTATTCAAAATTATGATAAATAGAAAATTAAGTTAGTAAATTTAGTGAGATTCATAAAGTAAAATGTGTAGATCTATGCTTCATTACATAGTGTGTTTTAGCTACACAGGGAAGCTACGAACCCATGCTGGGATTTGTCATCTCCTGGAGATGAAAAGACTACATCAAGGAAACAGAAAAGACAAGTGATACACAGGGAACTTGCAAGTTCATCTGTGCCTGAAAGATCATCATACTTACGTTGAGAAGTTGATCTTTCTGCAGTGAAATGCAACAGGTGCAATTAGTAATTAGCATGATTCAGCACAACTGGCAAAATTCCAAGGGTTTACTTTGTCCATTTTCTAAATGCATCACAAATGTCTTAGTGAACTGAGAACTATTTTGAAGGCAAGAGGAAAGGGAATAGCCAGCAGAAACACCAATTTGTTGATTATACAATGGACTATCATTACTAACTTGATTATACCAATGCAATTGACTTTTTTTGCAAGACAGATGCCTTTTCCTACCAATGACTGACCTTGAAAAGCAGTCTGATTATGCCAGAGTGTATTTCATAAGGAAAATTTTAACAGAGTTAAAGAAGATGGAAAACTATTTACTGGTAGAAATATGATTGCTATTAGCATTGCAGAAAAGTGCAATGATAGCATGGTTTATCATGGAGATAGATTCATCCCTTTTTAGTTAAAATATGTAAATTCAATGCTATAAAAGTTAGTATGAGGACAGCTCTAAAGAATGATTGTGACTGAGATCACTAATCAAGTTTATCATATAAACTTGATGAAACTTGATTAAAAAGTTTATAATTATCCATTATGGTGCTTCTTTTTTGACAGATAAGATTGACCTTCCAGCAGTTACCACTGAAGATATTTATCGTTGTAGTGCAGAAATCCAACTTTCTGGCACTGGGTTGGGAACTTAATTTCACTGTGATCTCCTAAACATCTTTGCTGTTTCTGATTTTGAGCATGTTGCCCAAATATCTTTTCTCCATCTTCTTCCCAATCTTTCATTTTTCACATCAGATTTCTCTCTATATGTTCCTGTTTTCGTAATCCCATGATTTCCAAAAGTCACTGTAACCTCCACACAAATAATATATCCTCAGCTGTATTTCCCCAGCCAAAACCACTAGCTGCTATCTCTAGACATAGTTTTTAAAACCCACCAGAATCACAAAATACAAAGATCAAAAACTCTCACAGAGTTTCATGTTCGGTCTTTATCGAAAGGATTTTTAGTTCTGTTTATATCTCTGAGACCTGGGAAAACTTTAAGGATGAATATCAGGTTTTTCAGAAATTTTGGTGGCTCTGGCTGCCCAAGGGTGGGGTACTTGATGCTGATGGGAGCCACAAGGCTCCTGCTGTTTCAGGGAGGATAACCACAATTAGCGTTTGAGGGGATGTGAAGAATATTTTTTGGCTTTAGTGACTTACTCTGTGCAGAGCAAGGAGCAGCTGAACCTGCTGGAAGTTTTCCGGCTATATGAGCTGCTCACCACTAGATCTGCTGGGTGTGATTCTGGTGTTACTTGCCTTAGTGGGAGTATTTTCACTGTCATCACTGAAACCTCTATTATCAGTGGTGGTGGAGCTGGAGGCACTATTTCTGCACAAGGTGGAAATGTTAATAGTTCATTATGACTCTGCAGGTTAGGGGGATGGGAGCAGGAGCCACCTAAAACTTGTGAGTATAAAGTATAAATGAGCAAAATAGGGTGCACTGTTACCAGTACACCATACCCATTTTGTGCTGGATAACAAAATGGTAGTTTTTTTGGTGTGGGTTGTTTTTTTTTTTCCAACTGTTCAATAATTTGACAAACAGCTAAGTTACCTCTGGATATTCTGTTGAGAGCTTTCTTACCTTGCAGACAACCTTTACAGTGCTGCTTACCTCAGATCTTATAACATTTAGCAGGACTGTGCAAAATACATGATAAAGGAAAACTGTGATAGAGATGGGAGAGTGAAGCCTGGGTAGAGTCATAATGTATGGCTGATGCTATGCTTCACCCTCTCTGCTATTCTGATTGTTTTACAACTAATTCTGTAGCTGTGGTTTCTTCTGTCAGTCTAAACAGAGAGGCAGGTAAAAGGTTGAACTCACTGTGAGCCAGAAAACCTAAAATATATCTGTAAGTATTGGCAAGATGCCCAGACCAGAATAAATGCATTCAGCCTTTCTCTTTCACATCCCCATTGTAGAAACAAAATACAAGAAGGACAAACAGAATTCTGACAGATCATATTTTCTTTAGAGGCTGGTAACTATATGAGATCAAGAGACAGCTCTAAGGCTAAGCCTTGTACTTTCTGTGGATCTATGGAACAGTCATCTAAATAAAGTGTGCCTTTGTGCACAAGCTGAGGATTTGGAAATTTAAACTGTTTAATATATGTTTTCATAATATATGAGGGGGTTTTATGTGTATAAACCTAGCCATGTACTTTACTAGATTTTTTTGTTGTTTTTTAATCATCATGGTGATTTAGTTAATGTTGTTTTCTTTTCTGAGCACCATGTCAGAGTTTATCGTTATCTGTTTAATAGAAGAAATCTTTTATCTGTCCCAATTTGCACACAAGGCCACACAAGGAAAGCTTGACTTTTCTGAGACACTTCCGGAAGTTCCAAGAAAGATTTATTTCCATCTGATAATCAATTAAAAATAGGCCTTATGAAGTTCATATTTTCCTTTCTATGATATTCTGTTCCTCAGGCTTTTCAGTGCTGCTGTCCATGAGTCTGCCTGTGTCATTTTACTGCTTGGAAAAGGATCTGTGATACCAGTGTAGGGACAGGACCTACCTCGGGTGGCTGGAACTGGAATTCTTGGTCTGGCACATTGTCTGGGCTACACAGGAGATTATAACTTTGGGAAGGAAATTTAATTATATGTTCTGGCAATAGTCTTAGCATTTTCTTGCTCTTGATTTTTTATTGTCGGGAAATTACATGTAAAACAATGGTGACTGGTGCAGAATATTTGTATATTCTATGTATAACTTCAGGGCAAAGTAAGTACAACTGTTTATCTTGGTTAAGTCTTTTCCAAGTCTATGTATTCATTAAGCTGATCATAGAAATTCAGTGAAACTTAAACTCAGCTATTGCTGGTAATTCATTAACAGAGTCACCTAAAACATTGTCCAAAGCCTTAGTTTCTGAATCATGTCATGAATGCCTCATTTTCTCACCAATCCAAAAATACAGTCAATTTGGTAGTTAAAGCCAAGTCTAGCCAGACTGCAAGTAGCAGTATAACTTCCTAACCACAAGCTTGCTTTATCTTGGCTCCAGCTCTGCTTCTCCTTCCACCTATCAGGGCTGTAGAGGAAGAGGATATCCTTGAAGTATAAAACATATCAGTCTTGATCGTAACGCCTTGATGACTTTGTTCTTGAAGGGTTCATGTAGCCCAAACCAAGCACTCCACTGACCTGGCAGTTAGTTACTTTGCTGGGTAGAGAGTACATGGAGAAAACTCTGGAACCTTCCCATATAAAGAGCAAAAATTCAAGAAAATTACTTCACCTGGAATATCTGTTAGGAAGGCTTTTGCCAAAAAATGCAATGTGTGGAACAGAGTTTAAAGTCAAAATTCATTTTCTAAAGCCGAATGTTGTGAGATCTTGAATGGACATGATCAGCTTACTTCTGTGTGTCTAGAGAAAAATGTGGTTTTGTTCATTCCACATAAACTCAAGTGCTGCTATAGCACTCTACCTGTACTGGCCCTGGTTTAGAGGGGTTCCTAGTGAATCAAATAAAGAATCAATGCCATAATCACTCTGAATCTGAAATGTGACTATTACCAACCTTCAGACTGTTGATTCTTAGGCACATCCTGATGTTCCCCAGAGTCACGTTTTGAGTCTCACTGAAGTTTTTACTTGCACATTAAACACAGGGAGACCTGCTTTATTTGAACTTGCCAAAGAAGTGGACTCTTGGAGGATATCCAGGTTTTAATTGATGGGGTATTTGATCCAAGTATTTGCTTTAAATCTCTCCTCAAGAGAAAAGCCTGGTGAGAGAGCCAACAAAACATAATAATCTTCATGCACTCTCCTCCTCCGTCCTCCTGCAAATTTCAAAATCTTTAGGAGAAACGGTTGGCTTAATAATACTTGCAGAATAACATGGGTATCACAGTATCACCCATGTTGTCCTGTGTCATTATTTCTGGTTTAAAGCTTGAAAAGAAACAAGGAACTTGCCCAAGTCTGTAATAATTGGGAAGGCAGAGCTCAGTGGCTCTCTAATGTTTTATCTAAACTAAAAAACCCATCATGCTTAAAGGCCGATTTTTCTAGGTAATTCAGTACTGGCAGATGTCTTGGCCCACTCTACTGCTGATTCTGCACTGACTCTACATGGAGCTTTTCTTATATAGTGTCAGTCCTGAATCCCTCTGGCCTCAGGAGTATTCCTTTGATGAGATCTGTTGCCAGACTCCTGTGTCAAGAGATCTATACCTTCAGTTGTGGATGAAGTCAAATTGACACATCTGAGGCAGAATCAGGTAGCACCATGAGCCTATGGTTCCCCATAAAACATCCTTTCTCTGCCAGTCATTGTTAAAGGTGATGGAAATAAGCCAGCATTAAATAAGGGATGGGAACCTGTAGCCTCGCCTTAAGCTGAGTACAGCTGCTCTTTTGTTACTCGAGCTGTATGCAAGGGCAGGCTGTGTTTCAGCATGCTTTCAGCTCCATAGAAGTGCTGCTGAGGGAGCAAGGGAAGTTACCCCCACTGTTCTAAAAGACAAGTCACCAGACTCCCAAAGTTACAGCAGCTGATGCCTCTGGAAAGCTGGCTGTTCCCTGAGCCCTAGGGAGCGTTGAGGAGGAGTGTATGCTGCAAAGGACAGTCTCACTGTGGGAATTGTGGTTTGAACCTAGAAAGATGGTGCCAGATCAGTTCAGCATTCTCTCAGCAAGGGTCTGGTTTAACAAGATATGATTAAAGCAGTCTTCCAGGTGAATGAGACAGGTGAAAGGAACCATGGTGGTGTCTGGTCAAATGCTTGAAATACTTAGGCAGTATATTTCTATGTTCCCTCTCCCATCCATATGCAGGAAGTGTTTTTGGTTGGTTGGTTGGTTGTTTTTTTTCTTTTCTTTTCCTTCTTCAGCCTGTTTTTACTTGTAATCTCACTTTTAAAACTTTTCCTTCCTCTTTCTGAGCTTCTCTAAATCTATTAAAAAGAAATTTCTTTCAGATTCACAGTAGTGTTTGTCCTTTCCAGCCTATTCAGTAGATTACAGAGATGTCTACTTGATGATTAGTTTACATAGGTAGGATCATCTTGATTCCCCTTTGAAGTCATTATACAGCTCTTCTTCTCACCCTGGGGTGTTTGAGAGTCTTGTGAAAGCCGATGATATGTTTTTATGAGTAGTATCCCATGTTTTTCATGTGTATATATGTATATGGGTGTGCCTGCATACACCCTTATTTCCATGCATATTTTTGCATAGAATCCTTGCAGCACATTTGATGTGATGTTTTTGAGAAGGACCAGACGCATGGCATTAGGGAGCAAGGACTTCTTATGACAGGTTCAGTATGTTTTGATGCAGCTTTAATGAAAGAATACTCTAAACACTGAAAGGGTCACTCTCTGACATGTAGCCACATGTTGTGTACTGGTCTCTTTTCAGATTTGGAAAACAATTCAGAATTAACCTTGCTGAACCATCCTATACCTTTATGTTGACCATCTTGTTATAAATATGATGCCTGCTTTCCAGTTGTCCACAATACTTCCTGAACTGTTTCTGTTCTCCAGATCTACCAGCTATTATGTCTCTACAGTATAAGCAGAACTTCTTGAGCCTAGAAAAAATGCTAGAAATAGTTATTAGTTTCCCTTCTTACTCTCTAAAATGCATAAAGCAAGAAGGATCCTTCTTTAACCTGCTCTTTATTTCCATTTCCTGCTCCTATAGGAAAATCATGTAGGCAGTCCCATCATACCTCCTCTGTAATAAATTTCTTCAGTCTGAAATGTAGCACTGTTTCTTGTTCCCATTAAAGCTGTCATCCAGAGTTCCACTTTTTTTTCCCCTTCTTAATTTCTAAGCTAAATTTATTCACAGTTTCCATTTTCTAATTGTACCCACAAAGTGTCCTGTATCTCCCTTCTCTCTTGTTGTTATTTATGCATCTTATTTAACTTTGGAAAAGGATCACATACACTCTCAGCTGTCAACTGTAAAACTAAGTGAGCCAGGCTCTTCTAGTCACGTCCCACAAAGAGAGACTCTGTGTTCCTCTCATCCTCAAAATAGTCTTTTGGTGCACCTGTTCCCAGCTGAATTAACCTTTTCTCAGAAGGTGACCAGAACTGTACACATTACTCTAGATAAGTCTTCACAATGCTAATATATATAAATATATATATGGTATTAAACTTTTGGTCTGCTCCCGAGGCTTCCTGATGCATGTTCTAGTCACACATGCTTTATCCATAGCAGTGTTACAAAGACAGCTCCTAGTTAACCTTGAGACAGGTGCACTTCAGTTTGTCTCTACCCAGCTGTTGAATGCTGAAGTTTTAGACATAGTCTGCAAGTACATAATTTAGAGAGTGTACTAAATTAATCCTATTCCCCTCCTCACTGATGTTATCTAGTCCTCTGAGTTAGATATTCTGATGCTTCAATGAGGGAGTGAGCCCAATAGCTTAGTATCCTTTGCAAAGTGTCTGGCTTAGCTTAAACATGTTGAGGTTGTTTGCTAAGGTTTCACTAAGTGGAAAGATTGTTGCTTTCCTTTGCATAAGGGACTTGAAATTCCTTCTTGTCCTCCATACTAGTCAAGGTGCCAGCAAGAGAGAGTGCCACTTGAGTGGCTCCATGTGGCAAAGAGAAACAGCGAGAGGATGTGAATGGGTTAACAGAGAGTTTTCTGTGTACAAAGCAAGTCTTGGAAGAACTTACTAAGAAATTGAGATCTTTCCCACAGCTTTCTGGTTTATTGCTAAGCCAGAGTTGGGAAGAGTTTCATACAGATGGCACAAGACAGACCTGTGTTGCCCCAGGTAACCCTGTCCACAGTCACAGTGATAGTTCTTTTTTATTCAATATTGTGCTTATTTTTATTTTGATAAAGAAATTTATTTTTCTAACTTTGCCCCTTTTTTATCTTAATTTTATCTAAAGCTCAACTTGAAAAATATGTACATCTGAGGGGAACATCTGACAAAGTTTGTTGAATTATAGCCCATTAAAACAGGGCTTATGTTTGCTAAGTTTTTATGTAGCATTTCCTGCGGGTTGTGTAGCCTATAGTTTTCTTGTTGCAGAATTATGAGTAAAAATAGATCAGTTTCATGCAGGAATACAAAGTAATTATCTGACCACATTGTTAAGACTGTATTACATGTGTTTGGTTAGGGCTACTTCTACCATCCTTGCAGCAGTAGTAAGTGTCTAGAGCTTTAAATTTACAGCAGAGTGATTAGAACAAGTGGATAGCGTAAGGTGTTGGGTGGTTTAGCTAAAACAACACAACCTTTGGAGCTAAGACTGCTTATACTTTGGTCTCTGTTTAGGGTAACCTGTTTTTCACACATCTTGTATTGATGGGGTATATCATTCACGAAAGTAGCTGAGCTCATTTAGAAGTTGCTCAGATACTGCTTTAGGATCCTCTCCTACTGGCTTGAGAAGCTGATAATGCTTGGAATAATTTTTAAAGCTTTGTTTACTTTTCCCTTGTGTTACATTATTATAAACTTATCAACTTACCTCTTTTTTAAAATTCTTTTTGCTATCTCTTCTCTGGTTTCTTTGAAGGGTGTCCTTTTTCAGTGCTGATATTGAAGGGAAATAAAAGGTTAATACAAGATCTGGGCAAATAAAGATTTGTTTCCTACAGTGCTACTAGTTGAATTGTGTTTCAGCTGTATGCGTGCTGAAAACTGGTGACGTAAAATTGGCTGAAGCTGATTGTGGGGCTGGAGCAGCTGTGATATAGCAGGACAGCAAAAACTTGCAGAAACAATTGGTTTTGTTAAAGCTGAAAAAGAATGTCGTTTACCCCCTTCTTGTGTGAGTAGGTGTTCTGAAAGTTTTCCTGTGCCATTAGATGCCTGCTGAGAAGCAGCAAGATTTCAAGAACAAAGCTGTTTGAATGTATGTAAACTAATGTGGTGAGTTGTTTAATTTATTTGTGATGTCTGTGCTTTAGTAAGGACTTTTAATTATTATTTTCCTATGGATTTAGTGCTTTGGGGAAAGGTCCTGGATTAACAGCCCTGTTGTAGTCCATTTATCCAGAGAGCAGATGCTGCCTAGCCCCTTGACTGGCATTGCCTTTGGCTCACCTGCCAATCTAGATCTGCTTGAGAGGAAGCTGTTGTCCCTTTTGGTGTCTGTTCACCCCACCACCATCCAGTGGAGGTCTGAGAAGTTGTGCTTTGCTGAAATCTGTGATAGTTTTATGTTCAAAACTGTGGACCATTTGAAATTCAACCAAGTACAAATTCATCTCACTTCAGTGAAGTTGATTTATGAGGGCAGTCTCTGGGAGGGCTGCATGGCATTTACTGTGCCAAGGGAACTGTGTGGTTGGTGATTCTGGAGAGAAACCAGCTGCTGCCCTTTTAGCTGTTGTTCCTATCAGGTCCTTTATCTGCTCTGCTGTTACAAGGACTAATGTAGTTCTACTAGAGAGGGTTTTCTTCAGTGAAAATGTGTCTTTTACACTATTAGCTAGAGTCTTTTCTAGCAATGTTAGTGCTGCTTCCCCTGGGGCTGCGGCACATACCCTGAACTGCGTCAGTGCGTTGCCATAAATGCTGAGTGCTTCGTTGTGTCCTTAATCCATGCTGACTCCATCGTTTCTGCCTATTATCAGAAAAGTGCTCACCTCGGTAGCAATCGCATATGGTCCACTAGACTTCATGTTCTTGCCTGCATCATCACATGAAGTGCTGTTAGAACTGGCTAGATCTTTCCTCCAAAGAGAGGAGAAAACAGAGGGGAAGGTTGAGTGTAAATGGCTCTTCTTATCAGCAAAGAAGATGATTTGTTTTCACAGACTAAGCTGCTAATGCTGAGTGACATAAGGAAAGAGGTAAGAGAGCTGTTATGTCTTTCAGGAGGGTTGTGGGGACAAAGTATGTTCTCCAGGTTGGATACTAAAGATGAGATGAAATGATGTAAAGAATGAAATTATGTAAAGAATGATGTAAAGAATGAAATTATGTAAAGAAAAAAAATAAGCCCTTCCAAGAGGAAGCTTAGCAGAGAAAACGGGCAGCAGACAGCAAAGTTATGCCTACATCAAAGAAGCCAGGACCAATAAGGTCTGGTGAAGATCATCCTCCCAGTAACAGAGATGAGCAACAGGAGAGAAGACCCATAAGCAACAGAAGAGAAATTTAAAAGGATAAGGGGCCTAATTTTCCATACCTTTCTCCAGAATAATTTGCTATAGATGTACTGCTGGGGGGAGTTACTGCATGAGAAAGGGCTGTTCCTGGAAGCCTCGGGCTTCCACTGGCTGGTAAAAAGTAAGCTTGCTTCTAAGGCCAAAGGTGGAAAATGTCTTTTATTCGCATGGTAGTTACTTTGTGACAGAGAAACAAGTACATGAAATACTCGAGAAAGATTATCAAAGACAGAGTATCTTTCTCAAAGAGAGCTAGTAAGAGTCAATAAATAGGTTTGAGTATTTATCTAGGAAGCCTAAATAGCGTTCACAAAACTTTAAGAACAAGATACAAATTTTACAGTGTGATGATACTTGGTCTCATCACCAAAATAAAATAGAGGTGGCAGAAAATCTGACTTTTGCTTTTGGTTAAGTACCCAAGAGATTACCCACAGAAACAGACGCTCTCAGTGAAAGCTGTGATTAGATACCTTAGTGTTCCTGACAGGTCTGAGAACTTCTTAAGAATCAAATGAGATGTCCTCAGTATTGTGCAGACATTGGATGTAATTGTGAGTGGGACATGGTGAAAAGAACTGGTGGAAAAAGCAAGACCAGCTTGCTTTAGGTATTCACCAGGCTGCCTCGAGTTGATGATGTCTGTTAATAAGTGATTTTGCCTTGTGGAAATGGAGGTCTGAAACAGCACAGCCATATAAAGCCTTGTGTATTTTCCTCAAATTAAGCTTATTTTGGTGAACTGAATTTTTAGCATTTTAGAGAAACAGAAGTGCCACTGAGTCCTGGCATGATGTACCCTTACTTCTTACCATGGGTTTTGCTATATTTGCCATCTGAGCTTCTTGTGTGCTGGACAAGACAAAGTAGGGCTGCTTCAAAACAGAACAGTTGACTTGTTATTAGTAGCTTGTTTGTTTGTCCCTAGGTCTATTTATAAAAACAGCCTGGGGCAGGGAATTCTGCCAGCAGCCCAACCACTAAACAATTACAGATCTTTTCTCGGAGAAGTGTGTTCAAATCTATGCAATAATTCAGCAGCAAACCACAGCCCCTTCTGACACATGTATGAAAGTAGCCATTTTTGTGTGTGTCACTTAAAAAAATAATTAAAACCACAATCTTGAAAAATACCAATATCGATGTGTATGAAAATACAAAATTTAATTTGCAGAGGTCACTGCTAGTTTAGAGAAACCAGGCCCAGTAAAAGACATGCAGAACTCAAAAGGAAGTCAAAATGGTCAAATAAGTATTAATTTAAAAAATATACAGAGGCTGCAAAGTCTGACAAGGAATTAAATGAACTGGCCAGGGTTTCCAGCCCCCTCTGGTTAGGTTCAAGCAAAAAAATAAGAGGAATCCCCTCTGCAAGGGAGAAGATTCCTTTTGTTTTGGAAAGACATGGTAATATCTGGGTTTGTCACTGATATGGGACTTCACAGATTTCAATTCACGAGTGTGATAGATGGTTGATGGTTTTGCATGGTTAGTGTTGCAGTGCAGATGAGATGTGCTCTTTAGTGGATGTGGAACTACAGGCAGCAAATCATGGAATCACAGGATGGTATGGGTTGGAGGGGACCTCAAAACATCATCTAGGCCAACCACCCTGCCAAAGCAGGATCAGCTAGGGCAGGCCACACGGGAACACATCCAGATGGGTTTTGAAAGTCTCTAGAGGAGACTCCACAACTGCTCCAGTGCTACATCACACTCATGGTAAAGAAGTTTTTCCTGATGTTGAGGTCGAACTTCCTGTGTTCCAGTTTGTACCTCATCCTACCAAAGGGTACTACTGAGAAGAGACTGTCCCTTTCTTCTTGACACCCACCTTTAAGATATTTATAAACATTAATTATATCCCCTCTCAGTCTGCTCATCTCCAGGCTAAACAGCTCCAGGTCTCTCAGCTTTTCCTCATAGGCAGATGTTCCAGTCTCTTAATCATCCTCATAGCCCTCCATTGGACTCACTCTAGTATTTTCCCTTGGGGGCACAAATATGCTAGAAGTAGAAGGAGGCTTAAACATGTTAAATAGCAGGCAGTAAAGAATCCATGTAGTTGACAATTTGGGGGTAAATCCTCTCCACTAGAGATTGCAAACTGCACAAGGCTGGATCACTTCTTCTTATAAAGGTCAGAAGTCATGAACCAGAACGTCTCTATTTGGAGAATGTACAACTGTTACCCAGACTGGTTGTATTTCAAGGGTTTGAAATGTTCTTTCTGAACTTGAAATATGTGTCTGTTTGCTAGATGTGATGCAAGATTTTGACAGTTTTGCATTTTATTTATAACTTAAGCCTTAAGGAAGACCTAGAATTTGGGACTTCACCCCAAATCACTATTGAACTTGTTAGATTTTTACATTGTGGGGATTTAGTATTGTTTTATTATTTATTGTTATTTTATTATTATTTTACTTTATTCTTCTTTGGAGAGAAAACAAAGCAAGCCTGCCTGGATACTGCCATGGAGAGGTGTGGCAGGGACAATCTATTCCTCTGGTAACTTAGGCTCAAAATATATAAATACACCTTTGAAACATTTCATGCCTCCGTCGAGGCCTGAAGATTGAAGTAGCTTAAAGGTCAACTGCTGTGCACAGGACTAGAGTTGGAAACTCAGAAACCATGTCTTCTTTTCCTGTGTACACGTAGTTCTGGAAGTCATGCTCTATTCAAGGCATGACACAGCCAGAATGGCTGCATCTCCAGCATGTACAGCAAATTGAAGGGACATCAAGCATGGATGGTTGAAGTCCCCAGCATTGTCTGCTGCTTCTCTCACACAGCAGCCTGGTAATGTGAATGAGAAAGATTGTCTTTAAAGATGCAGACTCTGTCCCTGTTCACTCTTCAGGTTAACAAAAAAAAGACTAAAGATGTCAAATTTTGGATGCTATAGCTCACGAATGAAGATATTCAGTACTGAAAACTAGGTGTGCTTTGAACTAAGAGGTGAGGGAGTTGGAAGGAATCCTGTATCACTTTTATAGGCTATTTTCTTACAACTAGTTTACTTTGTCGTGTTCAACCTAATATATATCAGGACTAAGGAGTAGATGCAGCCTTTGACAGTAAAGTGCTAAGTTCTGCAAAACGAATTACTTTCTTTCTTTCCTCTCCACCCCCCTTTTTTGTTTTAGAATTTAAGAATGGGGAGCTGAGCAGAGATGTAGCTCAGTCTCAGTTCCTCCTTTTTACACAGTGCCCTTGTTGAATTGCCCTGCTGTCCCTTCCCTACAAATTTTTCAGACACTCTTCTTTATATGAAGGGTTAAGATCTGATCATGTTGAAACCAGTCTGCTGTTTACAGTCATTGCAGAACTGTAGTATGGAAATTTCCATCTACAGCAAGATTACAGAGAAGAAGAAAAAAATAAAGAAAAAAATCCCCACTGATTTTGTGAACATTTAGATCCAAATAAAGGAATAGTGGCTGAATCAAGCATATTAATTCTGATTAGCAGATACAGTGTGTTCAGCCAAAGAGGTCTAAGCCTCCCCCCCCATCCTCTGGTGAAATGAGCTTACTCTGCTACTACATCCAGCAAAAACTTCTCTGTACAGGACCCACAGTTTCACTTGAAGTACCTAAACTGCCAAACTCTGATAATCTTGTGTTGAGGTCTTCTAAAGGGCAGTGCTTCCTTCTGTAGGGAGATATGATCAAGGTAAAAATCCACTGACTTTTTAAGTATTGCTAGCTGTGGGTTAATTTTTCTTGTTACTAGCTCTTTCATCTATTTGGGCAATGACGAGCACAAGGATGTCAATACTTTTGGAGAGTAGAGTTCATAGTACAAGGTGTGTGTGCTAAAGTCTATGATTTGGTTATTTTATGATGGAAAAAAATCTGTGGATCCTACAGGTCCTTTGAAGAAACTAAAGAGGTGCTTAGCTTCTCTAAAAGCATATTTCATGTGCTGTGTTTTACACATTTCCACGATTACGAGGGCTGTATTTTCACATAGAAGTGTGCTGGATTTTTCAGTATCAGTTCTGAGAACACACTAATAAAGCACTGATCTCCCTGCAGCCACAGCTGCTTCTCTTGCTCCTTCCACAGGCCAGCAGTGTACAGGTCACACAGTGTTTGCATTGGGCACAGAAGAGTACACTGCTTATGTTTAAAACACTGAAAACTTGCGTTTAAGATTCTGGTATTTTCTATTAACCCCAGAACTGAAATTACTATAATTTTGTTAAGTTTCTGACAGTAGCAGATTACAAAAATCAAACTTGTGGGTTTGGGAAGAGGTTCTTACGCACGCTGATGCTTTCCAGATGTATACATGTTAAAGTTTGTCACTGCACCAGTCTGAGAAAGAGTATGTGATGTGTTCATGAAACTGTATTGCTGGTTTGTGTGCTGCTGAGAGGAACCAATCGATCTCTTTCTTGTGTGCTGTGTGCTTAGTGCTCACTTCAGCACTCTGGAGGCTGGCTAATGACCGTGGCGATCTCAGCATCTTCAGGCTGCTCCAAGTGATTGTTTTTTCATGAGAGCAAAATGGAGGGTGTTCCACTTCCTCCTATTTTGCTTTTAAGACAAGTTATAATTAATCTTCTCTTGCCTTTGTAAAACCTAACCCAAAGTTCTGCATAAACAATAATAATCAGAGTTAGTAATTCAGCACTACAGTGGTTTGTACTCTCAGAGGCCTTTACAATCATTGCAGAGTTAACTGTCACAACAGTTCTGCTGTAGAAGAGCTTTATGCTCATTTTTTAGCTGGGGAAACCCCTTGCTAAAGTGCAGCCACAACAAAGGGTGGCATTGGGATGTATTCTGGCAATGTCTTTTGCCAGATTAAACCAGGATGCACTTGGTTTACTTGGCAGGGTAGAGTATATGATAATGCATAAACCTCCATACTTGCTGGGAAGGGCAGGCAACCCCCAGCAGCATCTGAGGAAGCTCTATCATGTGTTTTTTTAGCTGTGCACTGGCAGCTGCAGATGATCTGTTGGAAAGGTGGCTGGGTCTCCCTCTGTTGCTATATTGATTACCTGTAGAGGCTTGCTGGTGCAGGGCACACTGGAAGAGTGAAGCAGCATTTATCCAGAGCGATGAGGAAACACCATAAGAGTCAGGGCCAGAATTTGGTTTTAATCTGACTGCCTTTGGGCTGCCAGTCTCCACATGAAACATTATGTGTGGCACATAGAACACTTCAGTGATAACTTTTAAATTGGTTTTTTTTTCAGTCATGAATTTTTGCCCCCCAAAACAGGTGGACATTTAAAAGGAGAACATGGATTTGGAGATGAAATACCAATGTGAACAGTATTCCCACCTCAGCACTCTCCTGGGTCTCACCGGCATTGTCCTGGTCTCAGAGTGCTTTCTCAAAGGATGCTGTGCAAGTACTGTGTGTCAGAGTAACACCCTTGTTCTGTTAATGAAGATGGAGCATTGTCTTTCCAGCTTCATCAGTGGTGGGAAGGACAGGGAAATGGGAGGAAAGATTCTGTGTTCCTTGCTATTCCTAAAGCCATGTCTTGAAAATACAGAATAATATGTTTCACAGCCTTTTTTCCAGACAATTCCATTGTTTTTACTTGCATACAGAGTCTTCCTAATTTGTATAGAAAGAAAAATGTACAGTGGAAAAGAGAATATCTTTCAAATTAGGCAAACCCCACACACAGCTCTGGGGGACAATCACAAAATGTTTTCCAAGCTTTATTGTTGCGGAGAGATGTACTTGTAAGAGATCTCTGGGGCTGCATATATGATTTTGCACAATCAAACACGGGCACTTCTGATTAGAGATGAAATGCTGGCAGTGGTCAAGCCTGTGGGATTTTTGCCAGAATTTCACCCTATGTCTGTAATCTTGGGTAATCTCCCTTTGAAGTCACATGAATTTTTCACCAATGTCTTAATATAACACCAAAGCAATTCACTACCCACCCAATATTTTCTGTTTTTCTGCACAACCTAAACTGAATGTTCCAAATATGTTTTCCAAAGACTGAGATGATACTGAATTAAAAATACGGAGGTTTTTTCCATCCTATTTAAGATATGGAGTGTTTGTATAGTCACTCCTGGTCTGACCTCATAGCCAACCATGGTTTGAACTTGAGATTGGGTTAAAGGTTTATGTAGATCCTTCCAACCTGAACTATCCTCTGCTCTTATGGTCATGTTTTGCATCATGGAGAAATGTCTTTTAGACTAATTTGCTGATTAAGAAACGGATAGGCTGCTAAAAACGCAGTTTGTCTTCTTAAAGTAAATACAGCTCTCAGCCACAGTTCAAAAGTAAAAATTTTCAAGTTTAGGTTCATATTGCTGTATGTATTTAGGGTTCTGTAGCTAGAGACTGGCTCTACTGAAAGCTTAGGAAATTCCATTCTCAGCTTACTTGGACCCAGAATATCACTCTATCATCATTGCAGCATCTGGAGTTTTTGAGACTACAGATGTAGTTTGAGCCTGCTGATTGTAAAACACTTCCATAATCAGAGTGAATTAGAGGAGTATCACACAAAATATTCTGAGGCTGGAACTGCTGTGTTGTTTTGAAAACAGATCATCAGGTCATCAAAGTCTTTGGAGGTTTACAAGACAAGGCTGGCTAAAGGCCTGTGCAACCCTGTTGGAGTTCACTCTTGACCCTTCTTTTAGCGTGAAGCAGGACTTGTCACCATCCCAAGAAATGTGTTCATCAGTGACAAGTGGTGTGTCACTCAGGGGTCTGTACTGGGATCAATGCTGTTCAGTACCTTCATCAACGACACAGTGGGTTCAAGTACTCCCTCAGCAAGTTTTCAGATGACACCAAGCTGATGGTGCATTTAATACACCTGGGGGATCTGGGCAAGCTTGATAAATGGTTCCACAAGGCCAAGTGCAAGGTCCTACACCTGGCTTGGGGAAATCCTCAGTATCAATACAGGCTGGAGAATGATGGGGTTGAGAGCAGCCCTGCGGAAAAGGACTTTGGGGTACTGATGGATGAAAATCATGACCAAGCAGTGTGCACTTGCAGCCCAGAAGGCAAATCGTATCCTGACCTGCATCAAAAACGATGTGGCCAGTGGGTTGAGAGAGATGATTATGCCACTCTGCTCTGGTGAGACCCTGCATGGAGTAGTGTCCAGCTCTGAGACCTCAGCACAAGAAGGACATGAACCTATTGTAATGGGTCCACAGGAGGGTCACAAAAATTATCAGAGACCTGGAACACCTCTCCTATGAGGAAAGGCTGAGAGAGTTGGGGTTGTTCAGCCTGAAGATGAGAAAGCTTCAGGTTGCCAAGGGAGGCAGTAGATGCCCCATCCCTGGAAACATTCAAGGTCAGGTTGGATGGGGATCTGAGCAACCTGATCTAGTTAAAAATGTCCCTGCTTCCTGCAGGGGGGGATGGGACTAGATGACCTTTAAAGGTCTCTTCCAACTCAAACCATTCTATGATTCTATGATTCATCGATCTGGGATGGAAAAATGGACATATGTAATAGTATAATCTCTTTGTCTATTTCCTGAGCTCCACCTAAACAGGAAGGTTTGAGGTTGTTTTTTTTCCCCCATCTCTCTTTAATTTTGTGATTCCAGAGAGAACACAGGCTGTAATCTGGCTTTTCTTTTGCATCGTGACTGTCAGCACCTGAAGAAAAACCTGAAATTGCCAAGGGCTGCTGTAAATTGGACAGGTTGCTTCGTGGCTAGCTAGGTATTGTACCATTCTCCAGCTAAAAGCAAAAGAAATAAAGAACAGTGCTGAAATGAAAGCTTTACATTTTCGGCTGCTTAAAACTCTCCTCACTTCTACACTCTTAAAGATGTTTACTGTTTGGTAGTTGGAGTTACTGTGTAGGTAGTAGTTGTTAGTAGTTTAGATATTGTTACTGTGTTTACTAATCATGGCAATGTTTCTGTACTTTGAAAAGCAATAAATTGCCAGGGTCATATTTCACCCTTGCACACTCAGCACCTATTTATTATGTAAATATTATCACAGCAAGCCCACTACAGTGGAGTGTGTCTTTTGTCAGGGTTTCTGCTTTCATCGGTGTTACCCAGACAACACATGAAGAAATCTCTGTAAGCAGCAAAGCAAACAAGGACAGTGGTGTGACTTGGTGTTACACTATAGTGACAACTGGCTCAGCCCTCCCGGCTCTAGTCTTCATCTTCTCATGGGTCATGGAGACAGTTGCAGGAGGGTGTGTTAGCTGAGGAGCTTTAACAAGTCAGAACACTTTTTGTTCTTGAATCTGTGCTTGACTTTGTGGGCAGCCTTTGTACTGCGTTCTCACTCTGAGCGAGATGGAAAGTGCTAGTGTATTTTGCAGGAGTGCCAAGATTTAGCTAAAGTATTTGGTGAACACCTTGGGTGGCATTTTAGCCTGGATGGAGATTTTGCAATGTAAACATAGAATAAAACAATACTTGATCAGAAAATCTACTTGACCTGTCTGTGAGTTAAAATTTGTACTTTTTCTGGAGCTCCCTGTCCCAAAAGCAATCCCTATGTCTTGCTGAAGGGAAGGTGCAGTTTCTGCCAAAATAATGCCACGTTACTGGTGCCAAAGTATGGAGAGTTGTGCAGATGAGGACTTGAGAGACAAAAAGATTGGCACCTACAGGACCTTGCTCATTCACTGTGGGAGCAGAGGACTGGCTAAAACCCCAGTCTCAGTGTTCCAAGTGCACAGGGAAATGGACTTGATGTGATTGAAGAAACAAAGAAGAATGGATATCTGTATCTCTGTGTTTCTGTGCTTCAGGGTTTATTTTCTATGTTAATTCAGTAATTTGTTGAAACATACAGACTGCATAGAATTGTGTTTGTAGAAAGTTCTTCCCTAGCGTGAATAATTTGAATACATAAGCACTGGCTGAAGGGAGAGAAAAATGACTACAAGTACCGTAAGAATGCGTTGAAGGCTATAGCATGTGAGAGAGATGTTAAAGACACTTAAGACCAGGACTATTCAAATATATTTTTTTCTTGCCATTTGTGATGTGTGGTGAAGGGAGCCTGGTCTCATGTTACGAAAACTATATTTAATTCCTGCTGTGCATCATCAGACAGCTCATAATTATATCATTTGTTGTAGGAGGAAACAATTGAAACTAGAATGGATTCAGCCTTTATGAAATTACAGCCAAAGTCTTAAGCCACATCTCTGTGACACACCTTCTGAAGGTATTGGCTTCCCATTCCAAGCCTTAGGACATCACTCAGTCCAGCCTCTTGAACTAAAGCAAGATAAATGTAGCTGGACTGAATTAAGGGCATGGATGGCCAATAGGTCACATGGAGCCAGCAGGACCAATGAAATGCACATGGTGCTCTCACAACCAACTCTCTAGTCCTGATCCTGTACACAGGCAGATCTACAAATTGAAGAGCTGCTTCTGCTGCATTCAGATGGAAGGAGGACACGATGCTATGGCATTCCTCACATAAGACCACTTTTTCCACGGAGGTAGAGTATGTGGGATGTTGCAAAACTTGAATACAGCCTAAAGCTAAATAAATAGGCCACCTCTGGCTAAGCTGGTTTTAACAAAAGTTCTTACTAGCAGGGATGCCACCTTCCAAAGCAGCAGGTTTTGCAGCATGCCTTGGTAGTCTCTTAAATTTTTAAGTCACCTGTACAGGAAATTATTCCTAATGTCCAACCTAAATCTTATTTCCTATGAATTAAGTTCATTTATTTTTGGTTTTGGCTTAGTGACCATGAAGCCAATTTGATCGCTGACATGTCATTTTTTGTCTTCTCATTCCCAGTCTTGAAACCGCAATTCTATCAACATATAGACCGTATTTGATAATCCTCCTCTTGTTCTCTGGACTGCTCCATTTTGGAGCACTCTGTTTTCAAGAAGCTCTGGACAAGGAGCTGTAGAGGGGAACTCACAAAAGTCTTGCAAAGTGGAAAAATTGCCTCTAATGCTGTCTGACAGCTCTCTTAGTGTACCGGTTGTGACAATTGTCCTTTTCTCCAGTAGTTTCGTGTCACTCATCCTCAATATATCCCTTTTAGGAGCCCAGCTAGTAGTCAGCTGTTCCCTGTTTCATACTTCCTTCCTTTTTTGTCTATCAATCTGTATTTTGTAGTGTTTCCTTCATTTCACAGATGAAGATAATTTCTCACTTTGCAAGATCATGCTGGTTACTCTTGTCCCTGAGAAATCTCAGAAACCTTAAGGAGTCTAACTGAAATTATTTCATAATTGTTACCAAGTATCTTCTCTAATCTGTTATCCAGGTAATAAATAAAAGCATTGCCTAAAGCAGGCCGACTGTTTTTTTAATGAGAATGGCCTGTGTGGCACTGTAAGAACCTTTACTGAATTCGAGGCTTATAGTTCCTGCTGCTTCTTCTTGATTGAGAAGCTGTTTACTGCTTCGGTTTGTGATTTATTCTTAACCTACTCATGTAAGATATTAATCTTATTCTCATCTGGGTAGCTGCAGTAATTCACTGATCCTTCAAAATAAATTACAGAAGAGAGCTGTGCCTCCTGCTCTGTCATTCCTTTATTTGGATGATGAAGTGAGAAAAAACTCCAATGCACTCATATTTATTTTACACATATTTTTGGATGCTTTTGTTCATTATGTGCACACAAACTGAGAAAAAAGACCTGGGGTCACATAGGCACATAGGTGACAGTATGGGTGGAAAGTACTTCTGGAGAAGAGCAGGGTGGTGTTTCCTTTGACAACAGAAATATTTGAGAAGCTTCTATATTTTTTTTTCTGTATGTGCTTAAAAATGAGCAGACTTTGTATTATTGCCTATCTAAGACTGTTCTATCATGTAACACATCATATGTCTCTGGAAACATTCCCCTAATTTATGTCTGCTTGCGTTTTACAGCATCTGTGTGTAAATCATGTTTTCTTGATTAGCTTTTTAATTCTTTAATTCTTGTGTAAGGTGCACATGCTACTTACAAGCTTTCACTAGGTCCAGGTAAACAGCATAAGGGTCTCAAAAAGACAGCTTTGTGTGTTATTTGTGACCTGGAGGATTTGGCATGTGGAGAGGGGCTCTGGTGGGTGGTGGGGTGGAGAGCAGCTAAGCAAGTGGACAGAATGGGGGTTGTGGAGCCAAAACGCCACTGTGTAGTTCTTCCCTGGGTTGACTGTAGCTATTTTTGGTTAACACCAAAACACAGTGCTTGGCTATTAGTTTGAACACTAGTTTAGCAGTATCTGTTCGTGTGAGTGAGCTGTGAACTGCTGAGCTATCCTGCTTCTGAAAGTGGATTCCTGCTGCTCAAGAGGAAAGTTGCCACTTCCCAAAATCTTCCGATGCAATTTTGCCACGTTGAACAAAGAAATAAGGAGTCTGTGTACATCTTCATCCCTCTGGGCAGTTCTCAGCCTTCACTAAATTACGAGCTTTTCTTATAGCTTTGTTTGAAGTCCTTAATTCTGCAGCAGTCCCTAATCCTCACCTTCCCAATTATCCAGGTGTGACCACTTTTACTCATAGAGGCAGTGCTGTTAGCAGAGCTGAACCCAGAACGTTTGCATTTTGCTAAGAAAATTCTCTGCAGAAAAAAGAATGCAGGTACAAATAAACTTCTTTGGGAAAACAGCATCAATGTAGGCAGCAAAGAAGTTGTTGAAGTGGAACAATGCAGTAAACCCAACTTTGACTGGATTTAAGGCTTTAATCACCTTCCCTTGCACATGAGTCTCATACCTGTTGGTACCTTTAATGAGACTTATGTGCCAAGCCTGCAAGCAGAATCGGTCTTTAATTCATCTTGCTGCTGAACTGTTTCATTAGAAGTATTCCCATGTCTTTCTGTTGAGATGTTGGTTGATGGTGTTGACACAGGCACAGACCTTGCAGTGAGGAATTTGTCTCAGCTCTGGTAGCCATGGTGAGAAATGGTGCCTGGGTAGATCCAAGACATGTGCCGACTAGTGCATGACTGAAGATCAAAAGCTCGTTAGCTTCTGCTCACTCCCACAGTCACTCTGGGTAAATGACTTTCTGTTTTTCTTTCCTTAATTAACAAAACAAAACAAAACAACAAACAAACAAAAAAGAGGATCATTTGTCTTTATCTCCTTGATAGTTCTGTTGTGAAGTTGAATTAGAATGCTTGCAGAACTCTGTAGGCATGAGAGGTTTTATTTGCATGTTATCGTAAACTCCACTCCATTTTAACTGATCACCATTTATCTGAAATTCACTCGCCCTACAAATATCTTACATGATTCCATAAAAAAGAATACCAGCTGAGCAGCTAAATGTTTGCACTGGTTTAGTAAGTATTTTTATAATAATGATCTTTATAATAATGATCAGAATAATTGAAGAATAACTCACAAATTAGTGACAGCCTAGAAAATCTTAATATCTGACCATTTTCTGTCTTCATATTTATAATATTTTTAATTTGTTGCTCTTAATTTTCCTGCTAATTTGCCCTGTGTATTGCAAAAGCTACTTCAGTGTGCTGGCAGCTCAGGAATGGGAGCAGACCTGTTGCTCCTTGGCAGCAGTTGAATGCATTGTCCCTTGAAGACCTGTCCAGATTCACGTTTCACTGGTAGCCACCAGTTCAGCAAAGCTTCTTTTCTGCAGAGTTTTTTTGGGAGAACTAATTTTCAAACTTCTGAATAGCCTTTTGGCTTCAGAAGATCTTTCTATTCTCAGCACCTCTGGGATTTGCCTTCTGGGCTGTCTTGCCTCCAAAATGTAGACTTCTTTTGCTTGAAGGTGGCATTATTCAGGAACTGCTCAAAATCCCTTACAACCATGTAGAACAGGCAACAATGAGAACTACATTACCATTTTAAAGTGTTGAAGTACTTGAGGAAGGTAAGATGTTTCTCCTGGTGTCATTCTTAGCTGCTACAACTGATGTAAATATTTCTTTAGTGTTATATATGAATTATTTGTGGTCAAAAATATTCACAGATATCAGTATAGGAACATGACCTGTGGAGATTGCTGTTGTTGGCAATATAATGCATGTTCTGGACTGCTATTAGTAATAATATAGTATATATGTATGGGCTGCTAGCCTAGATGTCTAGTGTATCAGATCTTCTGAGTGTGGAGAAGATGATTTTAGTACTGATTGTGTAATTTGTTGCATGATTTGTATGATTGTATGAAGACACATATAGATGGTGCCACTTAGTGTGATGGGGCTGCCTATATCTTGGTCAGCCAAAAAGAAGAGGGATTGGCACAGACTGCCCTTTATGAAAGTCCACATAGCCCATCCCTGTGGAAAAAAGATACAGTATGCCCTTGAAGGGGGGAAATCTAAGCTTCTGCTCCCTTTCATGACTAGTCTCGTAGGCTCTCAGGGCTTTTCTGCCAAAGTAAACTGGTCAGCAAGAAGTCATCTGAATATTTTTTCTTTTGTTTTCTTTTTCTTTTTTGTTAAGCTAGCTGACAGTTGATTTCCTTCCTCTTTCGCTTTGAAGATCTGAATTCTTCTTTTATAGTTGTTTGTTGAACTGTTGGCCCAAGGTCTAGTGGAGTTCTGAAACCTTTGCAGTTCTATGGTTACAGAACATAGTATAAGATCTCAGGAACTGCAAACTCATGCCAAAAAGTAAACAGTTATAACAGCAGTACAAAGAGCAGGTTTTCTTTATTCTTTTGCACACAGATTGGTGATTGCAAATATCTGCTTCAGGTCTGGTGCCTGATTGCTTGATCTTATGTTTGAGATTTCAAACAAAAGCTGTTGGTGGTTAACATGCTGTGCAAATGTGCGTTTCTACTTTTCACTAACCTTTTTGCAGCTCTTCAAGCTTCCTCTTTGGCCTTCACAAGTTACACAGAGAGTTTGAATTCTTCAGGCACAGGGAAACAGGAGATAGACCTAGACTGGCCTTAATGTCCGTGACAGTCTTGCTTTGCTATTGGCTTTCAGAAACCATTCATTTGACCTCATTTGTCTTTTGTAGTTGGGAAAACCAGCTGTGGGATTGCTTTAGTTGTCAAATGTAACTATCAACAGAGAGCACACTATGCTTTATGTATGCATGCTGCTGTTGTATTGACTCTTACAAATCAGAGGATATGTATGAATGTCCTGAGATTCTCCTGACTATCCCAGTCCAAATTAACATATAAGGACTTCATATAAGCATATGCAGGAAGTCTTGAAAAAAATGTTGGTAAGGTTACAGAGTCAGTGCCTCAAAAGTTAGGAAATGTTTGGATACAAGTACTTGTGCAACTTAAATTCCTTTCTTTAGTACAAATGTGTAAACCTGTAATATACCATTGCAGTTGTGCTAAGGTACCCTGCCAGGCCTTCAGCCTTCTTACTGGCACACATGCTGACACTAGCCTGCTAGCTTCTGTCCTCTCTTTGGAGAAGATACAAAGAGGAATAGTAACATATCTGCTGCAAAAGGATTCCAGGCAAACTGGTGAAGTGTTCTCCTGTGGAGTACATGTGTAGATGTGTAGATGCTGAGGCAAATGTCAGCCCTGTGTCTTCTCTGCTGTCTTAGATGGCAATAAAGGCTGCTGTTCAGGCAACTGAATGCCACCCTTCATATCCATTTACTGTCCTATGAGTTTGAAACTAGCTCATATATAGACAGCTGTGGTAAGGCACTTGATCTTAGCTGTCTTAATCTTAGGTGACTCCTACTCACAATGTCAGATGATTCAATCCTATTTTCAGGAGGAATACATTCTGTTTGATTATTTGGGAATGGGCAATAGTGAACAGACTCTTCTGTCCATTCCCAGCAAAGCTGTCTCACTCCTATCCTATGCCTTGAGCTGCTCTGTAATGTCTCTGCTCAATGACTACTTCTTAATCCCAGTTTCCATTCTGTGGATGTCTAAACTCAATCTCAGTCCCCGTTCCCAGCATGTATTAGATTCTGTCCTCTGCCTCTCAATCTCTTGCTCCTCTTGGGATATTTCTGGATGCTGTAGCTGCTTACTAGCTGGTATGGCCAAATTATCTTCTTTTGAGAATTGTTCAGACCCACTGCTGCCAGTGCTTGTCCAGTGTAAGTTTCTATATAAAGTAGCAGAATTTAGGTGCATTTTTTAAAGAACAGAAATGTTTATCTCATGCAGTCTGCCCTGACAGATCAAAACTCTTTGACTCAAACCAAATTTGAACTGGAAATTTCCTTCTAAAATTCACCAGAAAATTGTTTCTTGTACAGAAATTACATTTTCCTCAACATTTCTAAGAAATGGCTTGAATATTTTGGCTGAAGTTTTTCCAACTAGTTCTTGTTTGGGGCAGATACAGCTTTGGAAATTTCTGCCCTACCATCTGGCAAAGCTTGAAGGCAACTTAAAATAGGTTGTTAAAATAGGAATTGCCAAATAGTACATCCAGTTGCAATCCCTGTTTTGAGCATGTGGCTATAGCTGAAGCCATATATCAAGTTTATGAGTTTACAACTAGTTTTGTAAGGTATTAGAGCCACTGACTTATGGTGCAGCTTTCTGAGTAGCTGACACAGAAACAGCATCTTAGGGATTTTTATAAAGAAGTTTAGTGGTGAGGTAAGATCACTATGGACTGCTCCATCAGTCCTTGCCTCCAAGGAAATGGAGGATGATGGAAAAAAAAGAGTTTAATTTGGCCTGAGAGTTCAGTTTAAGCAGCTGAATGTTTGTGGTTGCATCTGCAGGAACAAGCTGATCCCAGTGGTTGCTCAGAATAACAAATTCAATGTCTTAAAAAGATCTGTGTGAAATGGCACTTGTTGCCAGTGAGCATATTGTTGTGAGTGTGTGTGTGGCAGACAAAAGATACATCAGTGAAGTGCAGTGCTTGCTTTTTGTTCAATGTGAATCATTCCAGTTCTTTCTGAGAGGTCATCTGTCAGAATTGGTACTGACCATCTCCAAAGGTTTAATGATAGAAGGATCTGCAGAATATTTGTTACACTCTACAGTCCACAGTACATTTCACAGCTTCCAAGAACAAAGCTTAAATCTGTCATGGAAACCAAAAGCCACCAGGAGAATGTGCTACAAGAAAGGGGCTGGAGTAATCAAGAGTGCTACCACTCTTTTACTTTGAAATTTACTTTTCCAGGCTGGAGAAATTGTTAGGTAAATTTCCCAGGAGGACCTGGAAAAGGGACCACACATTAAAAAAAAAAAAAAAAAAAAAGACTAAAAACAACCAAACAAAGCATTTTCACACTGGGGCAGGAAGGAAGAAAGAAGAGGAAATCCCTCCTGTCCCAAACCACTCCATTTGTTTTAACCTTGAGCACGTGAATCACTTCGTTTTTTCCCCAGTAATCCAATACTCAGTCCATGTAGGAACATAACATTTGTCCTTTCAGTGCATGGACCTCAAACTCTAGCACTAAGTTAGATAAGCCTATTTATTATTGTAAAATCAAAGTGAGAAATGGATTCAGGAGGAAGCCATGTAATAAATTAGTGGATGTTGCTGGTGCTCAGTTTTCTCTGGGTGGCTCTGAATCACTTTTTTGGGCAAGCCATGGCTTGGAAGGCCACAGTTCAAATTATCACAGACAGATTGACTAAAGGCTAAGAGATTTTTTGGGGATACTGTCTGGGCTGACTTTCAACTGGGATGTAGTCTTGAGCTGGATATGATGTCATCATTGGCTGGAATAGGTGTTGGACTTGGCCCTTGAGGAAGGGAATTCCACCTGGTAATATCTCTCTGGCAGGAGTAAAATATAACAGACCCTGATGTTTCTGTAGACAGCCATGTAGCACTGTGCTGCACTGTCAATTTTAGAAGTTGTCCTGGATCACTTTTTGGACAGGATGCCCATTAGGAACAAATGAGTACAGAAGAAAGAGGAATAATTATTATTCTTGCCTAAAAACAAGCATAGTATTAAGCTTCATATTACATTTAAATATAGTCACAGTCAGTCATCACTTCCTTCCATGACCTTGAAATTTACCAGTTGAAATTATGTTTTTTGGGCAGTTGTGGAGGTTTAATTTTCTACTTCTAGTTCCTTTCTGTTTCCTTTCCTCCTGCCCTAGAGAAAATAAACCATAATAGCTCTGTGTTTACTGATGCTTGAGATGTTTTCATCATATTACACAAAAATCTGGCTTCACAGTCTAGCTTCCAAAAGCAATGAATGATTATGTTGCAAAGTTCAAGTTAGAGAAATTTGTCTTATCCCTTTCCCAGAAATAGTGCCTGCTGACAGTGGAAGTCTTTACTAAGGGTCATAAGAGAGGTAATCAGGCTCTAGCACCAAGACTCTAACACCAAAGAAAACCTTGTTCAGCTGAAGTGGGAGACAGTTTATTACATGCCTGTGTGCTGTCAGTTTCAGCAGGAGGTCTCCAAGAACCTCCTGCAACTTGTTAAATATGAATATTTCAGGATCATTAGAGTGGAAAGCTGAGGGACTGGGAAATTTATTTTCACAAGCTGCTTTGCAGTCAAGAAGAGAGGCAGTGATCCTGAAGAAACAAACCTCTCCAAGCCGTATGTGGATGGAGATGTTTATTCTCTTTCAGGATATTATAACCTGTGTATTATGCCCCTTCAAGTGCTAGGGATTGCCAGTCCAGGAGTGTATTTGTAGCTGTGATTCCTCTATATTTTTTTTTCTTCCAAAACAGCTGACACAGTGTGCGTTCCTGAAAAAACTACTCCTAATAATACATACATATAGTAATTAGCATATTCTGAACTAAATAGCATTCTCTCTTCAGAATATGTTAATGGACTGTGGAAGATTATCTTTGGCAGGAACACTGGAGAGGTTATCCAATGGCAAGGGCAAGGTTGAGAGACTTTCTGGAGTGTTCTGCTTAGCTGTTTGTTGATCAAGAGCCAAAGGCACTGCTTGTCATCCTTACTCCTGTTGTCCTGCTCAGATGTTCCCTTAGCTTTTCTGATGCTGCCTATTTAATGCCATATTATCATTATATGATAATCACACTAAACAATACTTGTTACTGTTTAATGTTCTGTAAAAAGGCAGTGTATCTGACTAGTCTAAAGAAGCAGCAAAGAACAACTGGGAGGGGAGAGATGAGAGAGGTGAAGAAGAACATGCCATATACAGAAGTGATGTGAGAGCAGCTATTAGTGACTGCCATTTCCTTTTCATGATAAATACAAATAATGAAGAGTTGTGGTCATACCTTCTTGTTCTAAATTGGTACGCTTGCATTTTGTACAAGTGGCTGCACAGCCTGGTGTGGAAAACTGATTCTTGCTGATAAATCGGTGGAAGTAAATAAAACCTGCCAGACTGAAGCACACTTTTACCCAAGCCCATGTGGGGAGTCATCTGAAAGATTGGGGCTGGGACCTACCTCCACTGCCAGCTGCCTGCTCCTGTTGGAAAATTTGTATGGACTCCTATGTACTAGAAAAGAAAGGAGAAGACATTTTGCCAAACATGTAAGAATATGCTTTAAATTGTTGAATGTTGCTCAGCCTCCAACCTTCAAAACTGATGATCCTGCTGTTTATGGGACTTGTTCCTGTTCAGAAGCTAGTCCAGTGCTGACAGCTGGGGGGAAGTGTTTGGGCACTTGCAGAGTGATTCCTGTGAGCTTGGAAAGCTTTTACACAGACCTTATTCAACACAGCATCCTAACATAGTGCTTGAAACAGACATGTAGTAGCATAGTGGTACTTTGAGGCATGGAAATGGTCTTGCCAGAGGGTTTTCAACATGCAAACTGACAGGTGCTAGATCCTCTCAGCTGGGCTCCCCATCCCACAAAAGGTTGGACCGGTTGATCTTTCATGGTCCCTTTCAACTTTTTTCTCTGGCTTAGAGAATGTTGGATGAAATTGCTTAATCTTTTAAACTGATAGAATAAAATTTAGTATTTTTATTGCAGCCTTCAGTATTTTTGTGGAGTAACTATGTTTTTTGGTTAGAAGTGATAGTAGGCATGAAATTGGGACAACTCTGCTAACTTCTATTTTTCTTCAGGACTAGTTCTTTAGCTGTACTGCTTGATTTTGCTGAAGTAAGGCGCAGCTGGAAATGAATCTCAGATGTCTACAGTCTAATAATGACCATGGAAATTTCTCGGGATTTTAATGCTGGCATACCTTGAAATCATGAATCTTATGCTGGGAGAGTTCAAAGACGTGCCAGGGGAAAATGCCCATAAAATAATAAGGTGTGCTAAGTGGATTATGGTTGTAGACAATCAGCAGTAGCTGTTGAATGGTAAATAACAAGTGGTGAAGCTTGAAATACAAAAGGTCTTGGCTAGGATTGTATAGGAAAAGTCATCCATCAGCATTCTGTAAGCTGTGGCCTTCAGGGCTTACTGAGGTTCATCCAGGCAGTGGCTGGGAATAGAACATAGACACCCTGCCAGCCTCAACCACAAAGCCATCTTTCATCACTTAAAATGTAAATGTGTATAGACCATGGGAGGTGGGAAGGTCTAAAAATATTCATGTGCAGCATGATCTGTAATATCTGTATCTGTGTCTATATATGTGTTTGTGTATTTTCAGGTAGGTGTTTCCAGACACGTTATTCCTCCTATTGATCAGGATCAAGGTGAATCCAGTGACAGTTTACACCCTTTTCTTTGTAGGGTGCAAAGGTTACAGCCTTTAAAAGACTTCTCATTTTAAATTTTCATGAAATTTTTAAGTTACACCCCCTCCCCCCTTTCTTATATATATATAAGTGATTATATATATATGATATATATACATTAGTGATTGCTTTGTGTGCTTTGCTATCTTACCTTTAAAAAAAAAACACCCAACAAAAAAACCCAAACCAAAGCAAAACCAGAATACTGAAGAAATGGTGGTGATTGTTTATTTGTTGAGTTCTTTAGAGTCAAACTGTGCTCACTTTTCTGTAAGCAAGTTTTATTTATGGGATGTATTTAAAGCACTGTTGCCTGTGGTCAGAGACTTGGAGAGTTCACTTTTCTTTCCGGTATGGGTAGATTATTTAAAATTATTATTGACGTGGCAAAACTAGGAAGTAAAGCCTAAACTCTGTGTGTGTGTTTGGGGGTTATGGGTTTATTTGTTGTAAAAAAGTCCCTGTGGTACAAATCAAATATTTAATCTTAGAATAACTAAGATTAACCACTCTCAGTGGGTGCATCTTATGTCCAAAACAGCTATTTGCAAGCTCCTGCCCATTAAGTAAATGCTGAACTTTTGTGATACGTGGCATCTGTTTCAGAGCTCATCACCACATGGCTTCCACTGTGCTAGTGGATGCCACAGGAAAAGTTCCCCTCCAAACAGCCTTGTATCTTTTTGGGGAGGGATTTTGGCTTTGGTGAGTGGTCTGTGAGCTTCAGCTCAGAGGCAAACCAGGTGCCCCAGTCACCAGCCCTTTTTTGCATGGCTGCTCTACTGCTAGCCCCAGCCCATGCTGCAGCATCCTGTCCCAAGAGCTGGACAACCTGTGGATGCTGTAGCAGAAGATATAACACTGTTGCTCTTGGGTAAATGATCACCTGATCCATCCCTGTGGTTGTCTGCAGTTACAGTCAAAAAATCTTCTCTTTCCAGTAGGAACTAGCATGATACTGTGGATGGAACTATTCCTAAAGCATTCATGCCAGTCTATGGATGTCCATGTTGCTCATACCCATTACATTCAGCCACCAACTGCTGCCTGTCTCTAAATGGAAATTAATGAATAAACTGGTTTACTTTATTTTCATTGAGCTGACAATTACTGCATTCTTTATGGTGAATTAGTGGCAAATACATTTACTGCATTCTTTATGGTGAATTAGTGCCTATGTGAGAGGTTTCTACATTGCAATATATTTGTTTAAAAGTATTTATTTTCTGGCAATGCTGACCTACTTTAAATGCTGTGGGGTGCTGCTACCTCCATGGGTTTTTCAGCAGCTAGTTGATACCATCAGAGAGTTTTGTACTTCAGCTTCTAAACCTGTGATGACATTTTAACTGCTCATTACCTTATGGAGGCAGCCACTTTATTCTTTCCTAGGTGGCCTCTTGCTTCAATTCAGGGTTAATGGTTACTATTTATTGCATACTTTAAACCTGTGTGCAGCAAAGTTGCTACGTGCACATAGTGCCTTAGAAAACCCTGGTTCCCCAACATGAAGAACACACTGTCCCTAGCCAGGCTGTGCATGTGTCTGAGTTTGTGGATAATTTGTCTGTGCCCTGGAGTCACAGGGACAACTCAGATGAAATAAATCAATGTCCAGTGTGACTGAGTCCTAAGATGGGTGACAAATAGCAATGAGATTCAAAGAAAGTAAAACATACTGTGAAGTGTGCAAGAGCATTTCAATTCCTGAGTAGTTGTGCTGTGCTGTTATTGTCTGGGTAAATAATCTGTGCCCTCCAGGGAGCCACAGATGTGCTGTAGCATTATGTGTACTCAGCCACAAACTCAAAGCCAGGGTTAAAATATTAGACAGTTCAGGTGTGGCTGGTTTTGTGTGGAGGTAATTAACATCACCTTTCTCTCCTTGCTGTCTTACTGTTCTGCCCCATTCCCCTGGCTTTTTGGCACCAACTCCCCCATCTCCATTGATGTCACTGCCCCCAAGAGCAGTGCACATTGACAAGGGAGGAAGCACAAAGCAGCCTAAAGGCAGAGGGATCAAGGAGGCAGCAACAGAGCTGGGGCATTGCCATTCATCCATACTGCTGTTGCCATGTCCTAAAGGAAGTGCTGGTCCTTAGAGGTCCCACTCTGGGACCAGTGAAGCTGGAAAGTCATATTGCACAGTATGTGATCTCTTGGATCTCTAGAAGTCTTCTTTATGGACAGAGAGACGTAATGGTTTAATGGTGAAATCCATGGTTGGAGCTCTTGCTCTTAACTCACCAGTTCCTACTCCAATGTATTTTTCTCCCATTTCTAGATGCTGCGGTATCGTCCTCCTTGTTTTCTTGTGGGACTTTTTCTGTCCCACAAAGGGTGTTTCTCAGCCAACCCTTTAAAGGGTATGCTAGAAACAGGGTAAGACCTGTCTCCTGTCTTGCAGGACTTTTAGAATTCAGTTAAAGAAGGGAAGTGCTGGCCTCCATGGACGGCCCACAGGGTGTAACTCTGGTCATACTGAGATCACTGCCCTTGGGTTTTGCACAATTCTGATTCAGAACCTACCAAGAACATCGCTGATACCAATGTCGCAGCCTCTCTGAATGCCTTGGGCAAAGCTGAATGAGGAACCACCAAGACACCAAGTGTCCTACATCAGTTTTGCAATCTGATTTATTCTTCTTTGGAGATCAGGACACATCTCCAATGGACTTCATCCCATCATAGAGGATTACAATCTGAAGTCTCAGAGTTCTTGAACACTGTTGTCCTATCTCAGTCCTCATAAATCTCCCTTGTTGCTCAGAGACCTCCACTGACCCCAGACACAGCACACCTCTGAGGCGACACTCTTCCAGGTGTGACTCCAGCCTCCTCCTCCTCACCTCCCTCCCCACCACAGGAAAGAGGCTGTGTCCCTCTGTGTAGCTGTAGACAGGGGGACAAAGCAGGAAAGGGTTGTGTGGAGCAGGACACCAGGCTGCTGTTGTGCAGCCGCCAATGCTATCACTATATGAGCACCTGATCATTTCAATACCATTTGTGTTTGGGCATGGATGTAAATACAGATTAAAAAACCCATCTGCTTTCTTCCTGCTGAGGAACTAGACATATTCATGCGAGCAGCTGTCCTGGGTTTGGTACCGAAGCTGACTGAGGCACCACTGGGGCAGTGTGATCCACCTTCATTGCAAAGCTTTGCAGGATGCTCCCTGCCCTGAGAGAGACAGAGTCTTACTTACTGGGGTTTGGTGTTTCTCACATGGATGCTCTCCTGACTTGACAACAGTGAGTCAGAAATCCCAGCTATTCAGTTCATTGCGTGGTAGATCATGCTGAAAAATTGCAAAGAAAAAACTGTGACTGTTTGAAATGAATAAAGCAATAAACTGGGTTTTATTGTTCATGGGATTCTTTTCTCTGCTCCTCTCTTTCCATTTTGTACTGGCTTCACCACCCTGATTTCCAGTTCTGCCTGATATGGGAGCACGGACTCTATGGTTCATCCCTACCTCTTATTCCTGGGGCTTCATGTTTTGGTTTTTTTTCCCTCTTGTGCTCACTTTTCCAGCTCTTGCAGATCACAGCTGTCCTTTGCCAAACATCAACTCTTGAGAGGTTATTTTGGGTGTCCTCCTAAAAGCTGGTGTAGTTTATGCTGCAGTTCAGAAATGTTCTCTCCTCTTTTCATCCTTCCCTTGGTTCTGCTTATCTTCCAACTACTGCTGTGGCTTTCCCTGCCTTTCAGGCAGTTGCTTGTCTCACCTGAGCATTCGTTAAGTGCATTGGCTTCTTGTGTGCAGTGGTGCACATCTGCATTGCACGTCACTTTTAGTTGCTGCTCTGTGTACTCAGTAGGAGCAGGGATAGGGCAACCATGAAGGTAATGACAGCGCTCCTTATACAAAGATGAAAAATCTTTCTTAGTTACACACTGAGCAAAAGCCCTGCTCTGCCATGCAGAGCTCTGGCTCGCCATGTGCTTTGGTAATCACTATATACTGCCCTGTTTCTAAGTTGTATCTTCACAGACAATAGCTCCATTGGTTTCAAGGGACTGCTTGCCTGGTAAGAACAAGGAAACTATAATGGAAGCAGACCCTATGAACTCATCTAATTTATGTAGTCCTTACAAAACCACCAGGAAAATTATTGAATATAAATAACACCAACCAATAGCCAGATCTTTTCACTCTCCTCTGGGAAATTGTGTAAGGTTGCTTTACTGCCAGTTTGAAAGTTATAAACCTTTAGGCTTGCACGTGGACCAAAAAGATGAAATAGAGTTGGTGTTTTGGAACAGCTTGAGGGAGTTGTGCAGGAATTGTGTGCAACAGGATCTGAAACTGATTGAGGGTCTGGCTCTGAATTTTTACAAACCAGGATTGTTAAACTCCTTATATGGGAAAACAAGATACAGCTGGTACAACAATCACTGTTTCAGTTAAGCAAGTAATTTTGTGCTTTACACTGGTGAAAATGTAATAGTTATGAATCTGCTTTCCTCATAGGTTGGTCTTTGGACCATAACTGAGTGTTTGATTCACTGTCAAAGGCACAGGAGGGTTTTAGTGCCTTTTCTCCCCCAGCAGTACTCCTGGTAAAGTGTGAAAATTGTATGGCAAATCACGTGAGTGAGTGATCTAGAACTGCTCCAAAATTAAGTCTTTTTTAAAGACTTGTATTTATAAAATGAGTAATGACTGCTGAGCTTCAAATGCAAATACTGAAGAATTTTTTTTAAAAAAGTTTTAAATCTGACAAATTTATCTGCACAGGATGTTGATTTTATAGATCATTTTCTGGAAGCTTATACATTGTCCTTGAAACATAAAGAAACATTTGTAATTTTGGATCTCTATTCATACAGACACCTAGAACATGCTCAAAAGGTATAGTTGGAAACAATTTAATGACTTTATTGGGGTGATTTCTCATATTGCACCATCTTGTGCAAGATGTTGCACACTGACTCACTGCTGCTTTTTGCCATTGGGGCTGCTGCATTTCAGTCCTGAGCCTCAGCATCTCTGTTCAGAGCATGTGCACTTGAAACCCCAGTTTGAAACCAGATGTTTATTCAGAAATCAGTTGATTTTTTTTTCTCAGATATTCACTAGTTGCCTAGTCAGCCACATCTGAGTGCAGGTATTTGAACCAGGAATATTTCAGTAATAGGAGAGGTTTTAATTAATTCATAAAAAATACATAAATACTTATTTGACACTTTAGGCCTGCAGATTCAGGAGTATCTTAGGCATTTTCGTGAGGACACATCAACATAAATGTGTGTAGTCATTAATTAATACTAAGAAATGATACCAATAAAACCCTTCCACCTGCTTTTCGCCCCAGAAGGACGGAAGAAAATGGCACATTATTCAGTGTTTTTCATGGATGTCAGAAACTGGACAGAAACCAAAACCTAGTTCAGCAAATATTTATGAAACAGTATCTAAACCATTAACTGTTGTGCTTATCTGAGATACAGTTGTGCAATCTGTTTCTCCTGCTTTGTACTCCTTAGCCATAGATGGGGGAGGAAAAAGCACGTTTTTGAGGTAGAATGCATGCCAAGTCAGACTTACAGACCAGAACCAGTTTTGAAGATTAAATAAAAATAAATCCACACCTTTAACAGATCTGATTCTCAAAATTTGCTACATGAAACTGAACCCTATTAGTGGTTTGAAAGGGGTGATTTAGGGATGTGGGACATTTTCCTGGCTGCAAATATCTCTTTTATTTGATGTCTAATCAAAATAATCCTTTTAAGTTAGCTGTACAGGGAAGCATTTGAGCTGCACCTTGTTTTGCCGTCTGGCTTGTAGGACAACATTTTTTATTCCAAGATGAATCCAGCCTTCCCTTTTGCCCTCTCTGTGTAAGCCACAGATAACTTCCTTTCTCCTACAGCTCAAGTAGGAGAGAGATTTGCTGTGTTTTACTTGCTGGCTGGTGGGTTTCTCTGATACCCTTTAACCAGAATTTAAGAGGAAATTTGTTTATTTGCCTAACTGATTTGTATATTTTTGCATGCATAAAATATTCATTTAGCTGGAGAAAACCCTTCTAAATGCAAAATATTTGCTCATTTCTGTATTAAAAAGGGCTGCTACTGAGCTTGTTTTAACATGCTTTGAGTAATATCTGCTATTTGTGAGTGAACAATATGTCCCATTTTCATCTTTTTAGCTCCAAAGGGACTTGTTTTGTCAGATGCACTTAGCGCAGTGAGGGGAGGGAAGACAGCAGCCGTTTCCTAGGATGTACTCTCTGTCTAGCACATGAGGACATCAGGGGGACCTCACCTCTTTTGCTGCTGAAGAAAAACTCTGGCCTGGCTTCGGTGGCAGATATGATTTGATTTATACAGAATTAAGGGCAGTGCTGATTTCACTCAGTTGCAAAGTGCTGGAGGATCATGGGATGAATAGGATAAACAGACTGCAAGCGATGTGTGAGCCCAGCTCACCTCACTGCTATGATTGAGCAACCAGTAGCCATTAATTACAGCAAACCCTCTGTGTTAAAGAGTTGCCATACATCACCACAAATGTTATTTTGAAATGGCCAAGAAAGGATTGGCAATGCTTCATGGCTCAGGATCTGGCCACCTGTTCCTCCCGAGAGGTGTCGGTTCATTGCGTGAGTATTTTGATGTCTTTTGTTAAAATACTGGAAGCTGCAGAGATGGTGTTTCTGCCTTCTGCCTTCACGTCAGCTTTGTTCTACCAGAGGTGACCTCATCTGTGGCAGCCTTTGGTAGTGTCTTGGCCAAGGATATGGTCCCATGGTCTGGGGACTGATCTGTTTGCCAGAAGAGGACAGTGGAAGATTGATTGGTGGAGTAATCGAAGCTGAACATGATTATAAAGAGGGATTTGTCAAATAATTCTTGATGAAGAAGAAACCTCAGATCCCCACCATTCCTCATTTCCTACTGGAAAAGTTTGCAATTGCTCTGCCAGCTCTTGGTGACATGATACCCTTTCAGAATCTCTGCTCTTCTCTTTATTTTTAACAGTAATGTTATACTTTGCACCTTGACCACAGTATTTTCCCGGTGAGGTCTTTAAAATAATTACAAAGTCAATTAAGTCTTCCCCTGTTCATGCTGCAGATGGGAAAACTTAAGCCCAGAGAAATAATGTGACTGCGTAGAGCTGCAAAGTGGACTTGTAGCTAAGTGGGGAATGAGGTTGTTGTGGTGCAGCAGATACTCCAGCAGGTGAAAATGCCTCTGCTGCTCTGTGCTGCTGTCCCCTAAGTACTCGATGCTGATGCAGATGCAGCCTCAGTTATCTGAAAGTTCTGCTATTGAAAACCGATCACATTCAACACGTCTGTGGTTATTTGCACTCTCCATCCTCCCTTCTGCACCCACCCCATTTAGCTAATGCACCAGTGACCTGCTCCTACCGTCCGTGCGTGCCGCTGGCCCCCTCCAGAGTTAATGTGACAGGTTGCTGCAGTCGGGTAAGCAAATGCTGCGATGCTTAAAGCATTTCTGGCAGGCAGCCTACAGCGCGGGAGAAAATCGTCGCCTGCCTTTTTCTGCGTTACCTACTGCTCCTGCCACCCTCTCACAGCGCAATGGGAAGGAGGAACACACCCAGCCCTGGTCCCCATCTGTTGCAGCATCAGCTTCACTAGCAGAGCTGGAGATGTTTAAATTCGCTTGCCTTTAGGGAGAAGCTTTGAATGCAGTTCTTCAATGGATGTTTCCAGCCAGACTGCAGGATTTTTCAGACCTGTAAGTCAGAACGGGGCTCGACTGTCTGTGGGTTTCTTTGCATTTGAATATTTTATTCCCCCCTCCCCAGTTTATCTATCTTAGGTAGGGGAATAGGTTTTGCATTCACTTAGGTGGATCCCTGAGTGCACTGCAGGACTGCTGAGAGGCAGACATTCTTCAGACTCTGTAAGAAATGCATGGTTCTCCGGTGTTTGGAATTTTTTTTCATCATGTTTTGTCTCTTTGTATGCATGGCTGGCACAGGGCTCTGGTCCTGTGTTTAGAGCATTTAATTACAATAGCTACTCCAAGGCTGAACATAGTGTTCTTTCATCTGGTTAAAGAATGTAGCTTGGGTTGTTGTTGTTTTGTTGTGTTTTTTTTTTCCTTGCATAACTTTTCCTTAGTGTTTTGGAAAGAGAGATTATCTTTTGGGGGGTGTTTATTTAATTTCAATTTAAAACCATCTGGTCTCTGCATCCTGCAATGCCTGGTTTCTCATACTGCTTGTCTCAGAGCAGCCTGAACTGCTGGGTGACTAATTGTCATGGCTAATCATTGTAAACCCCAAACTGCAAATGTTAGGGGACTTCTGTTTTGCTTATTGATTTTAATTTTATCTTGGATGAGATTTTTCAGGATAAAGGGACATATTACAAGCTTTCTGTGCTCTTCTTGCATTTTTGCCTTTCCACTACCAGAATTAATGCTGAGCATATGTAATTTGCCCTGTAATTAATGGACCTGTGAGATAATGAATGTCCAATAATGATGAGAGTGACTCTTTCCTGGGAACAGACTCAAAGCCTGAAGGGTTTAAAGGTGCTCCTGTAGTGGGGTGATGGGAGGAGTCTAGTGAATAGCAACTGAAATTTATTACGGTATAAGATGCGTTTGCTTGCTGGTCACTGTAGTTTAGCTGCTGTTCTGGGCCACAATAGAGATTAGAGTATCTGCCTTTGGAGAAGAGATTTCACACTCAGCTCTATCCCCCGTGTGGGATGAAGAGTCATGAGTCTAGGAGAGTCTGGGAAGCAGAGGCTGTACTGACTTTAAGCAGCCCTGGGTGGTGATTGAAACCTGAAGCTGATGAAATTAAGAAGGGGAGGCAGTAGCGTCTGTCAGAAGACAGAAGGTTGGGCAGGAGGATGAAATGGATCCTGCTGACATGTGTCCAACCCTTGATCCTAAGGGGGGTAGTGGGAAACCCAGCAGAACAGGACTCTCTGGCACTTGCGTTGAGTCCATTTTTATTAGTAGGAGTGGAATAAAATATATTTATTTTGAAAAATGCCACAGTTGGAAAAAACACAAAAAATCACACCCCCAAAACCAAGCCCATCAACATGTACCTAGGATGTCTGACACTCATCAAGAAGAAATTAGGAGAATTAAAAGCAAAGTTATTACAAGCCTTTATAGATAAACCACAAAGTTGTTGGAAATCACCTGTAGCCAGAGTTTGCTTCAGGCAGCAAGCAGCCAGAAGGAGGATAAAATTCCTGTGTCATTTCAACCTGTTTGGCCACCCAAGTAGATGCAGTGACAAGCTTATTTGCAGCCATGAACTACTTAATCGTCTTAAACTTAAAAGAAATGGTAGTTAAAAGCTCTGAGAGCTTGTTACCCTGTCTGTACACAGGTTATATGATTGTGTATATTTGCCGTATATATTCTCTTGTATGAGAGCATGTTTATACATGTAACAAAAATGATCTCCTGCGAGATGAGCTCTAGCACATCCACAACTGGGAGAGCACAGCCGCCAGTGAGATCTGTTTCTGTTTCACCCTGTCAGTGCTAATGCTTTTGCTTTTAGAACTGCTATATATCTTGATAAACTTATCCATCCTCTTGGTCTAAGAGACACTATTCCAATAAGTGTTTAATGATGGGTAGTGCCTGATTGCAGCTGTAAGTCGATTTCCGTTCCTAATAAATTTAAATGCATACTAACAGTTGTGTAACTATTCAATACATAGAGATAGGAATTAGCATTCTTGATGAGAAAAAAATGACCAGTGTCCTTTTAGGGCCATATTATTTGTATGAACTTAGTTTTTGGTAGTAAGGGAAAACCCAGTCTTTTTCTACGAAAATACAAATAAAAAGAACCCAAGTATTTAAAAAATGTTATTCTGACTCAAAATGTCCTGGTTGTGGATCTAATTCACCTTGAGAAAAAGAAAAAAAAAAAAGGTTGGTTGCCTTTTGCTTAGTTTCATTTGCTGCTTGAGTGCTTGTTTGTCTTGTGGGAGGCTTTTGGTGACACTCCTTGGCAGGGTGGGTGTCCTTACTGGGGTAACCCACAGGCAGAGGCTCTCCCCTGTGCCTTGGTTTGGTAATTCCAGTCTGAGCTTTATTTTTTTAGTGACAAATGGGTTTGGACTGTCTGCCACATAGCTTGGAGCAACAACCAGTTATAAAATGGCCTCTCTGGCGCCAGGCTCATACTCTGCCCATCTGTCACCATGTCCAGAGTGTCTTGCTAACTTGGAAATATTTCCCACACTTTCTGAGCAGGACCAAATGCTTCTTGACATATTTTGATGCACAAACTGCTGGCCAAATCAAATGCAGATTTGCCTCTTTCAGCTTACCAGCATCTGCCGGGTTTCAAAACCATTGCGTAGGGCACAAATGAGTATTGGCAACATGTTGTCCCAGGTTACACCCATCCTTGATTGGGGCAGAAAAGAACCCAGCCCCTCGGTGGACAAACCTGGGACACATGTATACATAGATACCGAGTTTAAGTTTTCAGCTGGATTGCCTGAATGTGTGTTTGCTTGTCTGTTCTCCACAGCATGATTGGATAGGTCCACTGTAATTGTCATGTTTAAATGGGCACATGAAGAATAAGATGGTTAAAATCAGGATACTCTTACTAAAGGAACCAGGAACTAGACACAAATGGGGGGGGAGGGTGGGAAAGAGGGCCCAAAACAAATCCCCCCCAAAAAACTCAGATACCAGTGAAAGCCATAACTCTTGGAAAAAAGCTTACGTTTATCTGAGGAAACATCTGCCTTGAAATTTTATCATTGCATGTACAGTGATTGTAAAAAACCTCTCAGTGTGTGTTATTTCTGTCCTTCCCTTTCCATATGAGGATTATTTCCAAACTGGATCTACTGTGAAAATCCGTTTTCAGTGATGCCTATTTCAAATGAGAGTGAGTAATGCCTTTGTTGTGTTCTTCCATTTGCCTCATTGTTCACAAGATTTTCCAGTTGGGTTAAAATTTTATCCATATTTCTTACAGAGATGATCACTGATGTCTTCTAACACCTTTTTCCAAGCAGACGTGTGATGTTTTTTAAAGCGCATCCCTTGAGACAACTTTAACGAGTGGCCACAGCTTGTTGTGAGGAGGCCTGGAAGTGTGAGACATACCTTTCCTTGGACATTTCCCTTAGATCATGCCAATTCTCGTAACAAACGTGCTTTTCTCAGAGCTGGTATGGCTGGCCTTGTTTTGTAAAATTTAAATTCTAGTTGTTTCAACTGGACACAATGGCTCCTTCATTTTCACTCCATCAAAGTACTCACCCCATCAAAGAGTTGACCCTGTTTTCTAGACAACAGCCAAAGCTGTGTGAAGAAAATGTACCTCTTAGTTACACTTAGAAATGCCAACAGAGCTTAGGACTGCATTGTGCTGCCCATTGTATGGATGCCCATAGTGTGTGTCTAGGCTGCAAGGAAAGACATGATTAAAGCTGGGCTTAAATTAGCCTGGCTGAGTCCTGACAGCTGTACAACAGGAGCAAGGAGCTCCAAGTGAGCTAAATTGCTGGAGTATTTACTCAGCCTCCCACGGGGATCTTGCAGCCTATGCTAACCCATGTGTTGTCATGGCTACACTTGATCAGTGCTGTGTGGAGCTGGGTGAAAGTGAGCTGGTGTAAACCACGCTTGCAACTGCCATGTAGAGATGTCCATAGTAAGATGGTATCCCCTGTCTGGACAGCTTTCTTTCTAAATAGAGGGGAAAAGGGAAAATCTGTGATTTTATTCCTACTTTATAGACAGTAGAGAGGGAAGGAGAAGAGGGAGAATTCATTTGTCTTCTGTTGAATAACTAGAGTTTGGAGGGCTGAAGTTAGTTGACAGATATCCCATACCTTCCTGGGAGTAAAGCAGAAGGTCAGAGCAGACAATGAAAATCTCATCACTTAAGTACATCCTTGAAGCTATTTGGGACTGGATATGCAGGTTTGGATTCCCACAGGATTGAACATTAAATTTCATTTATTAGTATTGCATGGCACTGCTGACTGGGAAAAGCAATAATGGTACCAATTCTCAGCATCTTTCAGCTTAAAGCCAGAGGTGGGACCTGAAGGGCATACTAAATAGATTTATGGCAGAGTATTGTACTATGAATGTGATGCTTTCTAGATTCCCTGTGAGAATTTGATCTTTCTTCTGTTCTTGAGGGCTTTTTATGTTGCCAGCCTCAAGACAATGTACCTCTAAATAAGAAGTTCAGAGGATGAAGACTGAAACATCCATCATTTTGTGGGGAAAAAAACGTAATTTAGCCTATGAAATAGAGCATAGTGTATAGTGGACTGTATAGTGGTGCTAAAACTGTAAGAAAAGCTATAGCAAAATTACTATAAGCTTTGTAGATTTGAAATTGCTCTCTGCAGCTGCAGAGGGAAAACATGTCTAGGAAAATGTCTAGGAAGGCATCAAGAAGGGAATCTTCCCTAGTTGTGAGCTTCACATTTTGTCCCCGTTGACCTTCTAGTCACATGTTCAGTACAGCAAGCAGAGAGCCATCCTCTTCTTCCTTATCTTGCCTAATTTCCTCTTTGCTGCTACTTTTTTGTTTCTTTTTCAGTTGGGAGACTACTTGATCAGAGCAGGTCCCTCACTTGCCTGGCTTTCCAGCTATGGGCTTTCTTCTAATTGTTAAGATTATTTACGGTTATTAACTGACAAGAATGTAAAGAGGAGACAACAGGCAGCTGCCTTACTAAGTGCAGTGAACCAACAAAAATAGTTGCAGTTCAGGTATTTATGGCAGAGATTTTCTGCATAGTGTGATTGTCACATTTTTTAGTCAGGAGAGATCTCTGCAAGTCCTTCTCAGACAAGGCTATCAGCTGGAGGTTTTCTGTGTTTTGTGTGTTTTGTTTTGCTCTTTCTTGAGGAAATGGTTTTTGAAGATATTTTGCCCATAAAGAGTGGAGAAAACATAAAAACCCACAAAGCGCAGTGACTTTTAGAGTAGCTGAAGTGCAGAGATGATTTAGAAAACCTCATGATGATCCTTACTTTGAATCCCCTTCAGAATGCCCCCGTGCTGCAGTGTCTCAAGTGTTTTGAGTACATTATGGCAGAATCATCTTTTGTTTCCTGTGGTTCTGCTATTTCACTGTGGCTGAACTTATGCTTTATTGCAAATACGTGTTTTTCTCTGCAAAGGCACTGGGAGCCTGTGTCTGATTTATGTAAGACAACCATGTAAGTGCTGGAAAGCAGCTCTGTTGGCACTGAGTAAGTGCCATCTGAAGGGTAACGTTTCCAGTCTCCTGCAGTCTTTCCCTATAGTCGTGTGTCAGTGTTTCTTAATTCCCTCATCACTCATCTGACCACATTTTCCAGGTCTATGGCATGTTATCTTCTGCTTTCACCTGGATGTCTCTTAGCTTTGGGTGCTTCTTGAAGGAAATATCTCACCAGAGAAAGGTTTTCTTTGGCTGACTATCCAGGAATAACACTTAGTAACTGGTTTGTGTGTGGATTGTGGTGTCACAGGGAATATTGAGAATTTTGTTTTTCTCCCTGACTTGCTTTCTCTGCTGTTCTCTTGCTTTCTCTTGCTCTCTTTTTTATTTCCTTTTTAACATTTTTTTGGTTGCTGTTGTTTTTAAGCAACATTCTGTAATTTGCACGTGTGCTAGGTTGTCCATCTGCTGTTGTAATAAAGATGCTGCCAGTCACCATGCTGTGTGGTTTGTAGTGTGAAGGAGCTGACAAAGCAGGCTGTCGTGTGCATGGAGATCATGGTCAGGCTTTGTCAGAGAGCCTTTAATGATGGTCTGGGATTCACTGATGAGGTGGAAAGCAGTGCCCTTCATCACAACATTTCCATACAGCCCTGAGCTCACTGGATGTTATAAGCATTATGGGGCTCCAGGCAGAACTGGTTGCATCCCACCCCAGAGTATCTGTACTCGGCTCATCTGCAAAGACTGAATCACCAAGAAGATATAGTGGTGTTTCCTGGAAAGAGAGGATAAGGCTTGATAGAAAATTTCAATTTTTCCATGAACAGTATAGGAATGTGTTCTAGTGATTGAAGTGTGAGATTGAGAACAAAACAAAACAACAATCCAAAGTCTCTTGGCAGTTTTTGTTGATGAACCTTGTCTACAACCTCATAAGAAGAAAAAAAAGGTGAATTTGCTGTACATGGCTGGAGTTTAATGGCTGTCAGGATCAGTCAAGAGGTTTGGAAATGAAGGTCTGTTGGAGGTTGTTGGTGTTCCATCATCAGGGTAACTCATGAAGAATAGCTTGGAACACAGCTGTTTTCAGGGAGATATCAAGCACTCACCAGTTTCATGTCTCTTTTTATCCCCTTCCCCTTGAAATTCTTAGTTTTAGCAGTTTTTTGTAAGCAAGTGATGGCAGTTGAAGACAGAGACCCATGGATGAGAACAGGGGAGAATTGGCTTCAGTAGCTTTTTAGTACTGTGCAGCTCTTTAGTTTCTTTTGCAGCTGAAAGAAAAGACTTTAAATTACATTTAGACTGATTTTATTATGCAAAGTTTTCATATATGAGTTTTCTGATATAGGGCATTAAATAATCACCAGGTGGATGGGTATTTTCACATACCGACATCTGGGTTAGATTTCACCCAGCCTTTACTCTCTAACATTTTAGATTATGCCTTTTGGGGGATTGAATATTTTCCATTTCTTCCAGGCACATCATTTAGGGTGATTTACACTCTATTATTTCAAATCTGATGCTTATCCACCTGGGCACTGAACCGCACACAGCCAGTCCTGCACTGTCACCCAGGTGACTTACAGACCATGCTGCCCCTATCATCTTCGTGCTGCAGACAATATCAAGCCTCTGTATTTCATTTCTACCATCTCCAAAACTCTCCAACCCACTGAATTGTTCTTTTTAAATACGAACAGCCTTAAAAGTAACAGCAAATAAATAAATTGGAATAGCCTTGTGAAGTACAAAGCTGGCTTGTACAAATCTAACCAGCTTTGTACATCTGTTACTGCCCACTCCCATTGAGTCATACCAAGACTTAGTCACCAGCATCTTCAGTCTCACAGTACGACTTATCTGTGTCTCCAAAACACATGCTGCAGTCTAGATGGCATGGGGGAGGGAAAAACCAAAGCAATGAGCAGCCTGCTCCTAAAGGAATAAAGCATTGAAGCGAGTCTTATTATACTATACTATGACTGGTATGTTGACACAACAAAAACAAGAGGACAGAAATTCCAGTGCGTATCAGTTTTGAATCTTTCCTTGTGCAGTAATTGAGTGATTTGATGTAAATCCTCAAAGGCTTCAAGATAGGATTGTTCTCAAAAGAAGAATAAATTTTTCTGTTCAGTCAGAGCTACTGATCTATGCCCTCTATTCCACTGAGTTCAAACTCTGGATTCTGCTCACAGACTATTAGCATATTCAGTGTGTTTGCTATTCAGAGTTTTACACAGGCTGTAATAGGTACAAATCCAAGGTTAATCTTAAAAATATCTGCTGGAGCTGCATGAAGCTGTTTGCAGCTGATGTTAATAAAAATCCTGATTGCCTTTGTCCCTGGTGGGAGAGTTGAAGTACCTATAGCTCAGTAACATTAGCAGAGAAGGGGAGACCCTGAGAGCCTCCTTAAGGTGCACTGCTGAGGAATGCAACTTTCAGCAATTTTTTGTGAGATCTGGGCTCTTGTCAGCACTCATCTTAATTTCTCTGTATCTTGTTATCTTTGTTTATTTTATTAAAGGACCTGTCTCCCCATAATGAAAAGCTGTCTTAGTAAAGTGTCACCTCCTGCTTGAGTTATGTTGTAAAAAGAAACTGTAATGTCTGGCAGGCATTTCACATCCTTAAATTTGATGCAGTCCTAGCACAGATATAGAACTTCACGAAACAGAAACATAATGTCTCATAGGAGACACCATCAGTAGTCAGGACTGTGTGATGCTACCTACGCTAGGACTCTGAAGTTGCTTCAAGCTGAGGAACCCAATCTTTTAGCAGAGATGGGCTGTGGAGGCTACCGTGAAGCTATTCCAACCTGAGTCACGTCTGGAACATGGCAAAAGAATTGGCACAGACCCACCACCGTGGGCACAGATTTAACATGACCACATTGCTCATGCATTTGAAAGGACAGTGTAAAGGATGGCAGTGGGGAGCTGTTTGTGAAGTACTCTTTTGATGTCCAGCCCTGAAATTTTGGACAACTGTTGATCAGGGCCATAAAAGGGTCCTACTTCCACCAACACCACCTTGGAAATTGGTCTCTGATCTGTCAATCACAGCGTACCCCAGAGTGCCTTGCTAGCAATTTGGCTTCAACCATTGCAGAGAAGCTTTATCAGCCTGGCTGCCAAAGTAGCCTTGAAACAACACAATAATAAAAAGGAATCCTGTTTGTTTTGTGTTGTTTACTGGGTTCAAGGCTTTAGTGATCAGTGACTTAAGCTTGAAGCCTCCACAGCAGAATTACTGGAAGCCCTCTTCTAACACCCAGGTCTCCAACTGCAGCAGCATCCAGACCACTGTGTCTGGGCAAGCCTTTTTGGCATGAATCCTCCCCAGTAAGGAAACCAACAGTGAAACTGGCTGTAAAAGGTGAAAAATGGTGTGGCTAACCAGATCTTGTTCCTGTTGCTATTTGGCCATGCTGTGCCAGACAATATATTTGCTTTTCTGCAGTCTTCCTTTCTGTTCTCCAAAATTGTTCTGAGAAGAGGCTCTTTGTTTTTCCAGGATATAAAAGAACAAAAATTTTCTTATTCCTTCTTTTTCCATAATCCCAAGTATTCTGATATATGTCTGTCAAAGGAAAAAGAACTTTGGAATTAGGAAGGATCATTTTATAGGTGTAGGTGTAGCTCAGACCAGATTTCCTTAAAGTTAGTCTGACCTTTGGGGATGGAAATTAGTATGAAGAATCTGTAACATTCCAGATATCTTGTTTCCCCATCAAGGAAACAGAAAGTGGTAGAAAAGAAGTGCACTTGCAAATAGAATTATCCTTACACTCTTTGAAAACTAAATGAGCAGACAAGCCTTTTAAAAAGAATAAAGTCAATGTAGTTCTTTTTTAGATCTCTCAGCCTCCTGTACTACTGATAAGGAAAGTCCAGAAAAATCTTCTGTTGAGTTGTTGTGGGAGGTTGCCCTCCCCAGGAGGGAGCCTAGCTGGTTGTAGGAGAACTGAGCCGTGGCTCTCCTGTCTTCCAGAAAAAGCTTTAATATCCCTGGGGCTGTATTCTTCAGTGAATTTAATAGGAGCTGCCATAACAACTGTTGAGTAAATAATAGTGGATTGAAAACAAAACACATCTGAAGTGGTTTTGTGGCTGTAAAGTAAATCTATACAGCTCAAGAGATCGTTTTTTCTCATTGAGGGTGGCAGGAGTGATGTCTGTCTGTCAGACACCATCAAACAATGTTAAGGACTGACAGAGGAATAGGAGCATGGCAGGAAAGCTAACAAATATGTGCAAAACATATTTTCATACTCTTAATTCCAGGCTAGCAGCACCAGCTAGTGTCTGGTGACCTTTATTCCTTACAAGGATGATCATAGACTGTGGTGTCTCCAAAAGTTGTCTGTCTGAGGATGTAATGCAGGACTGGTGGATACAGGGTGAGATGCTGTTGAGTCTTCAGCCAGAGCTCTGCAGTCTCAAATCAGAAAAGAATTTTTCCTCATACTAAGAGGTCACTACATGCCTTTGGTGGAAGTTTTTTAAACATCAGAACCATGTGATTTTCTAGAGCACATACTCCAAGTGTAGCAAAGCAGAGTTGGAAGGCAGGAAAGCTGTCTGAGAATGATTTCAATTCCAGGTTAACAGCAGACTGAGCCTTCAGTGTGTATCTGTTGGCATAAGATCAGAGCAGCCAGATGTGTGGTAAGGGCTAGGGCTATACCACTGGCCTGTCAAGATTTCAGTGGCGTTTTGCAACACTTTTGGAGCAGTTTTTATTTATTTTGGGTTTTTTTAAGTTACTGTATCAGCAAGTGCATCATCACATGTGCTTCCAGATGAAGAGGAACACAATAGATATGTAGTCAGTATCCTGCAGAGGAACGTACAAAGAGAAAATAAGCATCTTCTATTTCTTTGTTTAACCAACAGATTGGAACTGAGAGAGCAGTATTTGCAGCCTGATATTTGATATATGTATTTTTTCCTTCTGTAAACAGATGACTTCACATACAGAATCCCACGAAGAAGTGAAAGACAAAAAAATTGTAGCATCTACAACTATACACTTCATCACAGGACTGAAAGTACAATTATTATCCTGTTTGAAATGTTCTCCAGCACTATGTTACCAAAGAAAGGTCTCATGCTGTTCGGAGAGCTATAGCTCCAGTTATTTCTGCTTACAGACAGAGATCTCCCATTCTGCAATGTAAAGATAGATGAAGCATACCTCCATGATACCAGAGAGTTACAAATTGGAATACAGTCATCAGCTGGGTTTCATGATACTTTTAGATTTCAGAATTTAGTATATACATGTTTTTAATCTTAGAATTGCAACTGAGAACTGAAATTTATTTCCTAGGTAAATAGTAGCACCTATATAACTCCTCCTGGTTATGGTTTTGTTCCTAGCTGTTCCAAATTTTCTTAACTGCTTTTTCAACCCTGATCACTAGATATATGCCACATTAAACAAAGTTTCCTCCATCAAGTCTTCAGCAGGATTTTTCCCTGTGGATTACAAAATGTAACAATATAAGAATCCTAATATGTAGAACTCAAAAGAGGCTATTTCCTTGATTTATTCCATGGAAAATGGCTTAGCACACATGAGATTCCAGCTTCTGCACTACCAAAGATGAGTAGAGGAAAACATTGGTAAATCCTTTGTCTAAATTAAAGTAAGCACTTTCCATTAGGCTCTGAAACTTTTTCGCAGAAGTTCTTTACTTAAATCTTGCAGTAACATATGAAGTAGGAATAATAATACAATAATGATCCATTCATTGACAGTACTTTAAAATGCTATTTAAGGCTGAATATCTTTTATATAGAACAGGTAAGTAATTTTGGTCTTAACTAATTAAAAGAAGAAAGAAATTAATACAGAAGCTTTTGTTTAAGGTCAGGCAGTGCCTTGGTTCAGCCTCTGTCAAATGTTGGTAGCAGTGCAAATCCAAACCAAACAAATTGCCTTTTCTTTTGATTTTGAGATGTTTGCTTATGTTTTCATTTGCAAACAAAGGTGATGTTAAATGTCCGTGCCAAAGTATGGGGATGAGGACAAAGTTATTATGGTTGGATTGGTGCTTTGTAGTTTGGGCCTTTGTAGATAGTTTCCATTGAGTTTGCATAGATAGAGCTGGGACCATATTCATTTGCCATGAATACTTTGGTTTGTGGCCCAATGATTTGTGGCCAACTTGGCCAGGCCTGGGTTGCTGATGCTTTTAATTTTTCCTTTCCAACTTGGCATGAATTACTCCCATGTGCTTCAGTTCCAGTAATTCAATATTTTGTTCCTTATTTTTGTTGTTCATTATGTAACCAGAATATTTTCAAACACTTGTAAGGATTATGCCTGTGATACAATTTTTTGTGCATATTTGGGATTTAGTATGATTACACAATATGATGTGATTGGACCTGGGGCTGCTCTGAATTCTGAAGGCAAGCAAGCCCTGCAGACTTCACGGACAGTACTGATTAAGCTCTGTTTAATCATGAATTAGATTTATATGAAATTGCTATTTATTTCTTTATGTTTTGAACTACTTTAAATAAGATGCAGATGTGGTGGTAGAGAAGCACTGAATCATTACATGGAAAGGTTGATGCCTTGTATCATCGCACTGGGAAGATATTCCTGACATTCCAATCAAGATTTGGGAGCCAAGGCTCAGCTCTTCAGCACACAGTGTTAGGCAACCTCATGCTTTTGGTCACAGAATTACTCATTATCTATTTTTCTGATCAAACAGATGCTAAGCTTGACACTAACATGATTTCTTTATGCACATAGAAAGGAGCTCTAAATACCCTGTGGTAGGAACATAAAGTAGCATAAACAGAGCAGATGGCAGGAGGTAGAATATAATTGCAGTTTGTTTTTGTTAGTTAAAGATGAGCATGTGTGCTTTTCTTAGGGCTTTATTGTCTTTAGTCATGCAAAATTGGGTGCTCCTCTCTCATTTGTGAAAGAGAATTGGTTATTTCTTCCTGAGCAGTGTTGCACTTCTCATACATGCTACTTTTTTTCAAAACATTGATGTATTCTCACTAAAATTTTGTTTATTGCCATAAACACTCTTTCAGCTAAAGGTAAGATAGGCCACTTGCTGAGCCTGTCGTACCCTACTAAAGGTAAGATAGGCCACTTGCTGAGCAAATGGCTGTATTTCAACTGTAATTTTCTACTGATTTTTCTATGGGATTTGGGTGCTCCCCTTAAAAGTTTTAGCACAGGACTTCTGAATTTGGTTGTGCAGATGTTTTATTTTGGTGATGCAATGAAGCACTGCTAAGGGTTCCCTATTCCTTTGTTACTTACATCTGCCATTGGTTTCACAGCCAAGGAGAGTGACCAGAGCCCGTGTTATTTCTTACCAGGAATCACTGTAGGTAAAGCAGTGGGCCCTTTGGAAATAAAGTCATGGGCTACAGTCATGTGCTGCTCTGATGAAAGGAAGAAGACATTAATATAGAACATCAATTTTTCTTCTCTGTCCTGGCAGGATCTCAGCTCATTTGCCATGCCATTCTTGGACGGTGATGTGGAGAGCACAGACAAAAATGCTTCTCGCAAGGTAGGATATTTCCAAAGCTTCACGTTTCTTGTAGTGGTTGAATCCCTTGGTGGTAAGCACAACTTACTAAGCTTAAAATCCCCTGGGGATTTAATCTTTCCTGCCATGCCATTAACTGGTTGAGAGTGATCCACTAAGGTGAATATAGTGACTTTTGCAGCCCTTCCCATGATGGTGCTTACACACCTTAACCTGTAAACAATGTTAACCTCTTCTGGCACTGTTTTAAATACTGCAGATGTTGTGTGTAGCACTGCTGTATTTCAATTAAGTGATATTGCAGAACTGTATTCTCAGGAATATAAGAATATAGTTAGCTAGCCAAATTTGTGATGTTGCTACAGAAATACAGTGCCCAATTAGGTGTCTGTAGTTGTCAGTGTGTTTTCCTGGAAGTGCTTCCTGACACAACCATTGGCAACACTAACAAAATAAGCTGTCTTCATTTGCTGAAGGCATAGGAGTAGGGTCTTCCCATAAATAAAGTTTCCCTGGTGGCCTGCTATTAAATGAAATGCAGACATTCATTAAATTTGCTTTCTTTAAAGTGATCAGACAAGTATATTCAATAGGTGGCATTAGGAATGGTTATACAGCTCCTACGCAGCCTGCAAAGCAATACAAATTGTGAGTGGGATCTGTTGTCTTCAGGTCCTGGTCTGACCATTTTCACAAAGCACTGAAGTACAATCTGGTCTGCTTAAATGCAAGCCTCCTACCAGCCAAGTTATGGGCTTGGTGGAGACAGATACTATTCCAAGCAGCAGATAACTCCAAAAGCTGAGCTATAGCTACACAGTGGACCAGTTTGACTTGTCACAGTATTTGCAAGGCTATGGACGTCCATGGAGATTAAACCTGCTACAAGCCATTTGTCAAAGAGTCTGCAGTTACAGTTCAAGGCAGGTGAAGCAATAAATATCTCCTTAGTGAAGCTAATCTGCATCTAGAACAATAATAACTTACCTCTGTTGACAGCACAAGTTTCTATTCCTTTGCATCTCATGGTTTAAAAACTTTCTGCAATCCATCAGTAACTGAGTATGTTTATAGCATTGGCCTTGTTCTTTTCTGCATTGGACCTTTTAAGACTGATGTAGGCATCACTGACAGAAGAGGAGCTCTTGTAGATGCCAGAGAAGCTAAAATATACACTGTTACTGAAAGGTGCTTGTTTGCAGGGTTTGAATAAAGTGAACAATGTGATGTTTTTGGAAAGGGTTGTCATGATGGAAGGAGGTAGGAGTTTCTGGCTAAAATTAGTTTTTCTATTTAGCACCTCCTTTTCCCAAAGAATGATGAAAAAACTGCATGAATCTCAGTCATGATGAAAAAATATACCAGAAGTAAACTTGCTCATGTGTAGTATTACAGGATATTGGTTGATGACTTCACTAGTTATGAATCCATTCTTTTTCCTCTTACTGATTTTGGGACTCTCTTCATGAGTTCTTGCCTTGGGAGAACTGGAAGAACATTTCAGTAGTTGCCCCTTTTTGCAGTTTCAGTAAATGTTGGGTTTTTCCCCAGTCTTGGGTCAAGCTGTGCTTATGGAATAACCACACACTACAGTGTTCATGTAATTTTGACTAAAATTATGGCAGTCCCTACTGGTGCTACATAAAGGAGTCCCCACGTTACTCTTCACTTTCAAGTGAGATGTTTTCCCTTTGTTCAAGTTTGAAATCAAAGTATGAAGTGTAATTTTTGTATTTAAAAGTCAGTATTTCATCACTAAAGTGACTTTCCCATTCACCTGTCATGCGGAGACAGGCAATTCATCAGGGATTTCTTTCTCTCTTCCTGCAGTTAAATCTTCTGTCACCCAGGGTATAGGTCAAGGTAGAGAAGATTAGTTCACAACCTGTCTTTCCAATTCACCATTAATTTAATTCTGTTCTCTGTGAAAGGCTTTTAGAAACTGAATTAACATTTTTCACAGAGATCCTTAGCACTTTACCATGCAAGCATCTCTCAATTTTTATCCTGTGACAATAACCCTCATCACACAGCTGGGAAACTCAAATGCAGAATTATTTGTTCAGGTTCACATAGGAATTTTTTGGCAGTGGTGGAAATGTAACGCATATTTCCTGAAGTTTAGCCTTTATCACTTCTCATTAACATGACTGCTATTGTAAATTATGTTTTCTTCTTTCCTTTATGACTGATGGTAGGAAGAGGATAGGGATAGTTTCCACTTTCCTCTGTTGAAGATGGAGAATATAATAGTGTGAAGACTGTTATGTAGAAGTTTTTGACGTGGTGTGATGGAGAAAGATAACCCTTGTGCCTGTGGCAGGTGTTCTGGCCCTTCTTATTGCCTAAAGAAGTGCCCTGTGCTGGTAGCTTTGTCTAAAACATCTGTTACTCCTGATTGCCCCATGCTCAAAGCTCATGGCTTCAGACGTGGCTTGAACCTTTCTTGCAGTGAGACTTAGAGGATCATTAAATAGAGCAGTATAGACAAGGGTAAGTGGGAGCTGAGAAGCAATCAAATTTGTTGGATTTCCTCACACTGGGAAAAGACAGTGGAAGAGGGCCAGTTTAGAGGCCTAGGAAATTTGGGCATGGTGTGGCAGGGCAGGGCAGCACCCAGATGACTATGTCAGTTTTAGAGGTCTTAACACCTTGGATGTTTATAGATCTTTCATCAAAAATATGTTAATATAGTGTGAATAGGATAGGAAATGGATGCCTGATGCTTTCATCTGAAAGCCCAGGATTGTGAATAATCAGAAAGAAGAAAATAACACAAGAAGAAAATTGTCCATGGGGAGGCAGCTAGAAAATTATAGATGAAGGTGAGAGGAGGAAGAAGAAGAAAAGGTGTGAAGTAAATATTGATCCATTCATTTACGGAAATAATAGAATTGTCATAAAAATACAGAAGAAAGCTTAGAAACGAAGTGTACATTAAAAATTCTTTACATGGGGAAAAAGGTGCTCATCTTAGATGGAATAACTTAAGTGTATTTAAAGCAGAAGATGTTAAAGCTAGACATTTTAAAATTAAACCTGTGCAATTGATAAAATACCCCTGAATGACTTGGCAGAGCTTTCTCTGTCTAGTGCTGATTTTGAATAAACCTTAGAGTGGAGATGAAGTTTCAAAAGACTGCAAAAAAGGCAATTACTGTGCTAATATTTACAATGCTTGCAATTAGGATAATTTACAGGTTTATCATCTAACATTAGTCCTGGGGAAACAGTGAAATATCTGATGTTGAATAATTAATGATGCCCTTACAATAGACTCATTAGGATTGGAATTAATGGTAAACAGTTCTTATTGAACAAATGTGGGGATCTAGATGAATTATAGATTTAGTTAGCAAATGTCATAGTGTCTGTATCACATATATAAAAAAGCAGCACAAGACATTTTGATTGAAGAAGCTGGAATGATACTGAATAAACATGGAGTCTACTAAATGGATAAAGCCTCATCAGTGTTTTGTTTCTAGGCAGACAAAACATTCTGTTGCTCTACTATATCATACTTTACAGTGACTGGAAAGAAATACAGACTCATTGCTGATCCAGTCTGTAGTTCATACAAAAATGAGGGGGAAGAGAGTGGTAAATTCTGAGCAGGAATTCTCCAATGCAGAATGACCTGAATCATTTAAAACATGTTTTGCAACAAACAGCCCATCTCAATTTGGCCAAATTGTTACACCTAGGAGCAAATAATGCAGACTTTATTTTTAGGAAGTCTTTGTGAAAGCCTTGATTAGATTTTGAGAACAGCTGTAGGTAATCATTTGTACATGGATTTTGGATGTGATTGGTGGTTAAAGGATGGATTAGTTTGTGGTTTGGATGTACAAACAAAGGAACAGGGTGAAAAGTAGAGGGTTTGTTACAACTGTGTTTTGCAGGAAACTGTTGATGAACTAGGATCAGAAAACATCTGAGAAGTGACTGCAATATTGAAGGACTTCATGGACTGCATTGTAGCATTTCTGATCCCAATATTGTTTCTGTTTTGTCCAGTGACTCATGGGAACTGCATGAGCAATCCCTGGAATAGGGAGAAGAAGCAAAAAGTATGCCATTTTTAGACCCCTCTTCACTGAATAATGCATCTCCTTGTGGTGAGGATGGAGATGTGTGTCCTGGATGGTGCCAAAGCCTTGGCGTGGGAGACCCACAGCAGATGGAATGAGCTTCAGGGCAAGGTCATGTAGGACAACTGCCACGTGCATGGCTCTTTCCCATCTATTGCTTTAAAATAAATGCAGTTAAGGGTTAGGAAGTAGACAAAGAGCCTTTCACCTTTCCTCAAGCTCGTTTCATCCTTTGAACAGCCCTGATCACTGCTGGAAGCCTTACCCCAGTGATCTGTGCAGCCATGCAGGACCTCAGAGCCTGCCAGTGCAGCCAGCCACATCCCATTGTATTTTAATTTGAGAAAGTGTCATTGTACCTTAGTTTTGGGAAGTGACACTTCTGATACCATAAAATTCATCATCTCAATTGTTACTGCTCATGCAGAACCAGGGGAACTAGTGGTGATGAATGTGTCCACATGGTGCCTGGGAGAGTAAGTCCTTCATTATCTTTCAGTCTAACGAAGTCAGGTCTTGTATTTCTGGGAGCTCTTTTATTCCAGGAGAAAGAGAGGATCATCCAATTAACTTTATCAAAGGGTTGTTTTTTTTTTTTTTTGTTGAGAATCAGTGGAAGGGCAGGAAACAAGTGGAGACATCTATCCAACCTATCCTCTCTTAATTGTGTTTACTGTCCCTGTCAAAGCTGGTGGGAAGTGATTCCTTTTCTGGTAGGTGTCTTTCAATTTTTTTTTTTTTAAGTGAAGAGAAAATAAAGGTCAAGTAACTCACTGTTGTAAAAGCAAAAATAGTTCCATAAATGCCCTAAATACTCAGGTGGAGAAAAATGTTGGAGTTAACAGTTGGACTTGATGATCTAAAAGGCCTCTTCCAGCTGAACCAATTCTATGATTCTGTAAAAAAAAGGAACAGAACTCAGGGGCATTCAATAACTTTCACATGGATTCACAAGCATTTTTAAAGATTGTTTAGCTTGAGCCCATTTGTATTTCAGTCTGTTCTGAAAAATGAATCTAAATTCACCAGAAGCTGAAACAGACCCAGAGGTTTTTCAGGGAGGGCATCTTCCAGGGAAGACTGTGTGCCCTGGCAGAGGAGCAGAGGAGATAGCTGCGAAGAAGTGCTGTGACACAGGGCAGTTGCTGTGTTTCCTGAACTCCTGCACAGCCTCTTGCCTGTGTGTGATCAGGGTCGTCTCAGCAGAGCTCATTCATCTTTCTGGGCGCATCACTTCAGAAGAACATTTCTCTTTGCTGCAGTTAACCAATCCTTAATTTTGAGTCTGGGAGCAGAAATGGCTTCCTAGAGAGGCCTTTCTTTTGTGCAACTAATACAAGCATGGGAAAGAAATTGACAACGCTGGGAAAATTTTGCAGGACTGAGCTGGATGGTGTGTTGATGACAAGAGACTAATAAGTGGTGAATTATTAATAGTTTTGGTCTCTTAGCACATTAGCTTTAGGGATTATCCTATGGTAATTGTTCAGTGTAGTACACTTTAATCTTTCCAGACAAGTAAGATGAAGAATTATGAGGCAGGTAGGAAAACAAATGAAGGGAAAGATGTCAGGCTTATATTGAAAGGACAACCTGTTGAGTGGAGGGACAGAACTGGTGGGATTTCCTCAAGATCAGTCCTGGTTAGACTGAAATGAAAAACAGAATTATGCTAGCCAAATTTGTTGATGATGCAAAGAGGGATATTATTTTTCATCAGAGGGAAGAACCTTATTGGGGAAGACCTGGCTGACCTTCAGGGTGAATAATTCTTAACAGCACAAGATACAAGGTTGTTCACTTGGGATATGTCAACAGGAGCAATAAGTAAGAGGTCAGGGAGTGTTCTCTTGGCCTGGAGATGAAGGACTTGGGTGCAGTCCTGTTGCAGAGACAAACTCTTCCACCCACTAGAGTGGGATGACCACATGTAACCTAGGACTGGCCCAGAATTGTGCTCTCTCTGAGCCCAGATGGCACCTGGGGAGTGCTTACAGAAGATAGCAAATCCCCATCAGATGCTTAGTGAGCAAGGCAGACACACAAACAATTGCTCAATGGTTTAAAACCTCTGTCCAGATGATTCATTCACTCAAATGGGGTAGTCTGGGACTGAGTGGTAGTGGTTGTGGTTTTGTTGGGAATTCTGTCATGTAGGAGTTCATATGTTGAAAATGAAGGTGTGAGTCTACTAACTAACCATAGAGTGAGACATTAATACACATAGAGAAAAGAAAGGGAGAAGAGATTAAGAAGAAAGATTCTCTCATCCAGGTGAAATGACAGAGGCAGCTTTCAGGATTCTATTTCTTGTGTTGAAAACTTCTAGAGCTGCCCAACTTGGGGCAAGTGCCACACTGTTCACTGTACTTTTCATTCGCTACACTGAACATTAAGTCTGCTGGATACAGATACTGTAAGACGTGTCTCATTTTGTTGTTTTATTTTCAACAGGGGCCAGTTCTGGATGTATTTTAGAAACCTGCCTAAGAACATTTGGTGTATGTTGTTGCATAAAAACTAACAGTGTCTTGCAACATTTTAGGATGCTTACAGTGCCATGTATGGGCACTAGTTTAGCCTTGAATAAGCAGAGTCAGTCACTAGAAACAAGATGTCTGATGTAGCATGGGGCTCTGCTTGGTTGCTTGATCTCACCAGGGAGCATACTGCTGTAGGCAGAGGGTAGGGTTGCACTGACACTGGCATTTAGCCCTATTCCTGCTGCATTGTGCTCTGCAGACATAGTCACAATCTGACATTGCTCTCCAGCGTAACCAGTTTTAAGGTTTAAGGAGTCCAAGTTTAGGCACAGAGCTCGAAGGTCCTGTATATGCTCTGCACAAAGCCAACACAGGAAATGTTTTGTTGTTGGTTGGGGTTTGTTTGGTTTTTTGTTTGTTTGTTTGTTTGTTTTAATTATGTGAATAGTCTTCCTACTTAGAGGAGATACCAGCTTGTTTGCTTCGACCATGTTTGTGCCTTGATTTATATTCTACTTGCATTGTGCATTTGGATTCCTTGTCTCCAAACAGCCAATTATTCAGTCGAGGTCAATAAGCCATCTCACTACATGCAGGTATTAGGTGTGTTTCATATTTCTGTTCATTCTCATTTTACTGCTTTTCCTGGACCAACACAAACTGATGTACAAGGGTTGTTCATGTGAGCAAAGAGGGTGCAATGCCTTTTTTTTTCCTGCTACAGCTAAGCTACGGAAACAGTTACCGTTCCAAAGCATGTGTGGGAGTTTTCTGCCCACCTGCCTGGCATAGCTTAAGGAAATGAGTCCAAAAAGCACGAAGAACAGGCTGATGATCCATCTAGCTGTGTAACTTGCCTCTAGCACCATTGCCAGAGTCATCACACTGATGGAGTGGTTTATTCCATGGCACAGATTCTTCCACATTCCCAGCTGAAGCATGAAAATTAACTCTGCCTTATGCCTTTTTGTATACACTATGATGACTGTTGTTGCTGCTGGTTTTACTCATAGAAGCACATAATCATCTTTTAAAACTTGCAATCCATTAGTCTCAAATAGTCTAAGCAAGCAATCCTGTTGCAATTCCCAACGCAGGATCACAGGTACTTAGCCCCTTTGATGGTGGGTGTAGCCTATTTCTAACTAATGTGTGGAGTGTCTGGGGAAGAATTCCATGTGGTAATTTCCTTTAATTTAGTAGCATGCACATGTGTATTAAGCAGCATGCCCCTGGTGCTCTGACAACTATCTAATTCATCTGCCTGGCATGATGGAGAGAAAGCAAGCAGCTATGATTGCAATAAATAAAAACATCCTGCTGCTTCTGCTAGGAATTTATGAACAATTTGCTTTCAAGTCTAACTTGCAAGCACAAGGGTAAGCTGACTATTTTGACAAATTGTTGCTTGACATTTTCCATTTCTAGAATTGCTTTAGCATGTGAGGACACCACAGTCTTTTTAAAGTGTCTGCTATGACTGTGTCATCATAACCAAACAAGCCTGCAAGAAAGAGAACATGAAGCAGTAAGGGTAGCACCAGAATGACATCCCTCTCTTGGCTTTTAAATGCCATGGCTTGTCACTTCAGGAAAAACTATAATGAAATTGCCATCCTGCAAACAGTCCTAAGTTACAGTAGTAGTGATGGATTTGTATTATGATTAAAATGAACTTGAAAATATTTTTACTCCTCACTTTCAGACAGAAGATTTTCCATCAGACCTATTTAAATTGCAATGCAAAATGAGGTGCTGTTGTGATGCTTGGTTGTTTCCTGGAGTATGCAGTTGTGAAGAGAACAATGTAGAAGTAGTCTCAGATGATTTACAGTTGATATTTTAGTAAAGTTAATGAGCTTTGATGAAAAAGCTATTACTTTGGGACTGTTTTACCCATGACTGAAGTGTAATTTGTTTATTAATTTACTTACAGTCTGGTTATTATTTCAGGTCTCAGTAGAGGGATTGTGCTCCATTATTCTTGACAAATGGAGACAGTCTGTGTGCCAGAGGACTTAGAGTAGGAATAAACGAGATATGGTCCTTGTGGCAGAATAGATGTCTAATATGAAATCAGTTTTCCAGGGTGCACACAGAATCCATGACAGAGGTGTGAGGCAAACCTGAGGGTCAGGCCACTTCATTAAGCTTGAAACACTCTTTTGTTCTTCTCTAATGGATACTCTCAGAGTATTTGGTACCCAGCTAGAATTGATTTATCCTTTCCAAAAATTTCCCCTGGGCAACTGCTTCTCTTCTTCCTTCCTTCTGCAACAGTACAAGTATATTTTTGTGATATTTTTGTCCATGCTGTCAAAAATAAGTGTGCAGGCACAAAAAGCAGTTGTGCATCCTGCAAGGCATCTCTGTGCTGTGTAGAGAAGCACAGTGCAGAATTCATTGGTTGTCCAGGGCTGTGCTGGCACATCTTCATGCCCCTTCTAGTGACCCATGCTATTTGTGTCTCACAGACCAACTGCCACTTGCCTTTTAGGCTAGAAACCTTCCCAAATGAGAGACCACGCTCTCTGGAAGCCCTTCTGCAATTGCTATGGAGCAGGACCCATTCCCGCTCTGTCCCATCCCAAGTAGAAAGAGGAGCTGGTCCAAAATGCAGTCGAGAGTCCTTTCTGCAGGAGAGAGAAAGAATATGAGGAGGGGGATCCTGTGTTACAGAGGGAGCAGCTATGTGGCCATCATGATGGTCATACGTATCTCTACAAGTGTTTTGGAGCAGTGGCTAACCATCCATTTGAAAGAGGAGGTAATTGCATGTGTGTTTGAAACTCAGCTGGCCTTTTGGGCTGGACTCATATATACAAGCCCTTCACTGACTCAAAGGAGGGCAGATGTACTTAATGAGGCTTGCTTTCATCTCTTCTTTCATCCAAGTCATCCTAGTAAAAGGTGCTGGGTTTCCCTACAGTTACTCCAATGGCAACAATGCCCTTACCTAACTAGACTGACACACATCAGATAGCATCTTGGCAGGTAGAAATTGTTGTCTGCTCCATACCTACTGGTTTGTGTTGCATAATTGGAAGTAAAGGAGCAGGCATGCAAAGGGCTTGAAACTCAGTGGCACACTGTGCCTGTGGGCACATACACTCTGACCTTTGCTTATATGTTCCCCTGGAGACCCAAAACCCACCACTACCTTTTGCCAGGAACAGAGCCCTCGATTCATGAGCAATGCCCCCAGCTGAAAAAGCAGCCTCATATGCATAGAAGAACTTTGCACGTCCAGAAGGAAATAAACTCTGTGTATAGCCCAGCCACAAGCAAATCCCCCAGAGATTTTTGGGTCAGCTGCTCTTAACTGTATGTGGGGAGTATTTAATCTTTACTTCTTTTTTTGGTTTGTTTTTCTGGATTTTTATGCCCCCTTGTTGGATGAGCCTGCACAGTGCAGCACTGTGTTGTGCAAAGATACTCAAGCTAGCTGGAAAGCCAGCACAGGGCCCAGAGGAGATACAGCTGTTAGAAAGGTCATACCCAACATGGAGGCTGTGCTAATTAGCATCCCCACTCTAAAATGGCTCCTCTATTTTGGGACTGGAGTTGCAGTCCCACAGTTGTGGCTGTGGCCAGCATTGTAAAGACTTGTCGAGCACTTTAGAACTTGTGCACTGTGCTATGTCTCACCTTGTGATGGAGGTGTGAGAACTGAAGATGGGTGCTTAAATTCACAAGGGAGACTTTGGGGCACTGTATTTCCTTACTGATGATCATTCATTGCCTTAAATTCAATGTCAGTCACCTCAGTTGTCAGGGGAAGGCAGAGGGTTGTGTTCCAAGTAAAAGCAGTAAATAAAATCCTGCATTATATGTGTGATAATGAAACGTATGCACACATGCTGGAGTTTTTGGTGAAGTGCTGGGCATCTTTGAGAGCAAGGGACAGCACAGAGCCCAGAGAGGTGGCACACACATGCCTGTGGAGGCAGACCCTGGCGAAGGGGATATCTGGCTAATCTCCCACCTGAATAAATAGAAGTTGACTGCATTAGACAAGTTCAGAGATTCTGATGGCCCATGCTGAACTGAATTATTTGAAATCTTTTTTCTTGTTTTTCTCTCTCCTCCTCAGGTGGAAGACAGCTACTCTGCTGGCAGCCCTTCAAAAGGCTTTTTCTCAAAAGGGCTCCAGAATCGACCCTCCAGCCCCGTTTCTGCCCCTGTGAGATCCAAACATAGCCCTGGCTCACCCAAAACAGTGTTCCCCTTCCCCTACCAGGAGTCTCCCCCACGCTCCCCACGTCGAATGAGCTTCAGTGGGATCTTCAGGTCCTCCTCCAAAGAGTCCTCCCCCAGTTCTAACCCGTCTACCTCTCCTGGGGGCATCAAGTTTTTCTCCAGATCAAGAAAAAGTAAGAAATTGCTCATGTTATTTCAGGAAGATAGACGGTACCTCTGGGCTTGGCCCATTCTTTACCTGCGGTAGTGAAGTAAGTGCAGATGAGGCATGTGCTAATTGTTTGTTATCGCTTGCACTGACCATGTGTTCTGGGTTTCTGACATGCTGGCCACTAGGGCATGACCTCTGCAGGGCTACAAACACCTACACAGGGCTGAGGAGGGAAATCGAGCTTCAAAGCTGTGGCTAAGAAATCCTGCATCCACATTAGTGGGAGTGTTCTGGGTGGTTTCACTGATTCTGGTTGGGTGTCAGCACTGGGGCTTGAAAACTGATGGAGATGCTCATGAGTCAGGTGGAGGTGAGCACAGAAAGGACATCATCTCAAGAGCTAAAGGTGACTTGCTTCTCTAGAGCCCACAGAGAATTTCAACTGTTTTTTAAATTGATATTTCTTTGCCCTGTTGTAGGAGGAAAAAGAGACCTTTACTGGACAGAAGTGAATGATATGTGTTTCCAATCAAATAACCATTAAGGGAGTGTTTGAACTCCTCAGCCAGGATATGAAAGGCATCATAGGCCTCCATAGTGCAGAGCACTTGCCTGCTTTATATCACACACAAATCTTCAGCAGCTTGTTGGTTAACAGACCTTTAAGAGTCAGAAATGAACTCAGTGCAGAACAGACTTTAATTATAAAACTTTATTGTGGAATAAATGTTCCAAATGCTGGTCTGCAAACCAAACCTGGTCTAATCAAAGGGTTAGTGGCTATAGGAAGGGAACAGAGTTACAGAGGAAAGAGGAGAACAGTATTCTGCCCCTGGGCATGCTGGATTGTCAGACCACAATGAGTTGTACTTCTGTGAACAGAAGAAATAACTCAGTGAAAAATTATTGTCAAAGCTTCTGTGGCAATGCAGGTACAGATTTGGTGATGTGTATACCTGCATTTGGCTCTATGTCTCCTGCAAAGCACCAATAGCTTTCAGTGACTTTTAAATAGCACGGAGGCTCCTTCTCAGTTTTCTTTATTAAAGATTTCCCTTTAAAAGTTGTTTTAATCAGAACAAGTAATTTCATAGTGACTTTTGTGCACAACAGCACAGCTATACAAACCCATGGAGAGAGGTTTTCTTTATGTTTGTCAGACGTTTGCTGCAGCTTAATTGAAACTGAATCTTTTCCAGTTCTTGCCTGTCTCTAAAAGACCTTCAGGAGACTGAAAGGAGGAGAGTCAGTGTTTCTGAAAGACTCCAAGTAGACTCCAAACATCATTTCTATTCAAGGACCTTTGCTCCTCTCTGCTTGAAGCTCAAGTATGCTTTTTAAGCTCTGCTCTTTTGCAAGCCTCACAATAAATAAAGTCAATTTAAACTCTTTTTGGTAGTCCACATAGAATTGAACACCACATAGGCAATATGCTGCGGACTGAGTACACAGAGAAGGGCTCACTGCTGCATGGATAACAGCAACCCATACACTGCAGAGCAAAGACATCTTGTGACTTCGAAAGCCCATTATCCTAGCAGACAGCCCTGATTAGTCCTAGCTAGGTACAACTGAATATTAAATAAAGGAGTCTTCCAGCAGTCAGCAAAATCCTTTTGATAAGGTCACATCACTGTTGCAGGCTTGGAACAGGGCCACTCTATTTTTGAGCTAACAGAAGATCCCCATGACCCTGCAGCTCCAGAGAGGATTGCTGGAACTGTGCTGGGCTGGGGTGTTCATGGTCTTTTGTTTTTCAGGCACGAGAGAGAGCCTTTTGGAAAGACGTGATGATTAAAACTGGTATTTAAATTGATAACTATTCCTATTCTGCAGCTTTTTGCTAAACAGACTGTTGCAGATAACTATGGGGAGATTAATGCATACCCTTCATTACCTTCTGGGTTTATAGCAAACCTATATTTTATCCAGGCATTGTCCAATTAAAAAAAAAAAAGCACAAACAAAAAACAAACAAGCAAACAAACAAACAAAAAAAACCCCAACAACAAAAAAACCCACAACCCCAAAAAAAATCCTCCACCAAAAAACCCCTCACACCAGACAAAAGTTTAGAGGAGCTTTTTGTCCCCCCCAATTTACCTGAAATGAGGCTGTGCTGCAGTCTTTTGCCTGTCATTATAGAGCAGTATGCAGGGGAAGCATATGCAGTGTTTGTTTCAATTCAGAGGGGCTTGGGAGTTTTTTGTCCTCCACTTTACCTGAAATGAGTGTGTTCTGCACTCCTTTGCCTATCATCATGGAGCAGTACGTGCAGGAAGTATATGCAATGTTTGTTTTAAATACCCTGTCTTCCCTCCCCTTCCTCCTCCCATGCATTGTTCAAAACACAGACTAACCTGTTACTCTGCATATTCCTTGTTTTTCTTGGAAGCAACTTCTTCCTAGATTGTTTTCATTTTAAAGGCTATGTGTGGTATTTGCAGCACTTGCTTTCCCATCTAGTTGCTCTTTTCCCAGATCAGTTATTTTGCCTTTGGAATATATGTGGTTTAGAAAGGGCATTAATGGTTAGGGTAGGATGTTATTAAAATGGAAAGTGATTTGCAGACTTAAAACACTTTCCACTCAAGGCTGGGAGTTAAAAGCTTTAGCTCATCTTTAATATTGTATCACTTGTTTTGGCAATAGCCAAAGCTCATCTTTTCCCTTTGGTTAACCCAGTTCATTGTCTGATCATAATCCCAAGGCTCTGATCTGACAAATTATTTGCCTTGAAAGGAAAAATACCTTCTCATGACATGTCAACCATGTCATGTATTTTGGAAGTAGAGCTTCAACACAGTAAACTGCTGATTTGGGCTTCATGTCCAGGATTCCACCTTTGAAAAGGTAGGAAATCCACCTTAAGCTCTGCATGGACCTTTCTGGGTGAGCTGTGTGCTTGGCCACTGTTGTAGCCCCTTTGGTTAGGGAAGTTCATGACAGAAAAATCCAAGCCAGGTCTTTGTGTGCTGGGTTTCTGTACAAGTGCTTTGAAATTTAATTCTCAGCTTTTCAATTTCTTTTTTGTCTGAGACTTTGCAACAGCACCATTAGACCCACAACAGAAAATGGAATATGGATTTGGGATCAATTAAGCTTGGCTTTGAGGTGGTGCAGATGACTTTCTAATCCTACTCCCCACCACTATGAAGCCTGGTAGATGCAGTTGCCTCCAGTACTGCTCATCTTACATCTCCTAAACCAAGGCACCTTCTGCAAGTGGAGGTTTGGCTCTCTGAGATGCAGAGCTCAGTACCCACATTTTACCCAGCAGTGTAGGTGCATGAGCAGCCGTGGAACATTAAACAATTACATTAATTACATTTCAATTATTTGTAGACAATTAGGTACTAAATAAAGAAATAAATAGTAAATTGGAGTTTTCTAATTTTAGAATAACACTTGTGACCTGTAGCTGACAGAACTGGTGCTGATTTCCTAGATGGTTATCAGGGACAGAGGGAACAAAGTACAAATTAAGAGGTGCCACTTGAAGTTTGAGGTGCTGCAAAAAGTGACTTCAGAATTGGCTTTGTGAAACCACTTTATGGTTTGTCTAAAGTTTGCTCAAAACTCCATGAACTGCTCTCCTGAGGAACAGCTTGGGGCCTGATGCTCTAAGATGTTGCTGAGTCTTGCCTGTGAAGGAAATGCATTTCTCTTGTGGACACATTTATGCACAGGTATAGTGCCAAGAGAAGGAAGCAGCATAAATTTACTCACAATAAAAAAACCTGAGGTGATCCAAAGTAAACACAGAAGGACTGGGGGGAAACAATTCACATTACACTTTTCTTGCATGAGCTTTCCCTTCAGAGCTAGTTGATGTACAGACAAACAAAGAGAGCTTTATTTTAATGAGCGGAAATCAGGGAGCTACCCTTGCAGATGGGCTAAAATCAAGTACCTTGAATATTTGAAGTAGATGGTTGTATGAAATTCAAGTCACTAAAATGTAGCTTTTTCCATGGGGCCAAATGCCCCATTTGAAGGACAGCAGAGCTGTCCTGTTCTGCTTCCCTTTCCAACACCAGCAGCTCAAGTTACAGCTATACTCATGACACATTGATGCTGCTGCCAGTTTTAAGCGCATGGGAAATCAATTAAAAGGTTTCCTCTGAGCAAAAACTTTGGGCTGTGGTGGATGGGATCAAAAGATAAATTTAGCTCAGAATTAAAGGTTGCTTAGAGAACTTTGAATCGAAAACTATACAGCTTTCAAACACCTTGAAGCTGTTGACCGTATTGGAATCACAGTGAATTTGCACTAGTTTTGAGGAAGGAAAAATCTTTCAATACAGAGCTTTAATTTTCTGTCTTCTCCTTTGAAATTCAATAATGTTAACTGTGGTGCCTAAAACAATCCATAAAGAGGGCTCCTGGTGCTCCAATAAAGAGGGACCAGACAGTAGTTTTTTTCAGAAGGCTGCAAGATGCAGTACAGAAAGGCTGTCATATATTTTATTCATTCTAATTATTTATTTTCTTGGAGAACATCTTGTGGTTAGATTATGTCCTCTGCAAGAAAAGTTTATGACTGTACTAATTTTTACCCATAGATGGAGCAAGTAGCTCTCATTTGCAACAGGCCAGGGAAGAAATGTGGAAAATCCTGCAGTTTCGTGTTGCCACATTCAACTCTGCTCCCTTGAGGGCCTTCTGACAGTGGCTGATCTATGTTAAAACTTTTCTTCTTTAAACTGAAATTCATTCCCCAAATTTTCCTCCATATTTGTGACATTTAGATAACAACATGCAATGAAGTGGAGTTTAGTCTAAGACAGGCTGTGGAGGATCAGCATCTGGGAGCATGCATTTCATATGCCATTGACTCAAGCTATTTCCCACCATTACTCTTTAGGAATACCTTCCCACAATACTTGGTGCTGTACAACAGTCTGGCCTCCCTCATGACAGCTGCTGGAGCCTGTATGGGGATTTTTCTTTGCTAAATCAATACATTTGTCCCATAGTCTTGGACCCTCACAGCCTTCAAACTGCAGCTGTAGGGAGTCATCAATTATAACTTGCATCAGGATGCTGGATAGCTAAGGCCACTTCCATGTTCCGTTTTTCATCTGTGTTCACTATCCCCCTGCCTTCTGAATGGGCAGGCAGGTGGGATACCAGAGGGAAAGGCCACGAGGCAGATTTTATCTCTGCCTGTGACTACCCTTGCCATACAGGAGAAGAGGAGCAGTTTGGGGAAGAATGGGACTGCTTGGCCCATGTTCACTTTGAGAGGGAGGTCATCCCATAAAACTTAGGAAAGGATCAGAGCCATTTGTCTTGATTTATTTTCCAGTATTGCTGTGCAAAAACATCTAATAATTTTTCAAGCTTGCTTTGAGTGCAGAGGCAGACAGAGGGACTGACATTGTTCATTTCAGTCTTGTCTGCACTAGAAAAATGGCTTTTTGCAGACAGCATCTATCAGCACAGCTGCAGCTGAGCTGGTGCTGCATACGTTTTAGCATGGCCCAAGACCAGCCATGTTCAGCACCATTTCTCCTGCCAGTTACTGACATCTGCTGTCAACAGCAGATGATTTTTCTGGTTAAAATGTGCCTATGGTGGTTGGTCTTAGTTTATTTGGAGAGATCTTTCAATGTGCTTCCTGTTCCACCTTTGTTTGCCATGGTCAGTGTTATCTGCATAGGTGGAGTACATCCAGCATGCTTTTATGCTTTTATAGTATTTATCTCTCCTTCTAAGAAACAAGAGATTTTGATGGAATGACCAAAAAAAAAGTAAAGTTTTTCAGTCCCTAGCTTTCATCTGTAGCATATGAGGCAGACCTGTGACCAGATGCATTCCCATCTTCTATATCTATTCTGGGGCTTAAACTATGGAAGATGCTATAATTTATCAGACTTT